>NW_027176939.1:777698-1100198 GCF_023349555.1 Cebidichthys violaceus | reverse complement strand
CACCGAGGAGTCCCACTTCTGAAATGAATCCGGCTCCTCACAATCAGGCGTCTCACAGGGGACAGGGGGACACCCGATGGTGCCGGGTCAGAGCCGGGCCCTTTCAGTGCAACGGCCACTGCAGCATTTTATCTTGACTAAAAAGAAAAAGAATCAATAATTCATCTTGAATCACCGGTATGTTTTCAGGGAGTGATGTCGCTGCAGGAGGAGGGGTTACACACACACACACACACACACACACACACACACACACACACACACACACACACAGCTGCTAAATGTCAGCGACCAATGGAAATGTCGCACTTGACACATTGTTGGTCTCATACCGGCGGCGCTCCGGAGACCCTGAACGCACACTAACATGGTTTCAGAACGACTGCCAAACCACACGGTCCCGTTTGAAAGAGCGTCAGCAGCCAACGACCCGCCCGACGTCTGACCGCAACAAGCTGGGAGGAACCACAAAGGTCCGCACAGAAGTTCTCGGGCCGTTCAAAGAACAACCCGTCCGTCTCTGTGGTTTCCCCGTCGTGCTCCTCAGTATTCATGTCCACAGCCTGAGCACAGAGCCTGTGATGCTGGGTTGAATCCTGGGTAGTCCAAGTTAAGAGCGTGATGGGTAGAATTCACAATGCAAGGGATGAGAGGCGTTTTGTAAGCGCCCGGTCTCTAGACGCTGCACCGCTGTGTGAAACATAAACACCGATACGTATCGAGGTTTAGCTTCGCCAGAACGCCGTTCAATCCCGTCAAACGCAGAGGGCAGCGGCGGGAAGCCGGTGAGGGAGCGCGGTCCGGAGAGCGGCGCCGGTCGAGGCTCCGTGTGATGAGGCGGCGGTGAAGAAGCAGCCGCTGGCTCCACGTCACAACGAGGGGCCACCGGCTGACCACAACCCCACCAGCACCAATCTTATGAGATTCAGATACTAACTGGGAGGTGTGTGTGTGTGTGTGTGTTCAAATACACAGTACCACACAACCATCCAAGAACTATCTATAATCAAACCAGACTGACAGAATAGACTTCTAGTAGCTTCCACACATCTGATCCTCCACATGACTCCACTGCTTTGTTCTGAAGGGTTTACCAGCCAGCCTCTCTAAACAGAAGCTGTTCTAAATAAGAACAGCTTCTGTTCTAAATGAGAGGGCCTGTACAGAGGAACCACTTTTATTCTTCCTGTGGGAGTTCCCTTTGGTTCCCAAAGACTGCCACGAGGTCCCACTGCTGGGTGTGGTCCCCCTCCTGAACCAGCCTCCAGCTCTCCGCCTGGGACAGATCCGCTCCACTGCCTGTGGCTTTTTGGCCGGGTGCTTGACCGACAGTGGTGTGTGTGTGTGTGTGTGTGTGTGTGTGTGTGTGTGTGTGTGTGTGTGTGTACACGTACATGTCTTAAGCATGAGGGGGAACAATGGCCGGCTCTGTCAGCCCCTCTGGTAACAAACACACCTGAAGGTCAAAGCCAACGAGCTGGACCAGAGGAAGGGATGAGGGACCGGGGACCTGAAGCTACGCGGTCTACGTGTGACCTCAGGTAACAGTGACCGTTTATGAACCCATATTTCAGACCCATAAAACCCACATGATGTCATCACACACAGCCGTTGCAGCCCCTCCCACTTCTCCGGTTTCCCCCTTCGAGATGTGAACACTGATCCAGCTGAGCCGCTCGGTCGTTCCTCGTGTCAACTCCGTCTCACTGAGAACATTCTGACAACAACCTCCGGGAAATCCCACACGATTTGCATGTTGTCATGGCAACACAGACAGAATTGAAGCAGTTTATTTTACGTTGCAGGTATGAGTGTCTGTATCGGGGGGGGGGGGGGGGGGGGGGGGTGCATTATTGAGACACTCCCAGTTAGTGTGAACATGACACACACACACACACACACACACACACACACACACACACACACACACACACACCATGATGTCAGCACTTTGCTCCTCTGACGGATGAGCCTCTCTCCTCAGCCCATTCATCTCCTCCTGCCCCGCTGAGAGCCCAGGTTGACGGCTCAGCCTTCTATTTCCCTGCATGTGTTACGGAGGAGAGGTGGAGGTCACGGGAGGAAGAACGGACCGGTCGACGGGGGGGGGACGTCAATGTGGGTATTTAATTAACAAGGACAGACAGACTGAGGTGGAGGGAGATGGACGGGTAATAAAGACCGACAGCAGTTGTTTGAAGAAATATTAAAGCTGCCAAAAATAAAAGAACTCCGGCTCACTTTAAAATGTCAGATGGTAAACCCGCCCCGAAACTATTGGATCGACTGTACAACGGACTCACAAGGCTTTTACTGCACTGCAATGCGGTGTGACATTGAGGATAATGACTGCACACACACGCACGCACACACACACACACACACACACACACACACACACACACACACACACACACACACACACACACACACACACACACACACACACACACACACAGGGGTCGTAGTGACAGGTGAGTGTTAGGCACTGCGGTAGACTTTGGTTGACCCCCAGTATGACTGACCATTAACCTGTTTTTTAAGCCCCGCCCCTGACGCTGCTCCGTCAAGCTGTCAGAGGTACCGTGGAGCCCACACTGTCACTAACTGCACTCCCTGAAGAAATATGATCCGATTCATCTAAAAAAGAAAAAGTGAGAGAGAGAAGTCGCCACGTTCCAAGATCTCCAGCTCAATAACCGTGGTTCAATCATTCATTTAACTCATTCAGCACATTACTACAGTGATGATGCTGTTTCTCTTCCTCAGCAGCAGGTCTACTGATTAAAGCCGTGTGAAATGACGGCTGGGTGGTTCAGACTTCATCGTGCTCACTCCACGCCCCACGGCGACCCGCCGGCCCGTTGGTCGCCAAGTTCTGACTGTTTGTCTGAGACTCTGCGACCGCTACCGTCCAGCCCTGCAGTTCTTCTGCACTTCTGCAACACGTAAACTTGAAAGTCGCTGAACAAACTGTCCCGATTACTGCTGCGCAGCGCGCCTTTGGAAACATAAAGATGTTCTGATGACACTGTGCTGCATCAGGAGAGTTTGAGGTCATCCCAAAAATAAGCTGGAGCAAAAAAAAACAAAAAGAAGCTCTTTCCTCCCTCACCTGCTCTGATGGGAGCGCATGAGCATCCCTGTGAGAAGGGTGCCCACGCAGGTCTACATCAGAGTGTGTGTGTGTGCATCAAAGAGAGAGAGAGAGAGAGTGTGTGTGTGTGTGTGTGTGTGTGTGTGTGTGTGTGTGTGTGTGTGTGTGTGTGTGTGCATCAAAGAGAGAGAGAGAGTGTGTGTGTGTGTGTGTGTGTGTGTCCGCACTCCTCTCTGGCTGCGTCTATCTGGGTCAACCATCTGGGGAGTTGCCAAGGCCTTGGTAAAGTGGGCAGCTGGCCATCACAGCTGGCCAGCACACACACACACACACACACACACACACACACACACACACACACACACACACACACACACACACACACACACACACACACACACACACACACACACAGGAAAGCGTGGAGCCACCAGGTAGCATCTGCATTGCCACCGCCCAGTGCAAGCATCCAGCGCTGCCACCTGAGCCCACTTCTTTGACTCGGTGGGGGTGGAAGTGCGTGACCGCACATTAGTCTGGCTGTAATCAGTGGGGAATGTTCAAGCTTGTGTTTCCGTGCATGTCTGACATCGACGTTGGGTACAAACTCGTTGAACAGGAATGTGGAGTCCCAGCCAACCGGCCGCTACCAAAACGGAGACTGAATCCAGCGCTCGCACAACCGCTCCGACCTCCTTCTCTTTCAGCCTCAGCGGTCGCACAATGGTGGTTCAGGCTTTCCCACACGGCTTCTTTTCACCGGTCGCCGATACGATTACAACGGAGCTGCCTGAAAAAGTAGGCCACAGCCCCTTGTGTTCACGTTTCTGTGTGTGTGTGTGTGTGTGTGTGTGTGCCCATTTGTGCGTGTGAACACACACAAGTTTTCCAGTCAATTTACAAACCCAATAAATGATGAAGACATCTCTCCTCTTTCATGCGCCTTGACGTTGTAATACGACGTGTTTAAGTTGGTCTGTAAAATCAACTAAAGGGGAGAAGTGCAGCGTTTCAGGTGAGACTGGCAGAACTGACCCGGTCAGTTAGAGAACAGGTGCCGGATAAGAGCGGACCTGATGCTGAAACGTTTTAAAAACGTCTTTTATTACGTTCACAGCCTTCATCTGGTAATCCCTGACACATGTCGCTCTAGAGCATCCAGAACTGAAGTCCAGCGCATGGATGTACCCCCCCCAGGTGCTGTATCTCACCACCAGCTGGTCTTCCTGGAAAAGAACTGGGTTGCACGAGCCCCCCCCCCCCCCATTCATATTAATGAAGCCTCAGCAGTTCCCCATCTTGCACTCGGGGAATAAATGAAGCGAGATCTGTGGCAACATGCGAAAGCTACCAGAGCGGTTCTAGTAGCGGTCAGTTCCACTGCTCTGGAACAAGTCTCTCTACCGGGAGAACACCGCCGGGACGTCATTGAGCGAGGCGTACGGAACCCCAGACTGCTCAAGTCTGCCAAACGCCGTTAGTTTGGGCAAGTGGATCGGTCCCTAAGATCAGAAGAGCTCGAGCACGAGGACCACACTTTAGAATAAGAAGAAATGGAGAACCGCGCTCCTGAAAGAACGATCTCGGGGAAAAAAGCAACACACGGTCAGTAAATAAGACGAAGTGACAGCCTCCCGGAGCGTTGTTGCTGGTGTCAAGGTGGCAGCCGCGGAGCCGCAGAGAGGGAAGCGAGGCTCGGGCCTCCGTCCCTCTGCCAGGCCCCCCCATCCTCACCCCCGTCCCCCATCATCCCCTCCCTTTGAATTATCCAAAGTCGTCTTCCGTCTGCCTGACACACGCCAACACAAAAGCGATTCCGCTTCTTGCTGCGTGTGCCTGCGCAGTCGTAATTGATGGAGCGCTTTGCTGTCGACAGCGATGGGCTGTGGTCGCACCGGGCAGCGCTCAGGTGTGAGTGTATCCTAAGATAGACAAGGCCTCTTATGAAGAAGACGAAGTACGCAGCCTTGTTAAAACACACGTGAGCTGCACAGGCGGCAAGTCAGTATCAATAAACGGCGGGACATCTTTCCGGGATCACCATCTGGGCCGAGCTGCCTCAGGCCTGCTCCGCTGTGGACCGATGAGCAAAGCCGGTCTGACTTGCTATCCCTCTACACGTCTGTGTGAGTGCCTGAAGCCTCGACGTTTGAAACCGCAAGTTCCCGACTCACAAGAGAGCAGAGGAATCATTGTACAAATGAAAATAAAAGCCTTTAAAGGAGGAGAAGCCCTCTCATCATACAGACGTATGTACAGATGCAGCCCAGAGAATGAAAACGTGTTGTAACGCCACACTGCGTCTCTCTTCACGTCTCACTCAGAGGATCGTATTTTTAGAAATTAACAAGACCATAGCAGCCAAATCGGCCCGTTTGTTTCTGCTCTCCTTCCTCTCCCGTTCTGTTCTCTGCTCGGTTCCTAGTTGCGCTCTGAGAAAGCTTTGAAGCCATTACACTGCAAAACTGCCTTTGACATCTCCTTTCACCAGGCAACAGCCGCGGTTACGTAAGGGTTGCTATTTTAGTTCGGTAGCGAGTAGAGAGCGCTACGCTACATTCACGGGTCGCCGTCTTCCTCGGTGGACGGTCCACGGTTCAGTTGCTCTCGGCAGATCAGGGAACAAACATAAATGATAGTTATGATTTGTTTTAAGGTAAATCAACAGCGGCTCATCGCCCATGACTACTAATGTACAGCTGAATACTGGCATATAGCCAAAAAGAAAAATATAACTCAAATAAATGACATGTTATTAATACCTTAACAATACTATTATCAATATTTACAATTATAATATTGATAATACTATCAATTATTTTATTAGTAGTATTAAAAGTATTATTATTAAGCCTATATTTAACCAGGTAAACACCTTTACCAAGGGAGCCCCGTCAGAAACAGCAGCAAGACTCTACAGGTGGACGTAGTCAGGGTGACGTAGTCATGGTGACGTAGTCAGGGTGATGTAGTCGTGGTGACGTAGTCAGGGTGACGTAGTCGTGGTGACGTAGTCAGGGTGACGTAGTCGTGGTGACGTAGTCATGGTGACGTAGTCATGGTGACGTCACCCTTGGAATTTGGAATGTGGAGGAGTGACGTAGAAACCTGTCAATCACTGTAAGCCCCGCCCCTAAATCATCCCCTGCTTTATGGTCTGTGTGACTCTAAATGGAGCATAATGTACTAAATGAACATCATGCTGTATTGAAGAAGACTGTAAACTAGAGATTGAGACCATAAACTCATGTTTACAATGTTTACTGAGGGAATAAATCAAGAGAGAAGAAGGATCACTTCTCATAAGCATGGAGTAACTCTGACTTATGAAAGGAGCTCACAGAGAGAGCCTCACTCTTAAATGAGTGGAAGACGTTATGCTTATCTGCTCATGGTGGAGAGCTACGCCGATTCAACATGAAACAAACATGCGTCGTCTGACGGGGTTCCGTGACATTTTCCAATTGGGTCCTTCAAGGTAAAGCAGAGACAGAAATAGAGAGAACGAGTGGGCAGATGAAGAGAAGACCAGCAGAGAGTTCATGATAGAGGGAGCACCACTACAGGGCCAATGTAAAGGTAGATTCAGTGCTGCGTTGATGCAGCGAGGGGAACAATCGTAAAGCTGCAGAGTAGAACTAGACCATCAGAACATCAGACTGCTGTTGAGTTCAATGACCAAACAAAGTGGCCGTTCATTTAAAGGAGCTTCCAGGCGCCGTGAACGCCACAAAGTGACAGCAACATGCTGCAACATGCTGCTACCCCATTGGTTCCCACACTGCGGCGTGCTATAAAAGCATAAAGGTGCAAACAAAGTCACGTCTACATTCAGAAGTTACTCTCCCAAAATGCATTGCGTCTACCCCTGAGATCTAACAAACACTTCTATTTGAAAAGCCTTTTTATTTTCTATAAAAGAGCAGGATGACGTGAGACCTGCAGCAGAATGTGTAAAAATGTTACGAGCGTAAACCCACAGGGTCCCTTAAAGACTTTCCCCAATTTGGGAACCGTCGGGTTGCACTATTCTCCTTTTCCAACATAGTGGTGTGGCAAGTCTGTTACATCATGCAGCTTCTTTTGTGTCTTTTATATCCATGTCCACTTACACAACTTCAGGAAATGCATGCTATGGTTTTCCTACTTGTTGTTTTTTGGTCAAAAATCACACACATCTCTTCTACGTAGTGGGCTGCAGCGGAGGAACACGTGTGTTCATGTGTGTAGATGTGAAACATTGAAAACGTTCAGGAACCACCGCTGCAAGCTAAAGAATCCACCGCTTTAACAAAGAAAAGAAAACTGGCATAATATTTCAGTTTCAATGTTTGAACCGGCACTGAAAACCGACCCGTCTTCTCCTTTATTGGAGTCCGTTCAACACAAACACAAACACATGTTTTGAGAACCTGTAAATTGCACTTTAAAGCACATTAGAGCTGCGGTGGAGAAGCTCGCCCCTCCTCAACGGCGTCTCTGGAGATCCGCCCCATTTCATCCAAATTCTTCTGTCAGGGATGGACGCTCCGCCGCCGACAAGAAGCAACACATTAGAGCTTTCTGAGTAAGAAGCTAACCGTCTCCTGAGCGGCGCCGAGCTGTACGTTTCCCTGACAGATCTTATTGATACCAACATATTTCAGCTCGCTGTTTCTGTACAGGAAGATGATGCCGTACATTTGTCTGATGCTTCATTGTGCTTTTCACCGTGCATCTGACTGCATGCCGATTCCACTGAAACACTTATTAGAGCCCAATTTGCATGCAAGCCAGATTCACCAGACTGACAGAACAATCAGTTAGAGAAAGTTCCTCCATCACCTCCGCTTAAGCCCATCATCACTTCACTTATGACAGTCTAATCAATTCCAAAGGGCCGTCTCCTGGCTTTAGGTCTGTGTGTGTGTGTGTGTGTGTGTGTGTGTGTGTGTGCGTCTGTGTGTGTGTGTGTCTGTGTCTGTGTCTGTGTGTGTGTGTGTGGTCGGGGTATTTGTTTGGCACAGAGCAGCAGCAGATGTGAGCGGTAATTTGGAGCCCTGAGAGACGCACTCTGATGTGTTACAAAGCATCATGGGTAAATTTGCTGTCATTGAACTTGAGTGGACTTCAATGACACGGTGTTCCGTTGTCTCCTGACACAGAGGAGCGCTTCTGTTTTAAGCCGGCCTTGAGCTCGTGTGATGGTCAGGATCACCTTTAAGCAGCTTTGTTTTCATTCACTTTTACATGTGTTGTTGTTGTTTTGCATTTGGTGAACACTCACTCATTAACTTACACTCCAAATGTTAAATTGTGAATGAAAGCGGTACACAGTGTACAGTGTGTGGGGCGGTGTTTGAACTGCTCGAGGCCATGCTTATATAACGAGTGTCCTAACGTGGGAATGGGTCACACTCATGCTGCAACTATGACACAACAGAGAGAGAGACATGAACAAAACTAAACAAGCAACAAAATTACAAGTGAACATGCTGACCAGCTGAACACGGTATAATTAGTCAAATAAAAGTGGTGGCAGGACACACTGTTGATATCATCACACACAGGGTGAGAGGGGGAGGCGTGCGCAGCAGAGTTGAAATGACATAATAGGACAAACCATCATCTAAAGAGCTGGGCAAGACAGCAGCAAGCAGATGCAAAGTAACTGCTGGCTGCAGTGTTTCTGACATGAACAGACAAAGAGGTCACGAGCCGGCAGGGCTGTTTTCTGTTTTTGTGCTCACCCAGGGCCACCAGGCTGCAACCTCCAGGTCTGAAAAGTGAGTCTTCAACCTGCATTCTCTCTAGTGTCCACCAGGGGGCGACTCCTCTGGTTGTATAGAAGTCTAGTCTAAAATGACTCTACTTCTCTCTTGATTTATTCCCTCAGTAAACATTGCAAACATGAGTTTATGGTCTCAATCTCTAGTTTACAGTCTTCTTCACTACAGCATGATGTTCATTTAGTAAACTATGGATCATTTAGATTAAATTAGAAGATAAAGGAGCATGCTTTGGGCGTGGCTACCTTGTGATTGGCAGGTCGGTACAATGGCGTCCTACAACTTTAACCCTTGAACATTGTGTTTCCTGTGTTTCCTAAATTGTAATCTTTTTGGTCCCCCAAAAATGTCTTACTCAGCGTTTGGTCGTACTGTAGCTCCACCCCTTCGTGTCACTTCTGGTTAAAAAAATAAAAAAAGATGGCAATAGCCAAAATCCAAGAGGGCGACGGACAAAATGCTTAACTCCAGGCTTTAAAACATCGGTCCACTAACCAATGTGACTTCACGATGACTACGTCCACTTCTTACAGGCTATATGCACCCATAGCATAGCTTTAGTCTGATCAACAACGGGACGTTTTCAGCTTCTCTCCATTCATTCCTTTTGTCGCCCAAAGAGACACTAAGCCTTCACTCCATGTAACACAGAGCAACAGACAGAGAACACAGCAGCACCGGCCCGGGGGGAGCACGACACCGGCGGCGGGAGGAAGTGAGAAGACTCGGTCACATCCAGAGAGACGACTCCCTCCACCGAAAAACAGAGGAAGAAAACCACAGAAGACCTTCTCAGTGAGGGTTAGTAAAGTCAAAGACAGAAGATCACCTCCTCCTCCGCTGGATGCGCTTCACCATCGTGTTCACATCAGAAGTCAAACATCGGCGCATGATGTCACCCGACTGCGTTGAAGTGCACTAAAACGTGCCGTCTGCCATTCCCTGCATGCAACATTCAAGGAGAGGCCATTTGTCATTCTATCACATCAATGTTTCATGTGTTGACTGTGCAGCCACAAACGGCATTCGACAACATCACGACACGCAAGAGCAGCACCCGTGTGTTAAAGTGAGGCTGTGGTGGTACAGCGCAGGCTTACTGTTATCATGTTGTTATTATTGAGTTAAAACAGACCAATGGTTATGAGCGTCTCCTGCAGAAAAAGGGAAATGAAGGTCAGTCTACTCCTGATGTTGACATGTGGGTGAAGTGATAATGTTTTCACCGGCCCACCTTCAGCCAACCTGCAACAATCCATACAGCGCTGACTGTTAATGGAACTGGACCGTCTGCTTAAAGCCCGACTCACCTCGACGCTTTGTTTATTGTGACCCACTGGGCTCTGGGGGGACACCGGCTTCTCAAATCTGCCCCAGAGTGCCATGTATAAAACCCCGGAACGACGTGAACAAATAAACTGCAGGAGGCACTTTCAATTAAGGAGAACCGCAGCCGGCAAAGTGAGCGGAGCCGCTTCGAGGAGAACAGAATAGTTGCGTTTGGCTCCGTTTCAGCGGCGCTCGGCGGTGCAGCGTGCCTCTGAAGTGCTGCTGCGGTTTGAAATCCTGTCCGAACCTTCATGCACCGACAGCTCCGGAATGACACTCCTCTCCCCACGGACGCCACACTGGGAACCACAGCAGTGGAGCCGGCTCCGTTGTCTCCGGTTCAGAGCTGCTGGATATCTTATGTAAATTGGAAAAAGCTAAAACTTAGCAGCAGCTTAAAAAGAAATCCTCGTGTTTGTCCAGGAGCCCTTAATTTCAGCGTCCTGCATTTGCTTCACAGCATTTTGACAAATGATGTCGAAAGCTGTGAAAAAAATAATTATGACCACACACCTTCTGTTCGCCGTGACAACAAGCTGAAACGCCACGCGTATGCGTTCGCTTTGTTTACAGCGTTTGCTTTCCCCCGTAAATAGAAGGCCCGAACGGGCAAAGCAGCCCACAACAAACCGCCTCCTGCCAACATACAGCGAGCTGATAATGAGTGACTCATCAGTGCTAATTTGCTGTGCTAATTTTACCAGCAAACCTCGCAGGCTTGAAGACATGCCGCTATGGCAGAATGGGTGAACAGCAGGAAGCTTAACAGCAACACGGTCACACTGTCAACGTGTGTGTGTGTGTGTGTGTGTCGAAACGACGCCCCCATTTTTTTTGTCATCACAACCCACTGATCATTGTTAGAGAAAAACATAATGTATCTGTGTACACCTTCATTATGAAATAATTAACTTATCACTATCATTGTTAGAAAGGTTTTCTTCTAAATTGACCTTCAGCCATTTTAGCTCACCAATAAAATATTCACCGCAACAAATCAATTGCACTGGAAATGATGTTTGCTGACACCGGCAGCACCGCAGTAGGTAGTGTGAGAGAAGCGTGACGGGAGAGGATGACATGAGGGGCGGTGAACGGTGTGGTGCTTCATCAGAGCATATGGAGAGCAGTCTGCTGAGCTGTTAGCCGGGTTTCCTTGCCAATCAAATGTAAGGTGGCTAAATCTGAAAAAAAAAAACGCCGCCTAAAATCTAAAATGCTAGACATCAATGCAGTTAGTCTGAAAGCAAGACTATGTTGTTTTAGAAAGATGGCTTAACGCATTCTTATAAAATAAAATGAAATCATAGCCATTAAAATACATCCTTTCTCGCTTCACTAGTGTGACCAGTAGCTTACAGTATGGTGCTAATGTTGGTATTCTTTAGATAGATGTAACGCATTTTTATTCTGCTATAATTGTGCTGCTGCACTACATTTTACAGTTTACCATTATCATATAAATGTCTAAAGCTCTGTGCTTAAGTTAAAACAACCTTGTCTGGAGCCGATTCCATGGAGTAGACTAATGCATTAGTATTAAGAAGTTAAACATTATGAGTAGTGCCAAGACAAGCTAACAGACGCCACAGAGAAGTGGAGAGATACAAACTGCAGGACGACTAGTGTTGAGAAGATGTCGGTCTGAGGAACGTTCTCAGGATCATGAATGACGTCACGTAGGAGCCTCCCTCCAGACGCACCGTCACCAGAAGAACACACGAGTCTATGAAGAGGAGAGGACTACAGAAGAGACGGAGTCACAACGCGCACTGGCCGTCTCTCACCGGAGACTACCGGACATCGCCGGGTAACCGTCGTCACCTCTGAGTTACGGTGCATTATGTTGATGAACAGTGGGAGCTGCGTTCACATGCTCTGACTGTATGAAGACAGAAGACACACATTTTGATGAAACGTGTGGAACATTGTATTCATGTTACACAGCAGTGGAACGTTTAAATAAAGTCACACACTGAGCACAGATAGTAGAAATATAACTGATACTGTGTGAAGAATACTGCTGTTAACAAGAACCTGATCTGTTTAAAGTCATTCAAACCAAATGTTAGTGTACTTCTGTTCATATAGCAGTACTTTAACATAAAAGTGAGCAATACACTACTTTTAATTCGTTATTGAACTTTGCGCATAACAATGAGATTAATCAAGATTAAACATTGTAATCGTTGCTCAGCACTAATTATGACATAATATGAAACATGCTGCATCTAATAACAATGTGTTGAATAAAAGACTAAAGAGTTAGGGAGTTATGGGCTCCGATATGAGGCTTAAGTTCTGTTATTAGTGTGTTTTAACTGTTCAGTGCATATACATTTTGTTAGCTTGAATGAATTCATTACATCTTGCTAAAAAAAACAAAGTTCTGCTTTCAGTCCATCAGGCCTTTAAAACAGTTTTTAGAAAAATCATGAATTCACATAATTTACAGAATACAATTGCAGTTGCGGTATTGGTGCAACAGAAATGATTATCTTATATTTAAAATATTATGCTACAATAAAGACTGCGTAGACCACTTTTCTGCTGATGTATATCTTTGGCTGGAGGTGGAAACAATAATTCCGAGGAAGAGGGACGTGGTTGAATTAGCAAGCTAGCTAGCTAACTAGCCAGCTAAATTAGCAAAAAACTCAATGCTTCAACCACACAATCATAATACAGCGTAGCAAAGCACATCGCTATCAGCCGATAAGTGACACCTTTGTTCGGATAATGTTCTGTAACCGGCGTTCGGAAAGCACGGCGGAATTAGCAAGCTAGCTAAGTAGCGAGCCATCCACGGGTTAGCTTGCTAAATCCACCGCACTTTCATGCTACACTGCAGAAAATAAGGTGTATATATTAATAGTTATAATAGCCGTGCCGGCTGAGGATATTAGCAGAAGGCTAAAGTCTGAGGTGATTTGTGTTTGCCTCCGGTCTGTCCTTTGTTTGCCTCCCCTAACATGGTGGCGTAATCACGTCGTCGGCCGGAAAAGGGTCCGTAGATCATGTTAAATTTGAGACCGTTTTAGGAATAGTACATGAAGACAGAGACGGGCCTTGCTGTGCTACAGAGTAGCTGAGATAAAGTAGGGTTTAGCACAATAGCAGAGCCAGCGGGGTAGCTGTAGCTGCAGCAGCTACGTCATCTATTAAAGTCACGCCGTCCATTTGCCCGCTCCTTCATTCTGCTCGGCTACCCTCGGTCACTGACTAAGACGTTTGCTTTGGGGAGGGAGGGGGTGCTCAGCTTGTTGAAAACCTGGAGTGCACACAAACAGCTCATGCATGCACAATGTCTGATATGAACTCCATCTCTATTAATATTTGAAATCCTGCAGCTCAATCTCTTATCGCTCCCGTCCTCCCCTTCCTCCGCTGCTCAGAGCAGCTTCATACGATCCATCTTGTTGGTATCAACTGCTCCCTCAGTGAGGCAGGGGGTTGCTCAGTGATTCAGTTAAAGTGGAAATCTCAGAACATGTCATCATCCGCGGCTGCAAAGTTTCTCAAGGCCGAAATCTAAGGACAGAATTTATATTCCAGTGGTTGGTGGGCGGTAGAACACCGGCCGTGCTGCATGACTAGGGATGGAGTGTAATTCTGTAATAGGGAATAACTGGGAATACCATCACACGACCGCTCCTCTTCAAGTCAGGAGACGGATAAGAAGATGCAAACAAGTTGGTCACTCGTGTGAACGCAACCGCTGCCATTTGGCAGCAAAGTAGGTTTCGTAGCAAATGACAAGTGACAGCCAGCAAATGTGGATGACACTGTGTGAGACCTGCATGGAGCATTCCCACCTAAGAACCAATCATCCACAAACTGCTACGAGCACCAGCGTGTCGGCAAACTCCACCGACAAGCCCCAAATCCATCCAACACCTGACAATGATGCAGACATTTGGGACAACAGTGAAATATCAAAGGCCGAGTGAGGGGGGGGGGGGGGGGGGGTTTAACCCTGTCCCTTCACCTCCATCCAAGTCAGTGCATACAAAGGCCAAACAGTAACCAGTTGTCGTACGTCTACTTTACAAAGACTGAATATAAACGGTTTTCAGTACGGTCAAATACCCTCTTTTTCTGGTGTACTTTCCTCTAGCTGCAGTATACTACTATGGTGGTTGTTAATATTTATATGAAGTATCTATCAATATTATTGCTTCTGAAATCATGAATTGAAATCATGCAGAAGACACAGTAACCTGCTCTGTCACTTGCTACGCTGTAGTCGCACAGATCATTTCTACAATACCCGAGTCGGTTGTCTGTCACGGTAGAAACATGGCAGTAATCAGTCATATCCAGAGGTGACGTAGTACACAACATATCTCTGCTTCCATTTATAGCTGGTTGGACTATTTTCTATCCCAGAGTCAAACCACCTCTCGCAAAGTTAAAACAGATTCTATCGTCTGTACCTCTGACTGAATCTTGAACTTCCTTCGATGTGCTTTGACAATGTTTGAAATTGGTTTAGTATTGAACGAGAGCCACGTAATGGGCTGCAGCGTCAATGGACGTCTTTAGTGTGTGTGTCTGACAACATTATGAAAAGGAGTGCAGCAAAGAAATAAAACGTTTTTCTTTACCCTGTTTATTATTGGGCCTAATCAAGTCTTCCTCACGGGAAGTCTCTTTCTAAAGTCTCGTTCTACAGTCTCGTTCAACAGTCTCCTTCTAAAGTCTCGTTCTACAGTCTCGTTCTACAGTCTCGTTCTGAAGTCTTGTTCTACAGTCTTGTTCTACAGTCTCGTTCAACAGTCTCCTTCTAAAGTCTCGTTCTAAAGTCTTGTTCTACAGTCTCGTTCTAAAGTCTCGTTCTACAGTCTCGTTCTACAGTCTCGTTCTAAAGTCTCGTTCTACAGTCTCGTTCTAAAGTCTCGTTCTACAGTCTCGTTCAACAGTCTCGTTCAACAGTCTCGTTCAACAGTCTCCTTCTAAAGTCTCGTTCTGAAGTCTCGTTCTGAAGTCTCGTTCAACAGTCTCCTTCTAAAGTCTCGTTCTACAGTCTCGTTCTACAGTCTCGTTCAACAGTCTCCTTCTAAAGTCTCGTTCTACAGTCTCGTTCTGAAGTCTCGTTCAACAGTCTCCTTCTAAAGTCTCGTTCTACAGTCTCGTTCTAAAGTCTCATTCAACAGTCTCGTTCTAAAGTCTCGTTCTACAGTCTCGTTCTCCAGTCTCGTTCTCCAGTCTCCTTCTAAAGTCTCATTCTAAAGTCTCGTTCTAAAGTCTCGTTCTAAAGCCTCGTTCTAAAGTCTCGTTCTACAGTCTCGTTCTCCAGTCTCGTTCTCCAGTCTCCTTCTAAAGTCTCATTCTAAAGTCTCGTTCTACAGTCTCCTTCTAAAGCCTCGTTCTAAAGCTTCGTGAGAGGTGACTTGTAGCCGAAGACAACGGCGTAGACGTGAGTGAGAGCTGCAGAGAGTCGTGTTGGGAGTACAGGAGAGCGTAACGTGTTATCTGAACAGCGCTGCAGCCACGCTGTGCACAGCTACATTTTAATGGAGGATGATTGATTAAGTTGGACAGCCTCAGAGGTTATTAAGATTAACAATGACGTTATTGAACATTGATGAAAGCTTAGGCCAAAATGTCCACGCAGGTTACACTCCTGTGTGTCATTTGAATAAAGTTCATGAAATGATACAGTTCAGTGTGTTCAAGCTCTTTCACTCTGTGTACACCAGTCTACTTCCTCTGACGTTCACACACCATGTTCACACACCATGTTCACACACCATGTTCACGCGCGACATTCACACACGTTGATGTTCACGCGCGACGTTCACACACGTTGATGTTCACACACACATTGAGCATTTCATTTTTGGAGTATTTTGATTATTTTCTTATTCCTGAGCCAATTCCACTTTCAAACCAATTCAACTACTTCTTCTGAATTGCCATTCAGCGTACACACACACACACACACACACACACACACACACACACACACACACACACACACACACACACACACACACACACACTTAAGAGTTGTACACACACATCTTAACAAATGCACAACCATCTTTTCTTCTCACAGACGCACACACACACACCTACAGTCTCCCCTTACCCAGAGTGATAATTATAACGTAGTTGTCCATTAATCAGCGACAGCTGTAATTATACTAATTCCAGTGTGTAATGTGATAAGGTGAGGGAGATCAAATCACAGCCTTTCTCTCCTGCTCGGCTGTGAGGGCTTTCAGTAATGGCAGCGACAGCGGTGGGGTTGTAAAGAAAATTGGTTTAGACCAAAACAATCTGATTCGACTCGGCGTGGTGGCTGATTAGCGGGGCGAGGTACAAGCATGTGCGTAAGTACAGCTATCTCTGTTGTCTGCAGGCTAAATTGCTTTTATTAATTCAACAAATGCGTTTATTTTTGGAATTGATAGCAACCTAGGAGGAGCGGTCGTCCACCTGGAGGATCACAGAGAGTGAAACGACGTCGTCCTCCAGGTGCTCAGCTGGGCGTTGTGTCTGTGTTCAACCAGGTTCCAATAGTTCATAAAATAATATTCATATGAATCAAATGGACCAGATTTCAGGCATTTACAGCATATTTTTCGTCATATTATATTCTTACCTTTGCTCCTCGTTTACCCGTAGACCCAAAAAGTAATCACTATAAAACTACGATTACTACACATTTCTAATAATGCACGGGTTGATTTAAAAAAACAGTAGCTCTTCTGTTGTTCTGTTCATATGCTTTGTGTAGGATGTAGATATACGGGATGACTAGATATCAATATACTTTCCTACACGTCGATTAAGTGTCTACAGAAACACGTAGTCCTCTCCCAGTTGTACAGAGTGATGCTTCTCCTACCTCAGAGCACAACAACATGACAACCAGCCACGTTGCTGCTTCTTGCTGCTTGTTGCTTGCAACGTTTGTCATTGCTTTGGCTAAAAAGCGGACGCTGCTAGCTGACCGTTGCATAAACCACTCTTTGCTAAAGCGGCTGTTTCACATTCACACACTCGTATTTTGCCCTCGCGTGTGGAGCGACATGGCCTCAGTGTAGCGGTAGCTCCTTAAACCCTCTTCAGTCCTGTGGTAAGCTAGCTAGCCGGGCTAACGGTTAGCTCACATTAAACCAAAATAAACACACCACTCAATCAATTGCTTTTTGTTCTAGTTCTTTTTTTACTGCAGTTCTGGTTTTGAAAAATAAGATTAAAAAAAACACACCGCCCTCCAAACTCGTTATATAACCAGCGCTGCGTTTATGTTAGCAGCTTAAATATTGGCTTTGGTGAGGCCTCAGAACTCCAGCATCGGTCAGGCCACATACTGAAGTGTGTAATCATACTCATGCTACGTACACAACATGTCAGCACCAGATCACGGGCTCATCATTTATCCTGAAAGTACACAGGAGACCGTGTTCCAGTAGAGAGACGTAAACACAGCCCTGCCATTGTTGTAGTGTGCGTGACGGTTAATCACCGGTCCAGACGCACCGAGTCCCATCTGTAGTTCGTACCGTGTCAAACAGACGTCACGCAGACAGTGAGCAGACTCGCTCTCCCGGGTCGGACCTACGCTATCAGTGACGGCAGCCCCTTGTCGCGGCTTCGCCTGGGCGTCCAACATTGTTTTCACATCTGGCCGCTGCTTCCGGTCCCAGGTTCCAAAGCAAACGTGGACTTTGGTACCGGATCCGTCCGGGTCCCGTCCGGTCACGGGCCCGAGCGGACGGACAACCAGCGTGTAGGCAGCGAGCGAGGGTTAAAAAAAGAGTGTGTGGGTGAGTGTGAGAGAACGCAGGTACTCTCCAGATGGACTCAGAGAAATGCATTCATCAGGGCTGAAGCACTCTGGCTCACACGGAACATACGGTGTCAGAGCATCTGAAGACAGACGCCAAAGTACAGCAACATAACTATTAAAACACAACGCAATCTCTACTCTAAGGTGTTGTAGCGAGGGGGCCGTAGATTCACATCAGACTACATGACTGAACTCAAAAAGACAAGAGAGTCAACAGCTTTCCAAAAGCAACGTTCATTGATGAGAAAAGAGGACGGTGTTCTTCTGAACAGAGGACATATTAAAGGAATTCATGTCCCATTTAGACCTGAGCATTTATTTTCCTGGATTTCTGCTGATCGCGCAATCTCTGCTAATGCAGTGAGGGCGTCAGCCCAAAATGTAAAAGAAAAAAACTTCAGAACCTCATCGGTGATTCGTGGACTTTTCTTTTGGGACGTTTTGAGTTGCTTTCTGTTTGTAAATCTGGAAAAAACGCACGACCATCTGTTACACTTGGTCAACGTCAGAGAGGTCAGAGCTGCAGGATGCGTGACTCAAACCTGAACATGAAAACATGAAAACCTTCATTGTTTTGATCAATAACACCTTCATCTCCCACCACAAATACAAGTCTATCAATCTGCTTAGAAATCATAGAAGAAAAGACGCTCCCTAAACTCTAGAACGTCTGTCCCACTGGTCGTTGTCCATCCATTGCTACATTGCTAACAGGAAGTGCTAACAGCTACTTCAATGGGGCCAGTTGGCCACAGTGTAAACAAACCCCTGGTGCGGGACAGTGAGTTCTCATTAACTGGCAAATATTTAAGAATAAGAAATTAGGATACGGAGGGCGATATCGTTTGGAAATGATTAAATTATTTTAAACATTGAAGGGGGGGGGCTGGAACTCATTAAATGTTGCAGCAACATAATCCTGAGCAACCCGGAGAGCCGCTTTAATAACACCTCACTAATGTAGGTCAGTCCGGCAGGTTTGGAATCAAAGTTCCAACAAAAAGCCTCCTCGTCATTGTCCAGAGGGGTTAGCCGGGCCTTAAATATATAAGCTGAGGATTTCACTGCTGCAGAGCTTTAAAATGCCGCAGCTTGAAACGCTCCGACTACAGCGAGAGACGGAACATTTCAGAGAAAGCCCCCCCGTTACCTGCTGATTGAGCATAAAACCATAAAACCTCAGTCACAGGTTCACACTGTGTGTAGCCACACACACGCAGTAAATGTAGTGTGTGTGTGTGTGTGTGTGTGTGTCCTCAGACAGGCAGAGATAAACTCTAATCTCGTCTTGTCCGGGGAACATACAGCAGCAGACCTTCTCTCAGCTTCAGACCTAACCCAGCCCTGGTTTATCAGTCCTGGCTGTGGGACCAGAGGTCAGTTCCCATTTCATTGGACCGCTGCTCAGATGCAGACAAAAAAAAAAAAAAAAAGAAGAAGCGGCGCTCATGACACCGATGAAATATTGCTGGCCTACTTCCTGGTGGTATGAAGATTAAATCATCTGAGGCGGCCGCCCTTGTAGCAGCAACAAAGATAAAATAATACGGTGTGTTGTTATTGCGTAGCTCCCGTCATCATCGCCAGCATCGGGACCTGACGCTGTATCATCTGAAGTATCACAGCCATCGATGTGACGCCAAGCACAATGTGCACATCACCACCAGCTCGTACAGGAGTTACAAATGATCAGAGGAGGGGTTCTCCGCTTTCCTATACAGACTTTCACAGCTGGTCCACGTGTGAACAACAATCCTCTCAAATCAAAAATGTGCTGAAGAAATCTGCCACCTCTTTAAGTTTATATATACATATTTTAAATACAACCGGAGCGCCACAAGCTCGTCCGAAGTCCGTCTCACTCCACCTCCAGCAGCAGCACACCGCGGCCCGATGAGCGCCGGCTACCTCGCAAAACACGGCACTAAACATTCATTAGAGAAACTGAAGGAAGTGAGCGGTCGCTACAGAGCGCAGAGCAGACGACACTGTTTTATGGCTTCACATACTATTTCCACCACCGTTACCCCGGAGAGAGTCCCAACAAACAGCACGGTGCCACTACCTGAGCGCCATCGGGCACAGCCCCCCCCTCCCCATCTCAAGGCGGCCCTCCTTCTCTACCTGACAGGTCCTCCCCCCCGGCGCCCAGCAGGAAAACAGAGACCGTTTAAGAGGAGCGCAAGAAGGGGCGATAAATGTCTCCTCTGGTTAACAACGCCACAGGTGTCCGTCTGAGCGTCCCCGGCTCTCCTGTGACGTAAACGTGTAGAAGAAGAAAATGACAAAAACAAGACCTGGAAGGAACGTGAGGGATTCATTAATCACTTTAGTGATGGTGAATGAATAAAGGTCTAACTTGAGGACTTTCAGTCCCCAGCAGTAGATCCTTCACTTCCCACAATGCAACTCTATAGCGTCTACCCCGCCTATGTGATAAACACCCATGTCTTTATAAGTTGACATTTTTAAAATCTCAAGCCAAAGCAGAGTTCAACCTGATGACATCATCGCGGTCATTTTTTTTTATCAGACTGGAGAAGGCTCCTTCAGAGACACAGAGGACATTATACAATCATGTCCACAGGCCGAGCAGAACCCCCAGTGATGAGTAAACCCATCATCATCTTCATCTTCATCATCGAGTGAGAGAGTGATCACAACACGAAAAGGACACGCATGCATGCATACAGACATACATTACTGTACGCACTATACGTAGACGTATCTCTATGCCCTGTAATTAATCATCCGTACACAACAGAGCACACGAGAGGTAGTGGGACACAATCGAACGGGGGTAAGTGGAGGAGACGGGCAAAGAGAGGCAAAGAGAGGCAAAGAGAGACAAAGAGAGGCAAAGAGAGGCAAAGAGGCAAAGAGACAAAGAGAGGCAAAGAGAGACAAAGAGAGGCAAAGAGAGACAAAGAGAGGCAAAGAGAGGCAAAGAGAGACAAAGACAGACAAAGACAGACAAAGAGAGGCAAAGAGAGACGGGGGAGTCCAGGATCCCCTGATATTTGAGCCGATCTAAAAATAGCCTCACTGGAGTACAGATATGAATTGTGCTCGTCAAAGTCTTCAGACGACGTAGGAAGAAGAAAAGGGAGCGAAAGCTGCAAAGATTCTCTTCTAGGTGAACGCCGCGTTGCCTTCAGGTGCATGGGTAAGTTACAGCTTTGTGTGTGAGCTCTGTCTGGTGCTGAATACAAGCCCTCCTCACTTCTGTGCGATTGGTAACCTTACGCCTCTTTATCGTGTCACCGGAGTAACTCCGGGGTTCAAAGAGTCGTGTCCTCCGCAGCTCGGGTACAACACGGAATCTGTTTTGCATGTGAGATACCAATGCAATACTTCAAAATGCACATAGAAGTATATGTGAATGGAAACGCGGCTATCCTTGCAGATATGCCATTAGGAAAAGCTGCGAATGAATAAATTCGCGGAAAAAACTTTGACCATTGCACAACAACGTGTTTACGCCTGCTTGAGGTGTTTGTTTGCCTTTGAGTAAGAACAGAGTGGGTGATATTAATTCTGACGCATAGTCAGCGTATTCCCACATTTATATTCATAATGTCTTCAGCATGGAACTGAAGTCCTGAAGACCTCTCTCCATTTGTCTCTCGTTTATCGGAGAAGGAGCCTTGTTTTGTTCCCGGTTGGAAACCTCTACTTCTTCTTCTACTCCATTTAGTGGCGGATGACAGCCGTGCTATGAGCGCAGCCTGCACCCCCAACGTTTGCCTAAACTTAAGTAGCCTCGTTGTCTGATCGTGCTTCTCTCTCCGTCGGTCAGCGTCGGTCACGTTGTGTGTGCGTTCCAGCTCAATGTCTGAGACATCGCCGTTTCTGAACTCACCGTTCCACCGAGGAGTCGAGGGGAAAGCTCTTTTATTTGCCGATCCTTTGCAGTGTAAAAACGTCACACGCCGCGCCTGCAAGACAAGATGTAGATCATGAATACATGTGATGTGGCTCTATTTAAAGCATTCTGGACTAGTTCATTCAGTGTTGGGTCATTGGACAAGGTCCATGTTAATACCGCCATAACATTTAAAGAGATTATTGGATTCATTCCTTAAGTATGCCAAATAAACAATGTCCAGTGAATAAACAAAGTAAACCTCATGAATTAATAATACATTTTGGTTTTAGTGCACTTAAAAAGAGCATTTGCAAACAAATAACCAAATCTCTTAGTTTCTGAGGGAGAACAAACATTTCTAAACGTATTATTAGATAAAATAAAGAATGTTGATTTGGTGGCCTTCCTGGTGTTGGCTAACTTCTTTCCACGCTGAGCAGGCTGCACACGTTCCTGTTAATTGGCCTTTTGAGCGCAGGTATCGGCCCATGCTGCTCATCTCATGGTGGCATTAATTGGCCCAACTACTCTGTACCCACTCAATACGGACACCCTGCTTTCAACTGGAGATGCATTATATACACAGCTTTTGTTGTCACGCACAGGGTGCATGTCTGTATGACTTCTTGAAAAGGAGCTGACGTATGACTTTTTCTTTGAGCAGATGCCGCACATTCAACCAGAAAGCAGCGACGGAAAAGAAAACGAGGCCAAGAGTCCCTGCAGGCGGTCGGTGGGACGTCACGGACCACCGCTGCACGAGGAGGAAACACCCCCGTGGCCCTCCTGACCCTGCCCCGAGCAGCCCGCCTCCAACAAGCCCCAAACAGAGCGGCAGTAAACGGCCTGACCCTCCACAGAGCTGTGGGGAGCAGACGCCGCCCCCGCCGCCCAATCACATTACTGGTTCCTCTGTCGCTGGCACAAGGACGGGAAAAAAACAACAAACAACAAGTGAACTTGCAGGCTTCTAAAAAAATGAAAATCAAGTTATTTGTCTCGCAATGCCCAACCCACCGGCCTCTGAGACAAATAAAGAAGAGCAAACCATCCTCCCAGACACCAGTAGAGCATTTAATGCAGGTAACATACATTCACAACGAGTATTACCTCATATAACCTCTGAAACTGTAAGACTTCACCGTCCTACTCACACAAACGAAGATTATTCAAGTCCATACATCACGCTCCAGCAGAGCAGGGCCACACTGAAAAGAAAGGTGGGTGTTGTGGACCATATGGTATCCTGTTGGGCATATGGGCAACACATCTACCGCATCCGCCAATGTCCTGTGGAGATGAGTGTGTGTGTGTGTGTGTGTGTGTGTGTGTCCATCATCTGTATTCAAGGCACCCACCAAGGTGCTCTACACTTCTCTGAGCTGCCATAAGGATCTCTTGCACAGGAGTCACCTTCCCAAAAGTTTGCTTTAACTCACACATCACGCCATGCGGCATGTGTGTGTGTGTGTGTGTGTGTGTGTGTGTGTGTGTGTGTGTGTGTGTGTGTGTGTGTGTGTGTGTGTGTGTGTGTGTGTGTGTGTGTGTTACGGCGCATATGTGGCTGTCACTGGGAAAGCCCAGTTCAGAACAGGACTGAGAAAAACCAGAGCTCTACCTAGTGCCGTATCATAGCAACCAGCTGAAACAAACGCTGCGTGTCATCGCCGTCACGTGTTTAATTCAGTTAACTATGAAGTCGTTTAAAACTGTCATATAAGGAGCAACAACATACCTAATAAAAGCCGAGCAATAAAGCATATTTATACAGCACTAACATCAGGATGAAGGAGTCATAACACCACATATTGTGCTGTTGAGCTCAACATTATCACCTCAGGGAAACTCTTTTCCTTAACTCCTCAACTCCTTTAGTCAGGTTAATGAATATATTTCATGACGTAGATTCGTCACTAACAGGCGACTCTTTGTCAGAATTGTCTGATTTGCTGATGAACTTTGTAAGAAATGTCCTCGTTAACACAAACACTGACATGTTCCCTCACAGTACAGTCACATCATCTAGAGGTGAGCAGCTACTCTTTAATACAAACAAATCCTAAAATCAAACATTAACCCAGGAATTGAAACTCCTATTCTCCATACTTATACACACACACACACACACACACACACACACACACACACACACACATATATACACACACATACAGTTGTGGTCAAAAGTTTACATACACTTGTAAAGAACATAATGTCATGGCTCTCTTGAGTTTCCAGTTATTTCTACAACTCTGATTTTTCTCTGATAGAGTGATTGGAACAGATACTTCTTTGTCACAAAAAACATTCATGAAGTTTGGTTCTTTCATGACTTTATTATGGGTTAACAGAAAAAGTGATCAAATCTGCTGGGTCAAAAATATACATACAGCAACATGAATTAGCAATTTTGGTGACTTAGAAAGTTGTGTCAATGAAATGAGCTTCATAGCATGGCCTCTTAACTTCTTGTGAGTGATTATGAGTGACTACAGCTGGTGACTTCTCTGAGGCCATTTAAATAGGGCTCATTGGATACAAACGCCCACAAACGCTACAATGGGAAAGTCAAAGGAGCTCAGCGTGGATCTGAAAAAGCAAATCATTGACTTGAACAAGTCAGGAAAGTCACTTGGAGCCATTTCAAAGCAGCTGCAGGTCCCAAGAGCAACAGTGCAAACAATTGTTTGTAAGTATAAAGTGCATGGCACTGTTTTGTCACTGCCACGATCAGGAAGAAAACGCAAGCTATCACCTGCTGCTGAGAGAAAATTGGTCAGGAGGGTGAAGAGTCAACCGAGAACCACCAAAAAGCAGATCTGCCAAGAATTAGAAGCTGCTGGAACACAGGTGTCGGTGTCAGTGTCCACAGTCAAGCGTGTTTTGCATCTCCATGGACTGAGAGGCTGCCGTGCAAGAAGGAAGCCCTCGCTCCAAAAGCGGCACCTTAAGGCTCGACTGAAGTTTGCTGCTGATCACGTGGACAAAGATAAGACCTTCAGGAGGAAAGTTCTGTGGTCAGACGAAACAAAAATCGAGCTGTTTGGCCACAATGCCCAGCAATATGTTTGGAGGAGAAAAGGTGAGGCCTTTAACCCCAAGAACACCATGCCTACCGTCAAGCACGGTGGTGGTAGTATTATGCTGTGGGGCTGTTTTGCTGCCAATGGAACTGGTGCTTTACAGAGAGTAAATGGGATAATGAAGAAGGAGGATTACCTTCAAATTCTTCAAGATAACCTAAAATCATCAGCCCGAAGGTTGGGTCTTGGGTGCAGTTGGGTGTTCCAACAGGACAATGACCCCAAACACACATCAAAAGTGGTAATGGAATGGCTAAATCAGGCTAGAATTAGGGTTTTAGAATGGCCTTCCCAAAGTCCTGACTTAAAATCCCATTGAGAACATGTGGACAATGCTGAAGAAACAAGTCCATGTCAGAAAGCCATCAAATTTAACTGAACTGCACCAATTCTGTCAAGAGGAGTGGTCAAAGATTCAACGAGAAGCTTGCCAGAAGCTTGTGGATGGCTACCAAAAGCGCCTAATTGAAGTGAAAATGGCCAAGGGACATGTAACCAAATATTAGCACTGCTGTATGTATATTTTTGACCCAGCAGATTTGATCACTTTTTCTGTTAACCCATAATAAAGTCATGAAAGAACCAAACTTCATGAATGTTTTTTGTGACAAAGAAGTATCTGTTCCAATCACTCTATCAGAGAAAAATCAGAGTTGTAGAAATAACGGGGAAACTCAAGAGAGCCATGACATTATGTTCTTTACAAGTGTATGTAAACTTTTGACCACAACTGTATATATAGATGTATCTGATCTGTCCCAGCCTCGATGTCATGGACATAAAGCTGGTGTTTAAATGGACGGCCTTGGAAGGATTCTGTGATTCCAAAATACCAATAAATGAGGAAAGTCCTTGACACACTGTTGATACATTTGAAATTCCTTTTGAATCGTTTCCACTTGATGAGAGCTAAATGTTGTGCAGACAAAAGAATAACAAGAAGTAGAGACACAGAAGGTATAATGTGATGCAATCTATCCGTCACTGAGGTTCAGGAGACATTGAGGGTCGACTCATACATGTTCACGACTCGTCTGGTCTTGACTCGGTCTCAACCAATCAAAGGTCCTTGACTTGGTCTCGGTTTCAGGTCTCGGCCGTGGCTTAGTGGCACCGAGCCGTCCCTAACGACTCTGGAGCCCCTATGCACTGTATGTATGTATGTATGTATATATATGTACTGTATGTATGTACTGTATGTATGTATATGTACTGTATGTATGTATGTATATGTACTGTATGTATGTATGTATATGTACTGTATGTATGTATGTATGTTTGTGTATGTATGTATGTATATGTACTGTATGTATGTATGTATGTATATGTACTGTATGTATGTATGTATGTATATGTACTGTATGTATGTACTGTACGTACGTACGTATGTATGTATATGTACTGTATGTATGTATGTATGTATATGTACTGTATGTATGTATGTATGTATGTATATGTACTGTATGTATGTATATGTACTGTATGTATGTATATGTACTGTACGTACGTACTGTACGTACGTACGTACGTACGTATGTATATGTACTGTATGTATATGTACATGTACTGTATGTATGTATGTATATGTACATGTACTGTATGTATGTATGTATGTATGTATATGTACTGTATGTATATGTACTGTATGTATGTATATGTACTGTATGTATATGTATTGTATGTATGTATGTATATGTACTGTATGTATGTATGTATATGTACTGTATGTATGTATGTATATGTACTGTATGTATGTACTGTATGTATGTATGTATGTACTGTATGTATGTATGTTTATGTACTGTATGTATGTATGTTTATGTACTGTATGTATGTATGTATGTATATGTACTGTATGTATGTATGTATGTATATGTACTGTATGTATGTATGTATGTTTATGTACTGTATGTATGTATGTTTATGTACTGTATGTATGTATGTATGTATATGTACTGTATGTATGTATGTATGTATGTACTGTATGTATGTATGTTTATGTACTGTATGTATGTATGTATATGTACTGTATGTATGTATGTATGTTTATGTACTGTATGTATGTATGTATGTTTATGTACTGTATGTATGTATGTATATGTACTGTATGTATGTATGTATGTTTATGTACTGTATGTATGTATGTATATGTACTGTATGTATGTATATGTACTGTATGTATGTATGTATGTATATGTACTGTATGTATGTATATGTACTGTATGTATGTATGTATGTATGTATGTATGTATGTATGTATATGTACTGTATGTATGTATGTATGTATATGTACTGTATGTATATGTACTGTATGTATGTATGTATATTTATGTATGTATATGTACTGTATGTATGTACTGTATGTATGTATATGTACTGTATGTATGTATGTTTATGTACTGTATGTATGTATGTTTATGTACTGTATGTATGTACTGTATGTATGTATGTATGTATGTTTATGTACTGTATGTATGTATATGTACTGTATGTATGTACTGTATGTACTGTATGTATGTACTGTATGTATGTATGTATGTACTGTATGTATGTATGTATGTATATGTACTGTATGTATGTATGTACTGTATGTATGTATATGTACTGTATGTATGTATGTATGTATGTATGTATATGTGCTGTATGTATGTATGTATGTATATGTACTGTATGTATGTTTATGTACTGTATGTATGTATGTATGTTTATGTACTGTATGTATGTATGTATGTATATGTACTGTATGTATGTATGTATGTACTGTATGTATATGTACTGTATGTATGTATGTATGTTTATGTACTGTATGTATGTTTATGTACTGTATGTATGTATGTATGTATGTACTGTATGTATGTATGTATGTACTGTATGTATGTATGTTTATGTACTGTATGTATGTTTATGTACTGTATGTATGCATGCATGCATGCATGCATGCATGTATGTATGTATGTATGTTTATGTACTGTATGTATGTTTATGTACTGTATGTATGTATGTATGTATGTATGTATGTATGTGTACTGTATGTATGTATGTATGTTTATGTACTGTATGTATGTATGTATGTATGTTTATGTACTGTATGTATGTATGTTTTTGTACTGTATGTATGTATGTTTTTGTACTGTATGTATGTATGTTTTTGTACTGTATGTATGTATGTATGTATGTATGTATATGTACTGTATGCATGTTTATGTACTGTATGTATGTTTATGTACTGTATGTATGTATGTATGTATGTATGTATATGTACTGTATGTATGTATGTATGTTTATGTACTGTATGTATGTATGTATGTTTATGTACTGTATGTATGTATGTATATGTACTGTATGTATGTATGTATGTATATGTACTGTATGTATGTATGTATATGTACTGTATGTATGTATGTATGTATATGTACTGTATGTACTGTATGTATGTATATGTACTGTATGTACTGTATGTATGTATATGTACTGTATGTATGTATATGTACTGTATGTACTGTATGTATGTATATGTACTGTATGTACGAGAGAGTCGGCTGCTTTTTGTTCACTCAGTGTTACATAAGAAGTCAGCTGCGAGTTGCTGTGACTCACCTACTGTTTTTCTCTCACTTGTGTCTCGTGACTGAGCGATGGAGGAGGAGGAGGAGGAGGAGGAGGAGGAGGAGGCCGGGCTGCAGCCAAGTCTCTGAGGGCACAAGTGTACGCTGCTAAATTAGCAATCAAACGCTCAGCGACTGCTCTCTGGTCTGGGGGATTCTGCCACGCCTCCTCCACTAACTATCAAGAGCAGAAGAAATGAATATATATATATAAATATATATACTGTGTATAAGGGGCCAGTGGTGACAGCAGAGGTTGCTCGCTGCTAAGCTGCGAGGATGTCTGTGGAGGAACAACCCCTTAACAAGGTGGGAGCTCATTATAGCGGAGCATCAGGACATGCTGCTTTGCTGAAATGGGGGGGGTGGGGGTGGGTGACTCGTGTCCCAGAGACGACCCTCGCCTCCCCGCAGCGGCAGCGGTTCACCCCGACAGTCGCTTTCCACCGTGTTACAGAATCCTCGGCAGCCGCGGACCTCGCTGCACACGGCTCCCGATTCAGGCTTTTCTGCACAGACGCCGTGATTCCACACGAGCAGCCGAACACGGCGGGCAGATGTCAATCACGGTGCGTTCAAGACAACAACCGGTAAGCACTTTAATGCTAATGATCCAGGAGGAAAACACTTGGGTTGCTGATTCTTAAATGAGATTCTCAAGTCGAGGCGCTTCTTAATTTGTGGAACCTGAAGACAAATTTATTTTTTTTCGAGTGCCGACCGCTGAGCTAATCCCAACTTTCAACACGACGCAATTAACCCCGATCCAGAGAGTGAGAACAGTTCACTCGCATTTCTGACATCACGTCTCCCGGAGGCAGAAACCCAAAACGGTGCTCAACCATCTGTGTTTCCCGCTTCCGGTTAGTTGAGCGGAAACGCCGCCGCGGCCAATTAGAAAACCAAAGTGCAGCATCGGTCCATCGTACATCCGGACGTCACCTGCGGCCTCACTTCAGACCAGCTTTAGGCCTCTCAGGGCAGGTCGAGACACAATGCAAAGAGGACGTCTTCCTGAGGCTGCGTGTTTACAGAGAAGTTTGCAGCACAAACTGATAGAAATGCAGTCCGTGTTCCATTCGTCTCCAACAAACATCTTGTTGGTAGTGAGATTCAGTGAAGCATCTCTGTTGTCCCTGAAGCTTCATCTCATACATATGCATCCAGCAGCGCTTTGTTTCTGAACTTATAACGTATTCTTTTCTTTCCCCTTTTCACAAAGTTGCTGAAAATCACAGATGAATGAACCCAGAGCGTCATACCGGACCTGCTCTGAGACCAGGCCTGAGTCCAGAGATCCTCACCGTCACCAACAGCTGAGAGACAGCTCTGCTTTATATGTGTATGTTTAATGGCCTTATTGTTTATATTCTGGTGCTTTGGTTCATGGTGACCCCGCTGCACACTGGGTGACCTTCTCTAAAACACTGGATCTGGTTCCTAACAGACGGCGTCAGTGAACAAGCAGCCTTCAATTACAATGACTGATGAATGAGTGATGAGTGATGAATGAGTGATGAGTGATGAATGATGAATGATGAGTGACAGTGTTAGGTGGCAGGTGTGAACCTTCAGTGACCTCGCGGTGACACAGAGGTACTGTTCAGGGTCAGATGCATGTGTTAGAGTGATGATATCTACTGAATGTATACTATACACTGTATATGAAGAGGAGAGTACATCAAGACACTGCATATATATATATATATATATATATATATATATATATATATATATATATATATATATATATATATATATATATATATATATATGTATGTATGCCAAGGCTCCGTAGGCCTCACATCCCGCCCTCTACACGGCCTGAGACTGAGGACGAGAGCAGTCGCTGGCTTTATCTCCACGCTTTGCTCATTCACACCATCCAGGTGGTGAAGACCAAGGTGAGTGACGGTCACTGGTAGCTCCTCTGCTCCAGTGAGCTCTGACACTCAGATTGTACTTGGTGATATATGCACAGTATTAGAGTACTGCTCTGTTCTGCCGTTCTTTAACGCTAGTCGACGCCTCTTTCAGAACCCCGTTTTGTTCGGTTAGGAACGAGACCCCCCCGATGACGCTGCCGACGGACGGCCGCAACAAACTGCAGATGGAGTGACAGCTGACGGCTTTTCGAGGGGCCCGTTCACTGCCAAAGAAAGCCATCACTTCTGAAAACTGAAGTAAGGATTAGGATGAAAGTCACATACCGAGAGAGAGGGAGAAAGGGGGAGAGAGAGAGAGAGACTCATTTTCACCTGCTCAAAATGCTGCTGCAAAGGTGTCTCTGAGGATTTAACATCCGAGTCGGTCCAATCGAGCTGCTCGGAGGCCTGATATCAGAGCGCTGTGAATGCGAGCGGCTGTGTGAATGGGGAATGAGCTCTCCTGGTTAGAACAGTTCTACTTGTTGGAGAGAAACGTAGCAGGATAAGCTCCTCTGCCCTTTGGAGTCAACACTAGTTTGAAACGTGATGTTTCAGGCGAGAGACATAATGAAGCACTTGAAGAACAACGAAGCACTAAGCCAAGTCATGAACCGTCCTGAGGCTGGAGTAAAGGAAGGACGACCCTCCAATGGAGACTGAAACACGGTGTTTCTTCTTTCTGCAGCTTAGTGAGCGCCTATCTTCTTTCTGCTTTCAGGCCGTCTGCCCCGCATCCTCTTGTTTCTGCTCTACCCATCTGCCGTTCTTGCTCCTTGCTCGCGTTTGACTCGTTTGACACCTCTGCTGACGGCTCGCTGCGTCTTGACAGCGCACAAGACAGCAACAGACAGATTTCAGCCCAATCCCCACGAGGAGCCACAGGAGGTTCGGTTGCAGCTGACGCTCGACTTGCTGCCTGAAGACGGCAAATATTCAGCGCCAGCGGTCAGAAGTACGGCCATCCAAACCGGTTTACTGATGTTGAAGGAACCCACTAAAAGGTCCTTTCTTCATGACTAATCTTGAAGAGACAGAACCCCAAAAACAGCAGAGAAGCATGTTTTATTGAAACAATCTCCAAACATAAACCGTCCATCGTAGACAGAAGCAGCAAAGAACGACATCATGGTCAGACTTCCATCTTTCCGAAGGTCCTTGAATCTATCATGTGGGATGACGCTTCTGTCAGGAAAAGCAACCAAATACATCAAAAACACTGTATTCTGAATTATTCATTTGAAATGTCACAAATGAACCGTTTGCTTTAACCAGATCCTATAAAACAAAAACATTAAATGATGAACCGGGAAGCCATGATTGAGGTCATGGCCTGAGGTCAACAGTCATGTGACAGAAAATCTGTGAAGCTTCGACTGACCCGCAGCCTGAAAAATGTAAAGATGTCAATAATTGTATACATGTAGCATGTGGAGCCTCCGTTTTGTTTCGGTAACACGTATGGACACATGTTAGTATCGTTGTAACTGTATCACGCTGCATACAAGAGACGTTTGAGTCTCTACTTCTATTCATGTTTCCACAGAGGTGCAGGACGGATACACTGCAGTAAACACTGAGGCCACAGTGAAATGTGACCGGAGCACAAACACACTGAACAGAAACTGCTTGAACTCAAAAGCAGTAATCTCCACTTCAAGCTCAATCTAACTCACTCACTGCTCCATCCTCACTGCTCCATCCTCACTGCTCCATCCTCACTGCTCCATCCTCACTGCTCTGCTCTGACCAGTAGCTGACATCTCTGCTCATACTGCTGCTGCTGCTGCTTTGCATCTAACCGTATCCTGTAGCCTCAGTGCAGCAACCGGTAACATAGAGTAGCTTTAAAACCGTTCACCATCTGTAGTGTTGAGGCTGTTAAAGGACGATAGTATGATCACAACCAAAGAGAGATTAGTGCGTCTAGTGGCACACCTCCATAACACACACACACACACACACACACCCCCCCCCCCCCCCGGCTTCACACAGTATAGATTATGAGTCACAACCACTCATTAGAAGGGGACTAAGCCGAGCGGCTGCATTAAAAGAGGTCACTCTTGGTTGACTGACTACATCGCATACATTGCGACCCCATGGTGTCACCGTGGGCAAAAGTGTGTGTGTGTGTGAGTGTGTGTGTGTGTGTGTTTGCACGTGTGTGTAACAGTTAACTGTCGACGCCATGCACAATCTCCATGTATTGTGCTTTCAGCCGAGGCCATGAACATTCAAAAGCTGGATATTACCATCCACATGACTCTGTGTTAGCCCCTCTGTGCTCATCGGGTCAATGTCCTGACCGCTAGCTCGCCTGTAGGCAACAGCTAGCCCCAGGCACACACAGCATCCTTAATGCAAAAGACGTGCGAGTGGTTATTTGTGTCATGGTGCGATTCATTATTCCATAACTAGTCAAATAAGTTTGCTTTTGTTTTACAGTAGTTGCGGCTGCCAGTCCAGCCATGTCAATGTGATGGTGACACTGTACGTCACTGAGCAGCCACGCTGGCAGGTCTGTGAGGCTGTGCTAGCTCAATGCTAATGTCAGCAACGCCAACGCGCTGACAACAGCAACGCTAACAACAGCAGTGCTAACAACAGCAGCGCTAACGCTCTGATGTTTCTCAGGTGTGATGTTCACCGTGGTCACCGGCTTAGTTTAGCGTGTTAGCATATAATGTCACGGCAATCCATCCAACAGATACTTCAGTCAGGACCACAGTAGTGCACATTCCCGTCCCCATCATGGCAAAAATACATAAAAATACCTCTCTATGTCAGCCAAAACCCAATGCAGGGAGCGATCAACATGTGGAGCCATGACTCAAAGCCAACAGGCTTCTGATTGGCCTGCTACACACTCGGCACATGCAACAGATGGGTCCAGTTAGTGGACATCCTCTGCAGCCTGGAGGGTTTAGCGCTCGCTCTTCCTGCACCGGTACCACATGTAAACACAGACAAAGAAGGTCCTGACCCGAGTCAAATATAAAACAGAGCAATCGGGTTCTAATCTGGGGCTCAATCTATTAGTGTGTCTGAGCAAACGTTCAGAATGAACAAAACCACAAATGAAAGAAGGTAATGAGCTTAAAGACCTTGACTGACTTGGTCTGGATGCAACAACTTGACTCGGTCTACTTTAACGTTCGTTCAGCGTCATACCAACACGTCAAGCGTTGAAGGGCTGAAATCCCTTTAGGAGGGGCTTTTATCTGGACACATTTCCTTCATTGTCATCAATGTTTTCCAGACGACACAACCCTCCTGGGTGTGCATCACTCACGTCACCGTGACAACCCACCGAGCTGTGCGGATGATGTCGCCCGACAGCAGCGGACGGAGTACTGCCAACTAGACACTTGGTGTTTGTACTCTGTGTGGAGCAGGTGAGCTAACCCCAGAAGAGGAAGATCAAAAAGAGACGAGGTCACTTCTAAGTTTGACGGTCAGAGAAGGAATCAGTGAGGCTGCAGATTACTGTGCCGTAGAGAAAGCATGACACATTCAAGCAGTAACACCACTGCTCATCCTATTCATTTAAGTGCACCCACATATTTCACTGTACCTTTTTTGGCACCGCAATTATACATTTTAAGTGTTCCCTTCTATGTCAGCTCCCAAACACACTGGTGATTGCTTCACACATTGTTAAATGATTGTAAACCGGAATAAAAAGGTTCAGATAAACACGTTTGTGTCAGACGAGGCCATCTCCACCCAAGAACATTAGCAGCAGAACAGTTTTCATCTGACAAATTTAGTGAACACGTCACGTCAAAGGGGAACTTTGGGAATGTTCGACACGGACCTTATTATCCTAAGACTGAAGAAAGTCGATAAGGAAAGCGGTTCATGAGCTCACGCCGTATGAAAGTCTGGGTACGTCTGCTGGGAACCTGATCTCAGGCACCTCCAGGAGTCGACTCTTACTTTTAGCACGAACGCACAGTAGTTACTTCTGTTGTGAACGCTCCACCTCTGCTACGACGGAGCGCATGAACTGTTTATCAGTTAAAGGTCAGCACAAATGTCACAGCAGAGGGTGTAGTTTGGTGCTGTATTTATTTACGACTATATATGCCAAGTTTTTAAAAAGAAACTTATTTTACGTGACTGAAGAAACAACAAATCTTCACTCTTCATATAATAACAGTTATTCCACAAGACAGAAACACAAACAAAGACATGAAGCAAATGAAGACCTTCACTTGAGAATCTACACCCACAGATCTAATGACATCGATCCTGTCCCACCCAGCACTGGTCAAATCCACCATGCTGTCATGAAGGGTTCCGGTGCATCTGATAACATAATGCCTCTTTTCCACTGCATATTTCCTCTCGACTCACTTTTGGCAGCAGGATCTTTTCTCTATTTGGTTTTCTTCAATGTAAGCGTGGCTTCTCAGCTAATCGCCTTAGCGACGGCTGTCCGCCGTGAGCAGGCAGCTTGCCTAGCTAGTGACAATTCTCTCTGGCCAATCGGTGGTTTGCGGTGTTCTAGCTCCACCTTTTAGGGTGGAGTCAGCTCGTTCTGAACCTCGAATGAGATGCTGCGACATTGACGTTTTCACCTGACGACGCTGTTAAAATGATTATGTGCGACTTTGCGGAAATCCATCCAATGTTTGTTGACATGTATTTGAGTTTGAATGGAAGTGGAGGACCGACCAAGCGCTGCCTTCTTTAGAGCTTCTTCTGAGCAGCGTGTAAAAAGAAGGGAACTACGTGTTAAAAGCCAACTCTCTGATTATTGTGATCTTGAAACATTTGTTTGGATATTTGGGACACAGAGGGGATTCTGCAGTCCTGTATGTGCAGTAGTGGGAGCTGTGTGGCGGCGTAGAGCGCGCTGCCTACTGAACATATGGAAACCAGTAAGGGAGGAGAAGCAGGCGCTGTGATGTGGCCCCGCCGTGGTGACGCTCGGTGTCTGGGAGACTATTTTAAAACAGCTTCCATTTTACAAGCCAGCCCCACCCTGGACTTCCAGTTAGCGACACAGTCGTATTTATGTTTTGTCTGGGGTCTCGCACACGGTCCACAACACCACCCATCGTCATCATCAACAACTTCTACTGCACGGACTTCACCACCGGCAGCTACAGAGACGAACCAGAAAAGAGAGAGTGTGTTTAGCAGGTGGGAGGGCAGGAGTATAACCTGTGCATGTAGGCCACCCGCCAGGCATGCCGAAGGCGAGGCCACGGCTGCTGATGAATTATGCAGAAACGCATTTACAAAAATAAACGTGAACGTGCACCGAGGGTAAAAGGGGTGAGGAAGAGGGTGGTGCTGTGGGAGCAAACACAGGAACCGCCAGCAGCAACCGCCAAAACAGGCGGAGCTGATCACATTGATGTGGATTCAAGGAGGAGATTTTAAGCCTGGAAGATGGTGTGTGGGTGTGTGTGTGTGTGTGTGTGTGTGTGTACTCTCGGACCCTGCAGAATTCTCACTGAGATAATTCCCTAAAAGCAAGTGTAATGCAGCGGGGCTTCCCTCTCCCCCTCTCCCTCTCTCCCTCCTTCCTCTCTCTCTTTCACTTGATGCGCTTCCTCCTAATCTTCACCGGGCTGCCGACCTCACAGAGACAGAGGACACACTCAACCATTCAGCCATCGCTGCTCATTCACATCGCAGAGAAAGCTTCCCTTGTTCAGTGTGCTTAAGTGTTTGCCCCTGCCTCTGTGTGTGTGTGTGTGTGTGTGTGTGTGTGTGTTTTTAACAGTATAATTTGCTGCATGATATCAGAGTCACCAGCTGCTGAGGGAAGATTTTCTACATCCAAAACCCATTGTGGTAGTGAAATACTACTCTGTAATTGAGTGCGGTACTCTACTCAGCGATTTTTTGTGTTTATTTATTTTTTTGCCATGAATGGGAACTCTGTGATTCAGCGATGACTGTCGATGATTCAATAGCTGAAAGGGGGGAATGTCGGCCATTTATTCAAAGCCAAACGCGTCTCCTCCGACCCTCTAGGAAGCTGGCGGGCCGGAGCAGGTCACGTGACTTCTTTCCATAGTCAACGCAAACATGAAGGACTTTATTGACAAGTCTTTATCCCAGAGCCCTTAATAGCATTTCATTCTAAACTAATTACATCTTACAGAGTTCTATCACTGTTGCACTGCTTTGCAGATACAGACGAACAGGCTCCTGCCAGCACCAAGGTAGCGTCTATTTTTAGCTCTTTACCCCAAATTTTGCAACCTCCGAACTGAGAAATCCATTAGAAGAAAACAGAGCCCCTTCTGCCGGAGCGCTGAGCGGCAGCCACGCTTCTGTTTGTTGTCGTCGTTGCGGTTGAAGTAGCATATGTGCGCTCGTCTTCATCGGCTGCCACACCAGTCCTGCTAAAGTCAGAGCAAGATTGGCTCGTGAAACTAAAGGACGGAAATGATTTAAGTCACCCTGAGAGGAGGCGGCGGAGGTCTCAGTCTGTCTGTTTATGACACTATAAAAGAAAAATGCCTGGGAAACTGTACCTTAAGTAACTAAGACACGTTTCAGAGCAACCCTTGCTCTAAAAACGTCTTGCGTATAATGAATAGAGTGAGCAGTGATACATGTGAGTAAAGCAGGCGCATAACAAGCGGATCGAGTCGGGTTAGAGTCGCAAGACCAGCAGGGAAACACAGGGATTACAAAAGGTCAATCAGCGATGCTTTGGGGCCGTCGAATAAAACACTTCACACTTCCTGCTACAGGGGAGCATTTAGAACTAAGTAGGGTTTTATTTCCCCGAGTGTCTCTACGCAGTGAAATTTCATTATTGTATGAAGGGAGTAGCTGGAACAGAGCATGCAGCGCACGTGGTACGAGGATGTTTCCAAGCCTCCTCTCATGATGATGGCCACGGGCTTTTAGAAATCCCTGACATGCAACGATAAAACGCATCGCCCCTCCAAGTGCTTTTCAAAGTCCAGTGGGCCATGTCTGAGATATCACTTGTGACACATGGACAAACAATGGAGAGCACCCTGGGGCCAACTGGCATAATTGTAAAAATGCCAGGACAGGGTGGTGGAAAACAATCAGTCCCCAACGGTTTTCATTAAAACGCGATCGATGAGACGACGGCTCAAAACAAAACAAAACGCAATTTTGTTCCACTCCTTTAAAATACCGCGGTGTCACGGAGGAGTGCGGTGACGTGGCTACATAGTGGCCAACTACTGGCAAAGGGAAGATGATGGGACACAAAAGATGAAAGATGAAACCGCAGTGACCGAGCCCTCCGAGGACAAACGTGTCCCGTCATTGATGCAGCCGAGCCCGACCGCGAGGCTGGGGGGGGGGCAACCATCCAATCTGAACTACTAGCCAATAACGTGTAGCGCCTTGAGTGTAAACACAGACGTGCTAATTAAATCAATTAATATCAATTAGTGAAATGCACAGCACACCCTCAGCCAGGAGTCAATCACATGTACAGCTTTAATTTGTTCCCCCAAAGCGACATGAAGGGACGTGTTTAACACGGTCGTGAACAGCATCAACAGGCTGCAGCTATGTGGACCAAGCTGCAGGGACTCATGAGCCAAGTCTGTAGGACACGTTTGGCTAAGTGAGACTCTCAGAGGACAATTCAAATGAAGCCTCCCATGGCTGTCTATTGCTGAGCCATTACAAGTGTTATAGTTCAGAGGGTATTCCAAAGGTTACGCTCTTTGGACGTACGGCAACGTGGAACGCAAATAACGTGTGAATTTGCCTGAATATGTTTGGGGGATAATAACAAACTTGTTGAATTTGACTGCACCTTCCAACGGGCGGAGCATTGGAGCACTTCCTCTTCCTGTTTTCAGAAAGAAAATGCACCGAAAAGGGATAGAGCATCCGGTCATTTTTCAAAATAAAGCACTATGTAAAACACTACGCTCCCGGTGGAATCAAATATGTACCTTACCTATATGTGTGTGTGTGTGTGTAAAGAATACTGATATGAATGATGACAAACAACCAGTAGTCAATGTGCAGGCTGCCAGTTGAATGGTGGTTTAAGCTCCTCTATTGGGTTCATGTGTTTGTAAATCTGACTCATGTAGCGTCAGTGTCTCACCAGTCATGATCCTCACCACCCGTCACTGTTAAAACTACAGTGATGGAGATCATAAACTCATGGTTACAGTTTACACTGAGGTAATAAATCAAGAGAGAAGTAGAGTCGTTTTCTCATAGATTCTATACAACCAGAGGAGTCGCTCCCTGTGGATTGGATGCAGGGTTGGATCCTCCATACAGACAGCTGACTGGTGTAAGAAGATCCACTGTATTCCTTCATGGAGCGCATTGCATTCAGCACATCCCAGCTAGTGTACCTGGGCTGCTCTTCCTGTCTGCATGATGCATTCAGAGAGAACTATGCGCTTCACTTCTCATGAGTCAAATCATCACTCCGGGCAACGTGTGTTGCACATTATGTAATGCAGACCATTTCCTTATGAGTTCACAAACATAGAAGTCTTGTTCTCTTAGGTTGTTTGTGTGTATAAACTATGTGTTCACACAGAGAACACCGTACTGCTGAAAACAGCACCGCTCCAGTACTGAGGGCGGCTCCTTGAGTGTCCAGAGAACCTGATTCATAACTGCAGATTGACCACTGCGGCAGAGGAAGCTCACACACACACACACACACACACACACACACACACACACACACACACACACACACACACACACACACACACACACACACACAATTAAAACTACTTCTGAGGTGAGTGAAGTGAGAACTGCAGCACTGAATTCTAGAACCATAAGAGCATCCACATATATTTATTGATAACTAGTCTTTCTTGTTGTGTGGCAGACAAACACACGTCCTTCTGGGACACATTTAATACAGTCCTGTGTTCGGCTTTAATTAGCAGCGCTGCATACAAATGAACAGATCTGCAGCTGGGCTTATTTACATCATCAGTCCTACTATAAATACCCCGCTGGACTGAAGACGTGGCGGAATGAAATATTGCAGCCGTGGCGGTGGTTTGTGATTGCAGAATCAACCCCCCTTGCGTCTTTCTTACTTGCCTGACGAGCTCTTCACTGCACAGCAGAAGGTGCACGGCTCCTCCCTTTACACCCTCGTACGGTTGAGCAGAACCTGTCCCACTGTACTGCAGAGTTGAGAGTTTAAAACCGTACGTTGTCGAGCCCCGTTGAATTATTACGGTTGGTACGATTTGTTAGGGCGGATCCGAGACCCAAGTAGCCCAGACCTCAGAGCCTTCTCCCTGGAGTCATAACTCTGCATGCCCATTGCAAATAAACATCCATAAATCCTCTTCGTAGCTCCAGGACTTGCCTAAGAATCGTAATTCTTTTAAGGATCAAAGTAATCCGGTGATAGCAAAAAGGAAATGCTAATTGCTAACTCTGTATACTTTTAATGGCGCAAATTTGATGAGTGTAAACAGCTAAAACTAAGCTAACTAAGTGACTCCATGGTCACATACTTCCTGTCATATCCCTCCAATAAAGACCACATTATGGGAACTGTAGTTTCAATTATTATCCCCAAAATAGAGGGAAGAAGAGTAATGAAAATAGGAGTGAAAAGATCCATTACTTCCAACTTTGTTTTTTATTATTTGGATTGATGGGAGGCCCAGAAGTGTCAGAAACCCGTGTTTTAGTGGAGATGGTCCTGGTTGGGCTTCAGGCTCCCAGAACCAGGTCCGCTTTGCATACCGGGACGCAAATGACAAAAAACACTTCCTAGCAGCGAGACAGAGAATGAACCACGGACTGACCTGGATTACAAAGTACAGCTGCTTCAGCCTCCTCTGAGCTCAACTACACAAACAGAAGAAAGCAGCATAGTTGGGTAGGCTGTACTTGGTGTTGGGTGTATCCTACCTTTTACAGCCGCCGGTCAGGCACCTAGCTAGCTATCCACTGATGTCATGATGGGAAATGAAGTGACGCGCAACGGCGCATGCAACATGGGGCGGGGTTGTAAACGGACGACTATTCTCACCCGGGTTTAAATCCGTGAAATCAAAAGAATCAATCACCAGGCTCATGACTGACTGCAGAGGGGTCACACACACACACACACACACACACACACACACACACACACACACACACACACACACACACACACACACACACACACACACACACACACACACACACACACACACACACACACAGCACTGGCTCACTAACCACAACCCCATTTATCTCTGCCACAGAGAATCAAACAGTGGCCTCATAAATCATAGCAGCTGTCACTGTCTGCGCTCCCGTTAGCGGCCCACAAGACTACAAAACGAGCGGAAGGGAAATTAATATTATAAAGAGTCTTTGGACTGCGGGCGCGAGTCCGACCTCAGCCAGCGTCGCCGGGATACACATTTCATCCTCTGCGGTCGCTTCACCGACACGGCAGAGCGTCGCTCCATACGGACGTGTGTCGGAGGTCTGGAACGACACGACGAAGGTCTAAAGTGCAAATGCAGAACTCTGTGTATCGACTTTGTGGAGGGGGAAGAGAAAAAATCAATGTTTATTGATCAGAAACTTCCAGCGTTTTCAATATCTAATTAATAAAGGAATTACTCGATGCGCCTCGTTCATGACACACACACACACACACACACACACACACACACACACACACACACACACACACACACACACACACACACACACACACACACACACACACACACACACACACACACACACACACACACACACGATGGTGTTCTGGGTCTGACACCGTGGACACTACTGCGGCGGCGGTTCATCCTGGTCGGGGCCGAACAGAAGCGGCGCCACAAACGTGACCTTTTCCTTCTGTAACCTGAGTGACGCGATCCCTCCAATGCACAGCCACGAGTCAATTCTTCTACACACTCTCATGTATACATATGGTCTGGACACAGAATGAGGAGGATACTTATTTTCATGTTCTTACACGATTTAGTACCGTTAAAAAAAACAGCTTGAAAGGCAAATGAGTAAGACGGCCATCATTTATGGATGACAGTGCATCTTCAAGGATATTGTGTCTTCATTTATGGCACAAAATCCTTATTACAAATTATCTGAAAAAGATATATATATATATATCTCTATAGTGCATATTGAAGAGCAAAGTCTGTCCTTGCGTGGAGTCACAATGTTGAACTATTGAAGCGGTGACGCACAGAGGAATCCGATGAGCGAGGCCAGCCGGAGGAGCAGATTGAGCTGCGACGCCGTGCCCTTGAGTCTGTATTAGGAGTCATCCTCCTTGTGAAAGGTCACTCCGAACCCTCAGTGGGCTCAAGACGACGTCAAATGAAGGACAAACGGCTTGACTTCAACTGTGTTCATTCGAGACAATTGAATTACAGCATGCCGTCGTCAAACAGACAGGACAGCCCTCCCACGAGACACCACATCTGAAGGGTGCCATGAGCTCCATCTGACAATAACAAAGCCCAACTGAACCTCCATTCATGGCTATAGGTCCACGAGAACGGCTTCATATCCATAAGGTTGATTTCCTCCATCAAACCTCACAGAGGTCTATAGATCACAGACTGAGATTCAGTGAGGAGCGATGGCGACTCAATAACAGGACACTGAGCTCTTCCCATGGAAACACATTCAATACTATCAGGGGTGTGAAGAACCATCGCTGTGGATCAGTTATCAACGGTCCACTATCATCGATGCAAAGTGACGACCTCGAAACGCGCCATCAGTTTTAAGACGCGCCTTTATTTTGAAATTCCCATGGCGTGTCCATTTAGGCAAGATCACAAACCCCTGAATTGAATCAAAACCGTATTGTGACAGACTTCCAAAGAATCAATATGACGTTGTAATATTAATAATACTATAAAACTTGGGGTTTGCGTACACCCCTAGTGTGTATGCAGACAGGACTCCCCATCAGAATACCAATATGTATTCAAAACGTGGAGTTAGGACGATAACTACAGACAGTGTTGAGGGAGCAAAAACTAAAAATAGAAAATCAAACATTACTCTTTGAAATCATCCAAATCTCCTTAAAAAAGCCCCACAACTATCGCTTCACGTCTCGTTAAAGAATCATCTCCTACAAGACGATGTGCAGCATGAAGCACTGCCTGACTGTCAACATCACTGCATCTGAAGCAAAAAAATAAAGATGGAATTAATGAGCACCGAGATCCAAATTAATTTTCCACCAGCGCCTACATCCCATAATCACACCATCGGGGAAACTAGAAGCGCTAGTTTTCTTTTGGGACGACTTGTCTTCGTGTCCTCTGGCTGGTTTCAGCTGACCTAGGTCTTTACGGGGACAGCCTCTACTGTTCACACTGAGTGTGGTAGAAGAGGCTGAAATGATCCATCGCCTGTTCATTTAATGTGATTTATGGATATTGGGTAGTTTTGACTTCTGGGCAGAAGCACAGAGAAGGCCTTGATGTCAGAACGTAGAACTTGACTTGGATAACAAGACATTTGAAAGAAGAGACTTCAGTACCGCTCACATGAACCGGTGTTGGGTTTGGCCAGTTCAGTCTTGTTCCAGACCTCTGCATCACCGTGGAACTCTCGGATTTATTAAAAGCAATTTAAAATCGTTTTTTTTGTCGATTTCCACTTCTTGCAAGTCAGACGCACATCAATGAAAAATACAGAGAAATGGCCACAGAATGAACATTGGGAAGAATGTTACGTTTACTGATATTAGCAGTTGGTATCCCAACTTAATAACCAAATAATAATGAAGAAGAAGAAGAAGAAGAAGGGAAGACAGACAAGTCACTCTTTACTGATTGGTTAGAGCTAAATAACAAACAGAAACACGGCAACATGAAGAGACCGACTGATAGAAGGAAATGAAACTACTGCGTTTAAACCTTAAATAAGCAATGATTAAACTAGACAGTACCTTGAAAATATTCATGTTCATTCATTTTATACTCTCGTCAACACATTGAGGTGCTACTTTCATCATCAACAACAGAATTTATGAATTGCATAAAAAGGAGCTGGCAGCTGGCAGCGAGGGAGACCGAGGGACTGACTCTACAGCAGCGCTGGATGAGCTGGATATCAGCTCCAGATTAATCCCAAAATTCTGGAGGGATTACCCGTTCTGGGGCCAGCAGACTCCAGACAAGTCAAGCACGATGGGGAACTGCAGGCGGCGGACGGGACGGTATCCTCTGCAGATCAAGTTTCTACTCCTGAGAGCTGGACCGGTGTGAGCATCGGGGACGAAACCCATCCAGATGAAGTGAAAGCATCCCCTTTACACGGGCCCAGGACAGAAACGTGTCGCTTTAACACGGGAACCTTACCTGCACCTTCTACACAGAAAAGGTTCAATAAGAAGTAAGCAAACCCCCATCAGTAATACATAGTAATCAGAGCTGATCCCTCTCCTCAGTAGCAGTTAGGCCAAACCAAAAGAATCTCAAGTGCTTGTTTGCCTCATGCAGACTCTTAAGTGCCAAAGCTAGCTCTGATTTACTCGTAGCGAGAACCATAATTTGCGGTTCTTACAGCCCTGAGAGATGCTGCTGCTGCTGCAGCAACAACACTTCATCCTCAATGACACAAAACAAGTCCCTTGAAAATGTCATTCCCTTTTTTTTGTATTTTTCCCAGACTTCAAAAGGCAAGTGGCCTTCAATCACTGACAGGCTGGTGGCCGGTTGCACAGTCGAGTGACATCAGCAGGTTTCAATGGGAACACATCTGACAGGAACCTTGTAAACTGGAGCATAGAACATCATACTGTTCATCATCACATTCATGTTGTGTTACAGATCCGTGTCTGCTTCCTGACTTGTATTAATCAAACTAAATGACATACAGTACGTACCAACACAGACTCGGTTACTGTGAGACTTTCTTATTTGGTTCTGTAAATTAAGTCGTAATCCTGATTTCCTCTGGGAAGCCGACGACTTCGGTCCTTCAAGTGGAGGAAAAATACACAGAATGTCTGGATGACGCAGTAATAAAACACCTTTGCATCGTGGCACCTTGACTTCATGGATCGACTGTCTTGATCTACGACCTGAACAACGAAACAACAACATAGAAGAGGAATCTGAAATTAAAGGGACAGGTTGCCAACGGAAAAATAGAAGCGTGCCTTTAAATTACGGTGTCGGTGAGGGGCTGCATGTCTTCACACGCCGTCATCCACCTACAACTGGAACCGGGATCAAAAGCTGTTTTATAACCTGGACGGGGGGGATTCCCTTCCCCTTGCATCTCCTAATAGATAGCTTCAGCGTAAAGAAACGGCATGAGATGCATGTGAAGTCATGGCTCACATTGCTCTGGGCCTAAAATGATTCAGGAAGCTCTGCATTCACTGCGCTGAAGGCTGCTGGAAGGTTACAGCTAGTCTTTCTCCACAGATGGTAGTCTAGCTTCCTAACTCTGGTCTCTACCTGCCCAAAAATGTACCAGCGACACGATCAGGATCCAGTGCTTTACTACGTGAACGCTCCCATTCAGTGAGGGGCCTTTGGTTGGTGCTGACTGCAGCCATTCGTCTGGAGCCCTCCAGAACGCAACACGTCTGCTTTCTGCTACTCCTTCTCACACATCCATTGGATAAAAACAGAGCTGCACTCAAATTGCCTGAAAACCGGAGAGCCCAATTACCAAGTTATAATGGTGCCAGTGCCGGTGAACTGCGGACCCAGCCTGGGCATTTCATGTTGCACGGTCCCTAAAGGAGGAAGCTTCAATGGAAGCTGAAAAGACGCTGCCGCTCCATCGCGGTGTTAGAACATTTAAAAGGAAACCTGCCATGGGGGGTCAGAACGGTTCTCCGTGCAGGAACGGGATGCCATAACAGCTCCAGTTGTTTCAAACAACAGGCACTTCATTTCCTCACAATTAGCCATTTAGAATAAAAGAGGCTCACCTGCCACTCTTTCTGCGTGGCTATAAGTGTACGTATTCATAAGCCTACCTTTGTATCTGTTTGAATAACACGCTGCCAAACTTGCCAAAGCAAAAGAACAAAGTGTATTTCTAAATAGTTATTATCTTCTCTCTGGTATGTATGGACTCACTCTGCACCCTCGTTCCATGTGTGTTGTTTTAGGTTCTGCTTTCCCTCTTCCCATAACCCCGCGTGGACATATGGTGAAAATATGTGATCTTATCTTTTATTCAAGGATCAGGACATCAACCATCTGTCAATCAAACTATTGCCGAAAGCAAGTCGGGAGAAGAGCGTAGACATGTAATCCATCAAGGAAAAACCCGCAGTGCCCTTCTTTTGCTTAAGCAACTGATGCTACTGTAGCATCTATGCTAACCTGGGAGCCGCCAACACTCGACTCTCCATGTCGCTACAAGCAGCTTCATGCAGGACACTGGTCGGTCAGAGCCAAGTCAGTGTTCATCATTCATTTCTGTTGACGTATTTTCTCTTCACTCTAAGATGTGCTAATATTAAATAGCCTTCATACGGACGCTGTGAGCTGCAGACTGACACCTCTCATAAACCAGGCACCACACACTCACATCTCAGCTGTGCCAAGACTCCCTTTATTGATACACGTCTTCTTTCCAATCGCTATTAACTCAAACAAAGCAGACAATGAGCGGCGCTAACGCGGGAGCTAAAATGCATTCAAGTGTGTGAAAACAATGACATCAGTCCGTACGCCACACCTTCGTCCTGCAGGAATACAGTGGTAGTCCATGGGGGTCAGTGGCAGACTTCAAGTGTGTATAATCAGGACAGTTCCGGTGTTAAATGAGGGAAAGAACACTTCATACTGGGAGCGATCGCATCCATCCATCAGCTGTGTGTTTTGTAAACCCGTCCTGTGGCTCACTGACTCTACCCTTCAACTCATACACCCGGTGGGAAAGATAGTTTTAACTCCGAGGACGAAAGACCCTCTCTGACATCGGGCGCATGCATCAGCAGACCTGACAATGTGACGGGGAGGAACGGCACGCCGGCAAGGTCATGCTGGAGGACGACGAGGAGGAAGATCGGGAGGGGGGGGGGGGGGCGGGGGGGGCAACAGGGATGGAGACTGACAAAAGACGGGGGAACTGGTCGAAGAGAGGGGGGGATGAATCAACAAAAACTGTGCCGTCAGCATCCCCAGGGCCAGAGAGCGTCGAGCGGGACGCCGAGTCTCCCCCTCTTCTCCTTCCTCCTCTCCTCCCTTCCATATCTCCCTTTGTCTTTCTCTTTCATCCATATGGCAGATTCCACCTCTTCCCCTCCCCCTGCCCTGCTGCGCACTCTATTGAAATGGCCTCACACACACACACACACACACACACACACACACACACACACAGAGAGAGAGAGAGAGAGAGAGAGAGACCCACGCTTGCTTGAACAAGCATCCCACATCCTCTGAGCCACGTCTTATTTACGGTTCGATTGCGGCCCGACCGCCCTCCAGGACGAACGTCCTCCTCCTGCCTCCTCACCACCCAGATGTTGTTCCAATGATAAGGAGGAAACCTGCTTTGTCCACCGGGGTCATACAAAAAAAACCATCTGTGTCGAAAGCAGCACGAAAAGCTGCAGCGGGATCATCGCGGCGCTGGTGTCGGAGGAGGAGGAGAGGGGATGAAGCCTGACATGCAGATATGACCCGGAGCAAACACGGCTATTATTCTTTAAAAAAAACACAGGAGCCGTTTTCGTTTGTTTGGTTTTTAGGTCGATAAGAACAAAAATGCAGCTGAGAACAGCACAAAGCCTACTGTAAACACAGACAGCAAATCCCTGTGCAGCGTACACAAGTTGAGAGCGGAGGGCTCTGCAGCAAGAGTACACACACCTCCACAGAACAAGGTAATGAAGTGTGTGCCAATGATTGGACAGAACCCCTGGGAGGCACAGCACAGCACTATCACCGCTACAGAGGTGAGTAATAGAACTGCTACGTCTTCCTTCCAAAAACCCACTAGCGCTGCCCGTGTGCCCGCTGACGCATTCCACTGGAGTCTGCAACTCTCTGGCTCTGCAGCCTGCAGCCAACTGTTAGAATGCACAGCCCCTCTGAGACGCAGACGCCTCCTTCACATCGGGCAGCCAGCGTGCCTGAGCCACGCTGCTCTGCATGGATAGTGAGAGGTCCTTCTTAATGCACCGACTCCGGCCGTACCATCAGGCCAGGGGCTTATGTGACACTGACAACAATAGAGCACTTTGTTTGATACCCATCATGTGGATGGAAGCTCTGTGTGTGTGTGTGTGTGTGTGTGTGTGTGTGTGTGTGTGTGTGTGTGTGTGTGTCTCACTGGTGAGCTCACTGCCACCGCACTGCACAGCTGTGGAGCGGTTAGCGCTGATAACGCCATCTCCCGACCCAAAAGAGGCGGGAGACGGCGTTACAGAACACTCCTCCAATTCCCTCCCAGTGTCAACAGTGCTGCCATTGTCCACGCTGCTAGCACAATTAGCTGCTAGCTGCTAGCACAATTAGCTGCTAGCTGCTAGCACCGACACCAACACTTAAAGGAATCCTGGTGTTCATGTGTTTCTTTTAATGACAGCAGTCAATATAACATCTGAACTATTATTTGAACTGTACATTGAACTAAACATCAGAACACGCAGCACTGGGGCTCTGTTCTGTACTTGGACCCGGAGCAGGAGAGCGAGTGTTGCCATCAAACCACATGGGAGCCTTTAAAAAACACAGATATTGTTGTCTACTTTTCAGCTGTTTGACAAAACTCAAGCCAGTGAATTTTCAGGAATTTTTGCTTATCTTTTAATAAACCAAACATTGAAGACTTCAGGGCTAGTCCTATGTTCAGTATTGGTGCAACTACATGCAAACGTTCCCTTACTTGAGGTGCGTCTGGTTTCTGATTTGTGGATGTCACATAAGAACACCGTGACACGGTTAGTTTAGCATCCTACTTCTACTGCCTTTACAAAACAGTGTAAGCAACAGAGGAGCATCTGGAACAGGAACTCACTGCTGCGGCGTCGACCCCTGCTCGCTAAAGTAGTAGCTGTTTATATTACTGCCGAGACGAGCGGATCAGCAAACTGACAAACTTGTAATTTAAATCGAAGTGTAAAAGGAGAAGCGGCCATCTGCCCTTCAGATCCCAAACAAAAGTAGTGTTACTGGAAGTGTTGTTCCCAGACTTTCAAACGGCCTTCACCGCTCAGCTGCCATTTGAACAAGGCAGCGCGACACTTCTTCTGTGTGTGTGTGTGTGTGTGTGTGTGTGTGTGTGTGTGTGTGTGTGTGTGTGTGTGTGTGTGTGTGTGACAGCACTCTCCACAGTGTATGTAGGTCATGGGGTTGGGTTACCACACAGCTCAATAGTTTCCCTTAATTGATAGACAATCACTCTGTTGGTGTTCGGTCTGCAGCGGTCACCGTCTTCAGCCCGACATCATTCCCGACGTACAAATAAGGAAACACTGCGAGATACTTTGACCAAAACATTTTCTCTCTTGTTGGCTTTCCTTCACAAAGCAGCACTAAGATGCATACCTTGTATAACAATGTGCGACGCGTTCATTTAAAGCTGGTATTCCAGTGATGGCCGACCCTTAAATAACAGCCAGAGGTGGCCATCGTCACGGTGCACAGTCATCAGAAATAAACGTTTCATTGAACTTAGTTTTCAATATTTTCACTTTTTCGTTTTTTCCTCAATCAGCATTTAGGCGCCGCTGTTGCAAGTCACCACTTCCTGTCGATGTTTCACAATAAAAGCCTACCTACTGGAAGGCTAAAATATTTTAATGTGAAAAGCTTAACGTTGACCGGGAAGAATAGAAAAGTGAAACACGCAGAACTATATTACTGAATTCATCAAGACAACAGATGAACATGAAGCATTAAGCATTAACAATAAACATCTGTTTATAGCAAGCAGCAATAAAAGCTCCTCTCTAATATGAAGTTCAACTCGAAGCTCGTCTCTAATATGAAGTTCAACTAGAAGCTCGTCTCTAATATGAAGTTCAACTAGAAGCTCGTCTCTAATATGAAGTTCAACTCAAAGCTCGTCTCTAATATGAAGTTCAACTCGAAGCTCGTCTCTAATATGAAGTTCAACTAGAAGCTCGTCTCTAATATGAAGTTCAACTCAAAGCTCGTCTCTAATATGAAGTTCAACTCGAAGCTCGTCTCTAATATGAAGTTCAACTAGAAGCTCCTCTCTAATATGAAGTTCAACTAGAAGCTTCTCTCTGCCACTGAGGTGAATAAACAGATTTGAGAATTAGCGGTGTTTCCTCTTAGTTTAGCTACAGTCGAGACGGTAGAGTATCTAAATCCTCGTTAGATTGATTCTCCCCTTCCACCTCCTGACATCAACAAACGGACCACTGACTCTTTGAGTCTAATTTAATATCCACTAATACTCTCCAGGAGACTCACATTTTCACTTAAGAAAAACAAAAGCCTCGTGCAAAAGAAATGCAAAAGGACACGCGCGCCGGCTTAACCGCACGCTACACCTCAAGGTGTTGATGGGAACGTAAGCCTCTTAAAGACAGGAAAGCTGCTAATGAAGTTCACGTCTGAAAAGTGCAAGAATCACGGTGCTGCAAAGTCACACAGCCTAATTTAGGAACATCTTTCAGCACCACTCGGGCTGAGTGAGAGGGAGCGCAGCCTGGGGAGGAACACTCTCAACCATGGGAATAACAAGGAGCATGTGATTCTGAGAGTGTGTGTGTGTGTGTGTGTGTGTGTGTGAGAGTGTGAGTGAGTGAGCCCCGCGGAGGGATGTCTCATAGGCATACACGCAGACAAACTGACAGAAGGAAAGAGCCAAAGTGACATTACAGAAGAAATAAAACACGGATGATTCACGCGATTCACAAACAGCAACATTTCGTTTGTGACGACGAGCTTGGCTGAAGAAAAGCCGGCGCTGGAGACGAAGAGGACCGAGAGTGTGAAAGAGACCCGTCCGACTGCCGGTGATGAACTTCTGATGCGACCGGCACACTTGTCGAACGACAAGTCAAAAGGCTGAGAGCCAGAGTCGTACCGACAACACAGCAAGCTGTCTCACCAAAAGAACAACTCAGGCCACACCAGGAGTCCAACGCTGTAATTACAGCTGCATGAGAGTCTCCTTTCACGACGCGTGCTTGTGAATTCAGGGTGACACGCGATTCGGATCGAGGCTGGGGCGACTCGTGGATGTAATAGATTACAAAAATACGTTTGCGTAACATGCGTTGAAACGTCATGAGAACGTGGAAGGGTTGGAGACGATGTGACGTTCTGAAAACACATGCGAATGTGTCACAGCAGCAAGACAGCCGTGCACCACTGAAAGAGGAACGCTCCCACCACGCGCCACCCGACGTTACTCAGCCGTCGTACATCTACGGTTTCCTTTAAACGGCTTTCACTGTTAAACACACGGCGGATTACCTTAATTGCACATCACTCCTGCTTTGAAATCAATCCATATCACAATGATCATTTGAAGCACTTTAAAACACGTGTTAGATCAATTAAAAGCAATCGTTAGCTGCTTATTGGGATACCTGCGTTGGTGTAGCTAGAAATATCTAGAATAGAAAGGTACACTGTATATTTGAACAAATGACACCAAACAAGAGCCGCCTTACGGCACACAGCAGACCCAAAATAAACCATTATTATTATTATTATTATTATTATTATTATTATCATCATCAGTCATTGTTAACTTGAGGAGACGGACGTGGATAAAACGCTAAAGTTTTCTGTGGAATCTTTCGTGGGCTCCCTAAACGTTCAACTCTTAAAAACAAATCGGCGATCGGCAAAGGATCAGCTGATTGTAAAGACATGCAGTCATCAGAATCAGTTGTCATCAGGCTGATTGCCTGAGAGCATCCATACCACTGCTGTGGTCCACCAGCTAGAGGGAACGCCCTCACAGTGAACCTACCCCCCCACGACTGTACAGTTCTGTCAAACACCATGCAATACATCCAGCATGAAGCTGCTGCAAAGCAAAGCTCAGTCTTCTTCTGCTCTGTTGTTTATTGATACATAATGTGCTTTTGAGGAGTTAAATGCAGTCGGGCCTACTAACCTGCAACTCCAGGCCCACAGAGACAGAACAGAACATTCCACTGTGGCGGCACAGATGTTCCACTACTTCATAAATCACAACGCTGTCGCTATCTGTCCTCACTGCAGGAAGCATGCGGACAACAACTCCACAAACTGAAAGACTTGTCTCAAGTATTCCCAGTAAGAACGGAACAAAAGATTCATGTCAGCATTTCATTTTAACGTTCAGGGTGTGATCTTAGGCGGCCAAACCTTTCCACTTGTCCTGAGGTTTCCTATAAAAGAAGTCGGTCCAGACGGTTGTTTTCTGGAAGCACGCGGCGCTCCGGCATCACCGCAGCAGCTTCTGTACGAACACCGACACAAAGCGCCCGAGGCCAGAACAAATCCTGACCTGTTTTATAGAAACAAAGGGATCAAATTAAAATGTTCCCACTGAGTGAGCAGAGCACACAAACATGCCCCCGTGGGCCGGCAGCACCTGCTACGCTCTGCTCCCAGCAGCCCCCGAATCTAGTTTAGATCCACTGTGGCATCTCTATCGGCTCAGACCACCGGACCAGAGACTAGCTCAAGACCTCCAAACAGTGTGTTCCTCTGTCTGAACCTCAGGTGTTACAAGTGGAACTTCCCAGGTTTGTGGACGCGATAACGGGCCCACAACCACTCAAAACGCTGGATCGGGTATCGGTCCATTCACTTCAATGTTCATGAACTTTATACATTATACTGGAATTTTAGTTCCCGTTTTAGTTTTTACCAATTCAGGTTCTGTTGCTACAGAACCTCCTTTAGAAGATTTGTTCACCGAGCTGGCACACGTTGTATTATTGTAATGATAAATATCACATCAGTGCATCTATACCTATGTATTTATGTTAGAGCTTTGTTTAACACAGTGAGGCATACAGAGTGTTCATTTAGCGTTAAGCCGAGGTACCGACAGAGGCGGAACAGGGCATCCCTAGATTCTGGGGTTCCGTTGTGAAAGCCCCGTTCTCAAGCAGGTCTCAGCAGTAGAGCCGAACATACGCAGGATCCACCATGAGTGGGATGTGTACTTTAGAAGTGGTGTTCAGGGAATTCAAATGGGCCTTGAGGGAGTCCTCCACCAGCCCCAACAGAGACGGAGAAACACCATAAAACCCTGAGCTCATCAACACCAATAATCCGGTCTATTACGAAACAGGTTGTGCTCAATTCTGACACATCACAGCCGTAAAAACACAGGAAGCGAGGAGCTGGAAAGGCCGTTCTTTCACAAAGGACATTTAGCCAGAAGGCATTGTGGTTAATTGAGGAAGTCTATCTCCGACGGCCGGGGCTTGACCTCTTCTCCTCGAGTCACTCCAGCAGACGAACGCAATCTACCGCCCAATGTGAGCATCGTTAACCCGTTCACATGGGAGCGCGGAAGCCGGCCCAGGACGGCACACTAACAGGCGCTCTATTTTGTCTTAATCTCGCTCCTCCTTCTCCTTCTATATATAGCCATATCACCAGGGGCTCCGTGCAGAGCCACATACAACATGGAGGACGAGAAGGAAACGGAGAAGGTTGATGAATGCGTAACGGGCAGGCGAGCGGAGAGAGGGGCGCTTCATTCATACACCACGCTGCAGAGTCGCTCAGAGGTCTGAAGACAGACAGGTTGTCGGAGGGTGGGGCTCATATCTCGATAACGATGTATTACTATGTAATATTACTATATTGCATCATAGTTTTATAGTAGTTTAATAAATACATATTCTATATAAAATTACCATATGGTAAACCCTGCTTTTGCATACTCCTTTATCAATTATTTTTCTCAATTCAAGTTGCTGTGAGGAACTTTAAACAGTCTCCATGTGACCATGGACCATCAGAGAGAAGACTCTTGATGCTCGTCATCGGTGCCACCGGGTTGGATTTTGTGCAAAAGCAAAAGGAAAACATTCAGGTTCACCAGAAACTCCTTCAGCTCAGAATCCAGACCAGCCCACCGTGGACAGAACCAGATCCTGACTTCGCTTTTGAGGTGGAGGGCTCAGCGTTCCCTCCTCCAGCCAGGAGCAGAGCCTCGTCGCTCCTGGCTGGAAACACTACCGCTTTTGTCCACAGGGGCCGCCAAAATCAACACAAAATGAAAGTTCCTCATAGTAACTTTAATTAAGAACTTTTGTGCAAAATGAAAACAACTAGACATTTACAGCTTCTTCTTTGTTTACATGAATGCACACAGTTAGTAATCAGATTAAGGAAGGTTTGATTTAAGTGAGTTTGAGCAGACTTTCTGAGAAATGTCAGTTAGTTTGCGCTTGTTGTTGAGATTTAGACGGCATAACTGTGTCCCACGATATCTCCATACACGAGTTCATGGAGATACGGTTCCATGAAAGACAATAAATGATGATCATATCCGATCATATTAGAGGATTTACTGTAAGAACACAAGGCCTCGGAGCAGAGTAGCGCCTATAAGACAAGAAAAGACTGTTTCCACAGCTACCCGTGTGGCCTGCATTATTGATGGGCTTAGCCTAATCCGCTGCGAGTACATGTACAGCCACATCATGACACGATCCATGTTTTCGGGGGCGATACACGCGGTGAGCAGCTCTGATGTGAAACCTTTGCGCGGCTGTCTGCTCCTGTGCATACGTTCACAAAGATAAATACTGCTGGAGAGGGGAACAAGGCTGGTCTGGAGCATGTGATGTGAAAGAGATAAACAGAACACCAGCTCGCACCGTCCTCACTCCATCGTCCGTAACTGCAGCCTTGTGTCCTTCACTGGATTCACTCAGACAGACATGGATCGCCCCTCCACTGCGTCTGGTTCTGTCTCACGGTGGAACATGAAGGTCTGACTTCCATGTGATCCACAGATGCTGCCGGTGGACTTTCTTTGTGTTTGTTTGCTTTCTGCTGGCCTGAATAGCAAAGAGCACTTAACACGGCATGCCTCGCAGGACAAGATGAACTCAGAAGAAGAAGAAAGGAGTCGCTTTAGAACACTTTGAACCGACCAATAACACGACAGCAGGAAGTGAGTGAGCAGATATTGCCCGACTTCTCCCCCTTTCCTCTGAACAGACTATTAATATTCCCACTATTTCAGTAGAACGGCAGATGCGTACGTACGGACAAACGCATCACACATCGTTGCTCTACTGGATGGTCAAACACGACCTCCTCCATCATTATATCTGTGCAACACACCAGAGACAAACTCACACCCTCCACCCTCCACCGTGCACCGTCCAGTGGAACGGTTTCATTCAAATGACTGCAAGGCAACCACGGCTGCCTAACACTCTTAGAATAATGGACAAATGATAATGTGCATCTTTAATACCCTGCACACAGTACATGGCTTTGACGCTAACGTACACAGACCGACGTCACCACCCTGCTTGCGATGCTCTCCGAGGCTTTGACGCTAGCTCGTAGTTAGTAACGGAGCCCTTGAGCAAACGTCTTCTATGACGGTGTGTGTACGCAGACTGAGTGACACTGGACTCTAAAATGAAGTCAAATATCGGTTCTAGTTCAGGCCACTCAGTTACAGAGTGTCGACTATCGTACTTATACTTATTTAACGTTTAGAAGAGTGCGCTCATAAACCACTGAAGACATGTCAGTGTCTCTACTACAGATAGACACTCCGATAAGATGAATCTACAGTCTAAAGATCATCTTCACTGTGAACAACATGCGACACGTGGGGAAGAATTAAAATAAATGAATGAATGAATGAATGAATGACGCTCTCTAGAAGAGACCCAGCAGACACACAGCTGAGCCTCACCTGTGTCTCACAGCACACCTGAGCTGCTCTGACCTGTTGACACGCCGACATGAGAAGAGGTTCCTCCACGCTGCTCACAGTGAAAGACCCACTGATGACTGTACTCAGTGCTGTTCAGACCGAGGAGAACAAAGCCTCTCAATCGCCCACGCCCACACACACACACACACACACACACACACACACACACACACACACACACACACTAGCTGCCGTTTACTCAGATCTGCTGATAACCAGGAAGAAAACAGGAAGCGTGTTTCAGGACAAAGGGTGACACGGAGTGGCTCCTGATAACGAGCGCACCAACTATTCAAAAGTGCCGTCAAGACATAAAAGCGGGACTTCCGCTTGTAACTACAACATTGTTAGCCTCATCGGAAAAAGCACGCATCCCTGCAGACAGTGTTCAGGACACCTCGTGCGAGCTGACCCTGGTGCTAAGAGAACACTCTAGCACTGCAGGGGCAGCGCCAACGTGTCCAGGAAGGCACCCAGCAGAGGACCAGCTGGAGGGATTTCATTTCCTGCGTCCTGTGCATTCAAATATTTGGCTGCAAACAAATTATCGGCCAGTCCAGCAGGACGCTCCTCTCGCCAAAAGGGACAATTTGCCTAAATTTGGTGCTTGGCAGGAATACATTTGGTCCGGCAAAAAAAAAAAAAAAAAAAGGAGAATTCCTGACAATCATTACAAAACCCCAAAGTAGCTGCTATCACTGCTGAGAAGGAAACGCAAAGTTACACAAAGTGACAAACAAAACATGCTCTTTCTGGGAGGAAGATCATTCATTGTGGAGGTTGTGTTTAGGTCATCAATCACGTCTTATGTAGGAGCACGTTTGCTGAAGGTGAGCTAAAACACCTGCATGAGAGAATCCAGCAGCCGATGACACCGACAGTCTCCTTCAGTACGCTCAAACAGCGGCGCTCTCGAGGAACCCGTGGATCGATCTGGAGGCGACGGCTACCATTAATGATGCGTCACGTTATGAGTTACAGGAGCATTAAAAAAATTAAATATAAAAAAAAGACAACGTATCAGAGCACACACACACACACACACACACACACACACCTCTTTAAACGTGTCACCTCAGCAGGTGGAGTTCTGCAGAGGCTCCTGGTCTGGTCTGTGGATCCGGCCCCTTCGACTTAGTTTTGATCAGCATTTGCTCAGGGTGCCCCCCCCCCCCCCCCCCCGACAGTGTTTAGTATTAGCCGACTACTCGCAACTGGATTTTGAAAAACCTCAATTACTCCCTTTAACTCGGCACATCAGACAAATTGCTTTTTCCCGCTCAGCTGCGAGTGGATTCAATCACTCCGCACTCTTTCTGTAAACCAAGGCAAGAGTCTGTCAGCGAAATGCTTCTCCTTTGTATTGCTTTTATGCAAAAATAATAATAACAACAACAACAGCAACAACCCTACTCTGCTGCATTGTTTTAACATGTGGGTGTTTGTCACTAAGTCAGAAGGAGGGAACACCGCTGAGCTCGAGAGCAAACTTTGATACCGTCACGTTACACTGGTTCATTATTATTACCACACACACACACACACACACACACACACACACACACACACACACACACACACACACACACACACCTGTATGTATATGTATGTATCCTATTCCTGCTCCAAACTATCGTTCATACATCGGCCTTAAGAATCCACCATCGGTCTACGTTTAACCCTTTAGGTTCCAGGGGTCCCCCTCATCTAGGACCCTGATGTCCAGCCTGCAGCCATTACCACCCTGAAGACACACTGTGGGTGGAGATGAACTGAAGAAGAATCACTGAGCCTGGTGTGATGTGTGGAAGCCTAAACGCCTGTTGAGGTAAAGACACTCTTCACCATTCTCATTATTTCATGTATTTATGACTACTTTTGTTCATTGTTCTTGACCGTAATAAGTTGAAATGGTGGCTGCTAATACAACGACCACAAAGAGAAGCAGGAGCACTGCGTTACTTTTATATCTGCCGCCTGTCTGTTTTGAGTCTTTGAATGTATTGCCACTAGCAGCCCACAGTGTCCCGGTGTCACACCACAGTGATCGTTGTAACCTTTTGAGCACTTTATCGCCGACTGTTGCAGCTTTCCTTCCAGCCAGGGCGAGACCCACAAATCGCTTTCTATGAACTTTTTTCCGGATATATCTACAGCGCGAGCAGAGGACGGAAAGACAGCTACGCTAGCAGAAGGCGATGCGAGCAACTCATCGGAACGCCTGTTCAACGAGCATCGAGTTCCTCTTTCTCCATCCACCTCCTGCGCTCAGCCAAAGGCCGTCTGTAAGCTAAGAGAAGCATCACTCGGTCACTCCACTGCTCCACCAGTCTGCTGTGACCCATCCGCTCGTCACGTCACCGGAGTCAGGAGTCAAGAGTCTCGCCTTCATCATTTCGTATTAATGAACCCGCAGAGATCCAACGTGAACATCTTTAGGGGGCTGCAGAGAGCTCTTAGGATGAATGAGGCTGAATGGAGACACTGCTGTCATATGAAACCGGTCAACCTGTTGAATCCATTAGTAACGTTTCGTTTCAGATCGTGGGGACGAGAGACGCTCAAAAGGGAAAACCGGCCTGCCGTTGTTTTGGAAGGACTCTTTGACCTCTCACCTCAAGATGTCTGAATAAAGATGGGTTCTATGGGTCTGACCGATTAAAGCGATCAGCTTAACTTCATACTCATCGTCAGTCTCTCACACACACACACACACACACACACACACACACACACACTCTAAACCTTGCTGTGATGACATGTTAACATAGTGTTTGACTCTTTTGGACCTCCAGTAGTTTGAAGAACTGATGCTTTCGTCCATGTTGGCTTCATTCTTCAGCATCAGAGGGTGTCGCCATGTTTAATCTGTCATGCTCAAAAGATGCAAAATGTAACTTTCATAAAACTAAAAAACTAAAAAAGCAGAATGACAACAACCCAACCAGAGCCTGGAGGAGACTCAAACGGAGTGTCAACCACTGCTAGTGAGACGGACTCTTACAGAGCCGGTCTCACATGGAGACGGACTCTTACAGAGTCGGTCTCACATGGAGAAATTTTCACTTTCACTCAGTGGTCGGCTAGTTAGCTTGCTAGCTTGCCTTTTCCCACCATGCTTTTCACACTAAACTGCTTTCAGACAGTGAGCCACTCAGTGGGCTGGTTGACCAGCTAACAGCTGAGTATAGTACTGTGTATAAGTACTGAGTGTAGTACTGAGTGTGCGTACTGTGTATATGTACTGTGTATATGTACTATGTATAAGTACTGTGTATAGTACTGAGTATAGTACTGTGTGTGCATACTGTGTATAGTACTGTGTATAAGTACTGTGTATAGTACTCTCTGTGCGTACTGTGTGTAGTACTCTGTGTAGTACTCTGTGTAGTACTGTGTGTAGTACTCTGTGTATACATACTGTGTAAACATACTGTGTGTGGTACTGTGTGTAGTACTGTGTGTAGTACTCTGTGTAGTACTGTGTATACATACTGTGTGTAGTACTCTGTGTAGTACTCTGTGTAGTACTCTGTGTATACGTACTGTGTATACATACTGTGTGTGGTACTGTGTGTAGTACTGTGTGTAGCACTCTGTGTAGTACTGTGTATACATACTGTGTGTAGTACTCTGTGTAGTACTCTGTGTAGTACTCTGTGTAGTACTACTCGTCGGGGTTATGCAAACCACGCGAGCACATCGTACACTGAGCCGCATACCTGCATCACACTTCCAATGCGTTGCAGCAGCAGCAGCAGCAGCTAGCATAGCATAGCATAGCATAGCATCCATATGACTGTATGCCTGCGGATCGTGGCTACATGATGCGGTCTCCCGGCGAGACCTTCACAGGCACCACTGACAGGGCAAAGCTGAGGTAAGATGACAGCCATAAATCCCACTGTCGCGGTGCGCGTGCGCGCGCACACACACGCACGCGCGCGCACACACACACACACACACACAAACATGAGGTAATTTCGCAACGCTCTCAGAGGCAGAAGTGCACATTGTGGTGAACCGCTGCTGTCATTTTGACCGGAGAGTCACCACGTCCGCGCCGTTCAGGAGGATCGCCAGCTTTAATATTACATAAACACAACCGGAACCTCAAATCACATTAGCAGACCCCGTTCGTTTCATCCTCCGCAAAAAAACAACAACGAAATAACACGCAGACAGCCTACTCACGGTGTCGGTGCTGCAACGGAAAGTTGGGATTTCCGGACACGTTGGTGTTGTTCTCCGCCGCTTCACTTCAAAACAAAGGTGACGGTGTTCCTCCGTGTCGTCGCTGGCGTTGCAGAGAAGGAGAACAGAGGCTGAGGCTGTCGTCCGCTCGCATGTACTGCAGTGTTCACAGCCTGCTGTCGGCGTTCTCCTTCGTCTGGATGTTTGTGTCGCGGTCGGCAGAGGAGACGGTGCAGCAGCGCCGCCGAGCGGTGCGGAGGCGCTAGAGGAGGCTCTCCTCAGCCGCCGAGTGTCAAGGTACCGCTGGTTAAAAGTACTTCCGCTCAGCATTCATAGAATAAAAGCAACAGAACGAAACGATTCAAACTGGTTCGATGACTGTAGCGCGTTCTCATGGATCACTACATGTTCACTGAGACATAACAAAGGCTTTGAGTAAGTGTTTCACACCAGAACCGCTCCTCATTGACTTTTACCTTTATGACTCACACTAACAATTCCATGTTGGACATAACTACACAAACCATCTGCATGGCATCGTAAACCATTAGCAAAAAACTAAACTATATGAAAGGAGTGTCGCAATCCACCGAATCCACAATTCCATTTGACTTTTAATTTTAAAAGTCATGATTCGATTTCCAATTATTTCTTTCAGCACTGATGGCACCGCCATCATAAGATAATGGTGTCTTGATTCGTTATAATCAACAGATCATTGGTTTCATGCAATGAACTGTATTTTCTTCTTTAAAAAAGTATGTACCACACTATATAAATTTAATAAGCTATTTGTTTTATCTTACCAGTCAATTGGGAACAAACTACTTTACAACACGAGATGATCCATCAGATATCTGGGGTTACTTCACGACACCTTGAGTTTCTCTCGGGTTAAAGGACGTCTGGGGGACCTGCTCGTGTTTGTCCAGCAGTGACTTTAATGCAGGTATGAAGAGAATGTGATGATGCTACTGTTAATTAAATGCACTCACTAAAACACTCAAAGTAACGCTTCTCCTACTTTGTTTTTGTCTGAATGCTTTGTGGTGAAAATTAAACAATTGACATCAACTGTGTGTGTCCACTAGATGGCTCCACACCTCCAGTATTAAAACATCTACTCTTGACAGATCCCTTCTAGTTTGATTATACAGCTGGTCTACAAGGATCCAGACTATTTCATTTGTTTTGCCACAGTCCAGAAAATAATTTCATCCACTCTGAAGTCAGTGTAGACCATCAACAATTCTAAATGTTACCCTTTTACTTTGCTATATTAATATTAATATATATTAAAAACACAATCCATATAAGGAAATAAAAGATTGCAATTTTATGTATTAAAACAAATGTTAGTGGTTAATAATTAGTCGTTTTTATGATGTATTATAAGTTGCTTAGAGGTAGCGTACACAGGTCATAATTCCTTCTCTAATATCTATTTATGTTGTTGTAAACACTACATTTGAGGTGGTGGTCCGTTACACCACTCCCGTCCGATCAACTGTTTTTCCCGTTTTAACTCGAAGTTCTAATTCCTTCCGTGCAATCAAATGAGTCGCCGTGATAGGGACTCGTTTCATGAGGCTTCAATGTTGTACCGATAATGACCCAGTCATTCTGTCCCTCTGTGGTGAGCTCTGAGGACTTCTTTGAAAACCACTTTCAGTAAAAGCAGTAGAGTGCATTATTGTGCTTAGAGTATGTCACCCATTACGTCTGGTAGTGAAAGCTTCGATTCAAAGTCGCTCTTTACCTGCGCAGGACCCCTAAAAGCAAGTCAGTCCTTCCTTGGTCAGATGGACTTGATGGCCACTGAGCAGGATCAATTGGTGAGAGGGAGCAGAGTTAGCAGAAACCGAAGACATTGGTTGTCAAATATCCATTGGAGCTGAGGGGTGACATTAGTGGGAACATGTTTAGCTACTCGGTTCCCACAATTCAATTTTCTAACAGAGATAAAGACTTTGTGACAGCAAACAGGGAACGTACCAACTTTTTCTAATTCGTGTAAACATGAATAAGATCACTTCAATGTAAACAAAGGCATAGCAGTAACTTTACATTGGCAACATATAGTTAACTTACCCGCATCATCATCTGTTGAGGTATCCTCTACACCTGGACCAGGAGCTGCAGTAGAGTCATCTCCAGCTGCTGTGTGGGACAATTATAATATAGTCATAAATAGAACATGCAGAGTATACAAACAAGATACGTTACACAAGGTAGTATACGAGTATACGAGTATACGAGTAAGATAACACAGTGAATTTGGATTTTACATTTCTTTTAAAGGCTGGAGTACAAGTAGGTCTCAGTGTACAGAGAGAAGGCAGTAGGATGTTCACCGACCAGTGCGTTCATCATCTCTGGTTCAGTCAGCACCATGGGATGGTGCTCCGCCACCAAAGTACTTCATTATTGCTCCTTAGATAGACAGTGGATATTATTTTTAGAATTATTGTGAACAGAAAATAATGTGATGTGTAAATTAATGCAAGTCCAGTGTTAGTGACCTTATTTACCGATACAGCTTTGGCTCAGTATGTATTTGTTTAATTTGCTAATTTAACTCATTGTAATTTTTTCGTTGCCTTGTTGTTTACATGGACATTAATTTTAATTTTCAAAAGGCCTTACAGACAGCTGGGATGTGGCGATAGAGCCTGCAGACAGCTAGCTAAGCTAACTAGCTGCTGTTGATGGTTATAGTACGTCGCTTTATAGCTAGCTAGCTAACAGTACCACTCAAAAGTGTTTACAACTTTTTAAAAGTGCCGTATTTAAAAACAAGTGTTTTGTCCATAAATACCGACCTGCCCCCCCACCGGGAGCGTTTCAGAAGCGGAGAGCTCGCGGGCGCCACCCGCGAAAATCGTGAGATTCCGCGATAATGTGCGTAACAACCAGGATGTACAAAGAGAACAAGAAACACATAAGGGGTTACTTTACCTGTCCGACGATGAACTGATGTTGATTTGTTCATATTTCACTGTTTTTTGAGACATTTTTAAGCTTGGATATATAATCTTACATTTTTGTGGTTAAAGCAAAATATAAGAAGAAGAAGAAGAAAAGTGTAGAAGAAGAAGAGAAGTGCAGAAGAAGAGCAACGACAGAACAAGCATAATCTGATCCGTGGGCTCTCGCACGCCCCCTTCAGTGAGGCAGAGGTACTGTTTGCCTCTCTGTGCTTTTTCACAGCGGTTTAATGTCAGATCAGCAACACTAAACATGTTCTACACAGACGTGAAATACATGATTCTATGTAAAGAAAGGACATTTAATAAAAGAGTCTACAGATATTACAGTGGTGACAAACAATGAGACAGAAAAAGACTCAACAGTTAGTGAGGATTCACAGTGAGGTGAGGAACAGCTGGTCACTGTCTCACCTCACTGTCTCCTCTGTTTGAACAGGACATGACATCATTCAGAGATTATGATTATAAAAATGATTGAAATGATTGGAATCATACAGAAATTACATTTATAGCACAGATCAGTAGAGAAATATTAATATTTATTTTATTTTAGCATTATTTGTTTTTTACTTTTCATGATGACAGGTGAGGCTCTGCCTCACTTGCCTCCCCTGACCGCACGTCCCTGTTGTCCTTGTGCTGGTTGTTTCTTTCCTTCATCAGCCTTCTTCTTCTTTTCGGCGCTGATGGGTATATTCTTTTTGACATTTTCACGGTCACGGTCACAGTTTTGGATTAAACAAACAGGATAATCATTGGTTGTCACCCTATAGAAGACGTAGCAATCAGCTTTGAGTTAGGAACAACAAGTACCAATTTAATTAATTTAATTCATTGTAAGGTTGCCAGGTCGGACGAACCAGTGTTTGGGGGCCCCCTAATAGCTGCGGGGCCCCAAGCAGCCGCTTAGTTGGCTTATAGGTAGGGCCGGCTATGCCCAGTGCTCAAAGTGGGCTGGTACCACAGACTGTATATAAGAAGTGGAAGTAGTCATTGTGACGTCACCCATTGGTTTGTGGACTGCCGTAATGAAGCCTCGAGTTCGACAATTTCGATGGCGCCATCTTCGATTTTTTGCATCCGATAAACGAAAGTTATCATATTTGGCGTACGGAGGAGACCCGTAGTGACAGTGACCTTTTTTACATTACATTACAGACGCTTTTATCCAAAGTGACTTACAATTCAGATTCCATCACACCGTAGGCACAGTTACGGGAGCAATTTTGGGGTTAAGTGTCTTGCTCAAGGACACATCGACATGCGGCTAGCGGAGCCGGGGATCAAACCGCCGATCCTCTGATTGAAGGACGGCCCTGCTCTCCACTTAGCCCCCAATCTTTCAACCTTTCAATCACAGTAAGCCCGCCCGAAAGCATACTCTGCTTTATGATCTATTTTAGGTCAAATGGGGCCGTAATGTTCTAAATGAACATCATGCTGTATTGAAGAAGACTTGAAACTAGAGATTGAGACCATAAACTCATGTTTACAATGTTTACTGAGGGAATAAATCAAGAGAGAAGCAGGGTCATTTTCTCAAAACACTACAAATCCTGGAGGGTCCCTGCAGGCCATATCCTCCAAGCCGCAGCTGCAGCCTCTCGCAGGCTGAATACAGCTATATGTCAAGTCGGCCAAAACAATGTAAAATGTTCACTGTAAAAAATCCTTGTCCATAACATCCTCTGCACTCATATTGTTCGCTGTTGGAAATGTTACTAGATTGCAATACAAGTGAAGCGAGCAAGTTCGTTTTGACCGTGACCGTGGCTAAGTGGAGAGCAGGGCCGCCTTTCAATCAGAGGGTCGGTGGTTCGATCCCTGGCTCCAGCTCGTCTCATGTCAATGTGTCCTTGAGCAAGACACTTAACCCCAAAAATTGCTCCCGTAGCTGTGCCTACGGTGTGTAGATAGATACTGAATTGTAAGTCGCTTTGGATAAAAGCGTCTGCTAAATGACTGTAATGTAATGTTTTAAAAAAATACTACACTGCAGTTCTTCCTTGCCCTGAACAATGTCTGGGACAACGCCTATCACCAGATCTGTGAGGGCAACGAGTGGAAGAAGGACTTCAACAAGCCCATTGGACATTATGAGTGTTTGGTATTGCCTTTCAGCCTCACTAGCGCCTGGCCGTGTTCCAGGCCCTGGTCAATAACGTGCTGAGGGACATATTCAACAAGCCTGTTTGTTTACTTGGACATTCTTCTTCAGGTCCAAGGAGGAGTACATCACGTTCAGGCAGTCCTCCTTCTTGAGAACTCTCTTTCAAGGCTGAAAAATGCGAGTTCCACTCTGCCTCTGTCTCATTCCTGGGGTACATCATTGGACAGGGGTCTGTGTCAATTGTCAATTCCTGGCCTCTTCCTGAGTCATGGAAATAGTTGCAACAGTTTCTGGGGTTTGCCTACTTTTACCGGAGGTTCCTCTGAGGCTAAAGCCCTGTGGCCGCACCACTTACATCCCTTACATCCTTTAAGGTGCTGTTCCAGTGGTCTTCCTTGGCCGAGGAGGTCTTTCAGAACCTCAAGGCCCCCATCCTTCAAGTTCCTGACTCTTGGAGACAGTTTGTTATGAAGGTGGATGCCTCTGACGTTGGGGTTGGAGCCATCTTGTCCCAGCAGGCTGCCGACAACCAGAAGCTCCACCCCTATGCCTTCTTCTCAAGACAACTTTCCCTGGCTGAGAGGAATTAAGACTCTACCAAGGTAGCCAGTGGAGTGTCAGCCGATTCGGCTGTGTTCTGGCTCGATGCCAAATGTGAGCCCATTTAATTTTTGCCATATCTGGCCCAGATTTAGCTCTTACAGACACGGGTCTATTCTGGCTGAAACGTGGCACCTGGGTTAATCAGCAGCCAGCACAGAAACAGGTTCTGGCCCGTTGATTGCTGCCAAATCTGGGCCCAATCTGGCATTATAGACGACAAAATTAGCTAGCTAGCACACCCTTTAGTCCCTCAGCCTCACTCCCAACCGCTGGATGAAGCTTTCTACAGTATATCTGCTCTACAGGACTGTTTGGACAGACTGGAACATGTTCAGGGATGGTGCCATCCAGCAGAACAACATTAATCTGAATTAATATACATCACACATCTGCTGTGTCAAAGGGCACTTTAACACAGTGTGTCATTTCTGTATCCTTTTAACACACACGTGTAGTATGACAATGGATCAGCTCACACATAAGTGTGTTGTTGAGCGTGGCAAAATATGTTTAGTTTTTCAATTTCAATTCAGTTTCTACAATTTTAAATATTTAATGTATGAATAAATCTTCTGAAAATGGACTTGAAATCAAATTATTGCTTTCCAAATAAATGTAAATATAAAATGTGTATTCTCCTGAGACCTGGTAAAGCGGTACGGTGGACTGCCTTGACCAATCACGTTTGAGCTATTTCAAACGTTTCAACTTGCAACCGTCACACTGCCCGTTTCGCTGCTGGCTGTCAAAGAACATGGACGTCTCAGAGGAGGACATTCCAACACTAGCGGTGAGTTGTTGGCGTTGGTTATATTACAATAACAGTGGCTCAATATTTTAATGGCAGTGTGTATAACTTAGTGTGTGCAGTCCAGCGGCGCCCGGCCAAACTCTTCGCCCCGTGCTGCAGAGCTCGGAGCTCCCCGCCCGATTGCCGGCTGATGGGCGGAGAGCTCCGGGCTCTGCGGTAGGGACCGAACGTCTGCACACACTGTGATGATGCAGAGCTGGTTGGATATCGGCAAAGATTAATTTAAGTGAGTAACGTAAACATTAGATATCTTAAAATAGTTTGCCAACAGTATCTAACCATCTGGCTAACATGAGCTATCAGCTCATATTAAGCTAGTTAGCTGAAGAAGTGAGTCAGTGGTTAACGTTGAATGAACGAGTCTGCTAGCTGATGTTGGATAGCTAGCTAGCTTTTTTGTTGAGTTCTTAAATTCTGTTCTGGCCATCATGATGAGCGTTATGTGATGTAAAGTTGGTTTATGTTAGCATCTGTGAACTAGCAAACACTCGATTGAGCAGGTCTAGCTAGCTGTCTTTGTCATATTGAATTCATTGTTCCGTCAGAAGTGGCGCGAAAGTGCGTAACGTTAACGTTAGTTTGTACTGTTGAGAGAGAGAGAGAGAGAGAGAGAGAGATGCGCTTAGAGCAGACCGGTGTTAGCGATGGGGCAGAGGAAAAGTAAGTATCGTTAAGCGCTAACGTTATTAAATGTAAAGTTTACATTTATTTTTAGTATTTGTTAAAGAAACTAAGTGCCATTGACCTACATTGAACTAATATTAGCTAGCTGTTAATAATTGGCTTGAACAGGGACTAGAACAGGTTCTTTAATCACAGTTGACTTTGATAGCAGGGCTTTCCCTGCTGTTATATGGCTATAGGGCGAATATAATAATAATATAGGTGACCTCTCCCTTTCTGGGAATGTGTGCAGCACCCTAACCCAAAACACAGGATGAATGAATACATTTAGTCAATATCACAATAAATTAGATTGGTACTTAACTTTTTTTGTTTGTTGTTTACAGGAAGGGAGACATGAGCAGCAGGAATCTGTGAAAGTCCTCCCAACCACTTTTAAGAATGGTAAAGAAAAATGTACAGTGTCCAAAGCACAAACCAACTTCTGGAAAAGACAAGCGAATTGGGATTTGTCCTTGAAAGGATTTTAAAATTTAACACAGATTTCCAAGAGTTTACTGTACACTACGTTGATAGTAGTGTACAGACAAGGAACCTTGACAGATTCCAAGAGTCCATTTTCAACCTTTTGCAAGAGAAGTCTGTCTAACTTAGGTACATTTTCATTTATATTCTTTTGGGTTATGTGTACATCTTGTCAAATTTTGTTCCAAAGAATCTCATGGAAATTAGTCTAAATTTCTGCTTTGTTCGGCTTTGCTCTTAATCCTCTTTACAGCCTAAAAAGGAGCCGGATGTACAGGATGGATTGAGGCCTCTCCTCAAAAAGAAAGTTCCTGAAATATTGGAGGAACTCCAAACTCAGGGCATTGTTACAGAAAAAAACAGGCTGAAGCTCGTCAAAGTTTGTGTCTCTGACTTGGTGGAGAGGCACGGATTGTAAATTTTGCAGTTTATAATAAGAGTGATTAAACAAATATGCTCACTTGTCATGATTGTACTTTTTAAATCATGTACAGCATACGTTTATTATATGTATATCTGCAAACAGGTGGATGCTGTCCATAGAAGGCCATGTGGTAATCACATATTTACCTCCCATGCTAGACTTCACAACTGCCCTGGCCCTTGAGTATCAGGTGGAAGCAGCCACAACGTATACAAAGGTATTGTTAAAATTGTTATGAACATCACGTTTCTTTGCATTTGCATTACTTGTATTTCTCCATTAAAGTCTGCTTGTAGCATTGACCAGGTAAAAATCACCGTACTTGCATTTAGGTGGCATTTGCGGACAATACAAGAATAGGACTTCTTACAATCGGCATCTATTTGATATTGCTGTAAAAACAGTTTGCCCAATTATTATCTAAAAAGAGTTTGATCGTTGTGTTAACTTGTTGATATGCCCTGATAAGACTGATGTGCTCGGTGGTTCTAAATATTAACTTCCATTTGTATTTGGTTGCTTGTCAGGGTAAATCCAGACTCCAGCAAATACAGTGCCGAGGTCAAGAAAAGAAAGGAAAGTGGAAGACCAGTAAAGCGCAAAACATCAGATATGAACCAACGCGTCACATCCTTCATGAGGGACTTCACTGCATTTGACTGGCAAAATAACCAGATGGAGGTGAGGCACTTATAATAACGTGGCCTTTAAAGAGTTCCCTCTTGTGGTATTTATCCATGAAGGTTTGGTTTTTATTTGTCAAAGTTTTGAAATATTAGTCTCTTAGATAATAATGTTAAATCTGCTTTCAATGTGTCCTTGATACTTTAAATCATATATCCAGAACACATATTAGACAGTTTTCAATGGAACTAATTTCCACTGAAGAAATACTCAATGTAATGTCAATTTCAAACTTCATAGCAGTAGGACTTGGGGATATTTTTGAACTGTGTGCGGGCATGTGTCGCTGTTTTCTGCCCTTCTAGTCACAACAAATGACCAATGTGTGGCTAAAGCCTTTTACAGACGAGGCCTATTTGCAGGCCTCAGCTAGAATAAAGATAAGAAATACTAGTACTATAATATAACTTTAATACTACTAATATTAGTGTATAATTAAATAAAAAAATTAAAAAAATTATATATTTTTGAGATCAGAAAAATCATGGCACTATCAGAATACATGTTACAGGTTCACATAAGATAAGGATGGAACACAGCACAACTTGGAAAATTCAAAAGCTCGCCCTGGAAAAACAGCAGTTTCAGGATATTGTTTTTTGGAAAGTATGGAAATCCAAGACTTTAAATATGCTGAGCTCTTGGGACAACTGATATAGGCTCTATATACACAGTTATACATAGATACAGTGAAACATTTATAAAATATAGAGCATATAAAATTTAAAAAACTGATCAAATATCCCAATATTTGAATAAAAAAATATTTTTTAAATTCAAAAACACTCTATATCACTTCTGTGTATCACTCCTGATGTTCAATGAATCAAAAGACAGAAGATTGGACCTTTTTTGAGTGTTTTAAGCTCTTTCTAAGCCCTTTTTAGTTGTTTAGTTTAAGGTCAAATACTGCTTCAGATTCAGCCCACTCTCTCTGTTCAGGGCTGTATCTCAGCCCCCCTTTCTCCGATTTTCACCATTGAGACATCCTTCGAACCGTAGGAGCTGGAATTGAAAGCTAGATGATTGACAGCACTATTAGCCAATAAAGCTCAAAAACGTCCCATCTCTGAAATCTAATTTGCTGAGCTTCCAACCCTCCCAAGAAGCCGAGGAGTGTCGGAGAGACACGAATCGAACGGATTCACACGGAGCACATGCAGCTGGACATACATGCAGTGGAAGTACGGAGATATTTCATTTTTTCGCTGAGATTCGACCAAAAGTGAGTACAATATTCGATGAAAGCTGTGTGACTTTTTGTGTTCGAAGCTGAATATCTCTGCGATGGTTTACCGGAGAGAGAAATGGAAACTATGTCCGTAATCTCCGTCAGGCGGACATGCTTTTTCATGCTGCATGTTCGTAGGTAGCACGTTGCTAACGGAGTGTAGCAGCTGTTTTCTCCGGTCTGTCACAGTCATATCGAGTATGATTTATGATATTTTGTTATTTGTTTGCTTGGCTGATGGGAGATGTGTTTGTCTCATGTAGAAGTGACCTAGTTCATGTTGTTCCCAGGACGCATATACATATTGAACCCGATTCTGGGGCGTCATTCATCCTGAGTCTCAGCCAAGTCGGCAACCGGACCCGGCCCAACAAATTTATTCTTCTGGTGCACCGAGTTCGGGCCGATGCTGGCCCCGGTAATTTTAGATTATGGCCCAGTGACGGCAGTGTCGGCCCCCGGAATCGGGCCGGTGTATTCGGCCCGATTCTGGGGCGTCATTCATCTCGAGTCTTAGCCGATTCGGCAACCGGACCCGGCTCGACGCGGTTCTTCCGGCGTGCCGAGCTTAAGCCGGATCTGGGCCAGGTCATTTTGGCTACCTGGGTAGGAACTAGGAATTGTTGGTTGTCAAGCTGGTGTTGGAGGAATAGTGTCACTGGCTCAAGGGAACAGATCACACATGTTTTTTTATATATCCAGTACACCAAAAGACCGAACTCACGTCAAGCCTGACGCCTTTTCCAGCGCAACAGGGAGGTCCTCTAGGGTGGGAATTCCTAGAGGACACTAGAGAGTTTGTCAACTCCTGCCCTGTATGTAACCATCACAAGCCATCACACCAGGCCCAGCAAAACAGAAGCTGCTGCAAGTCAAATACGGCCACAACACCCTGACCAGCCACAGGGTTGTCCCTGTTCCAGTCTGCTTATGGGTTCCAGCCACCACTGTTTCCAGCCCTAGAGAAGGAGGTTTTCTGCCCGTCCAGGCCTTAATCCTCCACTGCTCAGCAGACCAAAGCCATCTCCTATCAAGGTGTGGCTGTTGACCCAGGACCTACCCTTGCGGGTAGAGTACAATGAGTTGGACCGTGTTTGATCCAACAGGTTGTCAACATAGCAGCAGTGAGGCTCAAGCTGCCCCGGTCCATGCGGATCCCTCCGATATTCCATGTCTCCAAGTTCAAGACGGTTCAACAAATAACACTGGTTCCTTCTACTCCGCCTCCACTACCACCCCGGTTCAATGATGGACGTCCTGCCTACATGGTTTGCGGCCTGCTACGTTCCCGCCGCCATAGAAGAGGTCTGTAATAGTTGGTTGACTGTGAAGGGTGTGGCCCAGAAGAGAGGTCCTGGGTTTCGGCTCGACACATCCTGGACGCCCGACTCATCAGGGAGTTCCACTGCCGCAATTCTGACCAGCCATCCAAGACCTCCACACCCAATGGGGCGCCATCCTGGAAGCTCTTTCCTGTCTTACCTCCATTGCTTCGACAGCGAGGAAGGCAAGGATGACTCACCCAATGATGCTGAGGAGGAGGCTAAGATGGACAACTCCGACGAGAATGCTTTACTGAGTTTGGCATTAAAAGTCAATACCTACTCTTTCTGGTCTCCTGTGTGCTGGAATTGGGTTCCATATAGATTATATATTTGGCCTATATGTTTTGTATCAATAATTTGACAGAGACAAAATGCACATGGCAGCAAGTGAAGATGACAAACAAAAATGTATTTCAAACAGGTAAGACATATTTAGCTAACCGTAACATACAGTTAAATGTTAATCCCTCACATGTAAATGAACAGTTAATACTGTAAATTAACAGTTAATGCCGTCAATTAACAATGACAGCAGACTATCGTAATTTAACAGCATAATACATTATTTTTTGTGAAGAGGTGGATACACACTTCTCTATACAAGTTCAGTGAATCACAATCCATCTACATCGTACTGTCTATTGTAGGTTAATGTATCTGTAATGACGATAGAATATTTTTATAATTCAAACTGTTCATTGCTTAAAAGTCCTTTTTGAGTGACAAGACGTGACCGACTGCTCCTGAACGTGACTTTGGACACAACAGCTTCAGTTCATCCTTCTGAGCACCATGTGGAGATCAACCGAGGAGCCGAGGTAACGTTACACTTATCACCTGAAATTTAAAGTCTCTAGTATTGTTTTGTCTTCATGATTATTGAACTGGTAACATCTCAGATCATGTTTCACTTGGTCTGTTTTGTTACATTAGGTTGCTAATCTTGGCGGAGCTAGCTCTGTATCGTTAGCTAGCCCAAGCTCAGTTAGCCTTAGAAAGGTTAGCTAGCTAACAGCATAGCAAGTCAAGTTAATTTAAATACAGTTAATCACCAGTTACAGTGTTAAGATGTAACATTAGTAAACTAACTTGTGTTTACGTGTGCTATTATTGAACCGACTGTAGGACCGCAAACGGGACGATTATCAAAATGGAGACTGGACCAGAAATCACCAACGTGTGTTCAAGGCGATGAACAGCTGAGGTAACGCTAACAGTAACGTTACATGTGTGTTATCCCAGGAGCAACATTAACACCAGATCAAACTAATTTTAGTGTTGAACGTTAGTCTATTGCGGTCCATTGTCTTAGCTTCATTTCTTCACCTAACGTAGTCAGCTCATCACACAGGAGAGTTTTGTTTATTTAAACCCTATGGTATTGTTGTATTAACGTTTTGCAAAGACTTGCACTGATATGTTGACATGTGAACTCACAGTTGCACAACCAAAGCTTCTTTTAAGTGTGTTTATCCTGGATGTCATAGAACTTTCCAGAGGTTCAGAACATTGCGTTTCAATTTTTTTAATTTTGTTTGTTTTACAGTCACTCGTCATCAGAGATTGAGGATACCAGCCATACGCTGCAGTCAAGTCCTCTTTCAAGGTGTTCTCTCTCTATTGTTTTCATTCATGTGTGAATTCTTGCAGTTAAAATTAACTATAAATGTGTATAAGACTTGTTAACAAGCTAGACTGTGATGCAGTTATATTACACTGTTCTTAATGGTATTTTAATTCAGTGTTACACTGTTGATGCTATTTTAATTCAGTGTGACACTGTTCACTTAAGCTGGTCATTAACGATTTTATTAGTTTTTTACTTTTCTTTTAAACATGCAGTACACTGAGTTTTGTGATGTACAAATGTCCCTTTATTATTTGAGAACATGTAATAAACTGCAACAATTATGTATTGAATGTTATTCATTCATTCTATTGTTGTTATTTTATTTATTGGGAATTAAATGCAAAAGTATTGGGTTGTATTACCCTTTGCAAATAAATGGTAACATTCTGGCATATCGTAAAATCACGGTAAAACCCAGTTGTCCTACTATAACATACTGTAATCCAGTATACAGTAAGATACCGTAAAAGTTAATTACGGTAGTGCGCCGTAAAAACAGTAAATTACTGCCGTCCCTGCTGACAGTGAGTTACTGTTAAATCATGGTGAAATAATTGTGTATGATTGATGCCTCCTAGGCCATCGCAGTAAGCCTAATCTTGGCAAACATTTGCTTGCTGTTAGACTACTGTCAGAATACTGTACACAATATTGTTTGCTTTTTGAGCTGATCACTTTGTCATATTTTATATGATCATAGTGTCACAGGTTCTTGGCCTAAAAACATGGCAAACAGTCTGCTGTGGACCTCAACCAATCCAAGCTTTCCTTTTTAAAAACTTGGATGGTGATATAGGTGATTGAAAAGGAAGTGCAAGGGACAGACTTCACACTTCCACCTGACAGCACAGCAACAATAGTTGCACCAGTTAGAACATTGGGCTGAATTTCACCACTGAGGGGGATGAAGACACCATATCAGCTGATTCAGAGAGTATAGCTATCATGTGTGGTAACTGTTGATATTGTGCAACATTAAACCTTGTGACATCCTTGATGATATCGTTGTCCACCAACATTGCCTGCCATTAATATGAGGAAAAGGGGGCTGTTGCCTTCCCAAGTAGTTTGCTTCAACTCTGCTGCAAATAAGAGACCAAACTAGAAATACTGAACTGGAAAACTACTTAAGATTGGGTGGTTAGCAAAAGAAGGTTGTATTAAGTTTTCGACAAAATATTTCTATTATTGCATTTTTATGTGAGAGAAAGGTGCAACTGTCAATGTTGTGACAACATTATTGAGTTGTACATGTGTCACAATTATGTCACACAAACCTTCTGAGATTACTGAAAGTTGAATTTAACAAGGTCTGACAAATGTAGGCAAGGCGTGTACCAGAACCATTTTTAAAAATGTTCAAAGTACAGAAAAAGATTTTTAAAGCATGGGAGTTATGATAAATAATCTACATAAAATATGTAATATAATCATATGCTTATATTTGTGTTTTGTAAAGTAGACAATAAAATTAATTGCTCCTTTTATTTGTGCTGAAATTAAGTAATGCAAATTAAAAATATCAACATAAATTTCAACATGGAAAATCCTATCCTATCCTTAAGATAGATAGATATAAACTTTATTCATCCCCAGGGGGAAATTAGTTTGTGAGTCAACAAAGCTTAAAATTTCACAAAGAAAAGGCAACTTAGATTTACATTACATTACAGTCATTTAGCAGACGCTTTTATCCAAAGTGACTTACAAGAAGTGCATTCAACATAGGTATTCAAGAGAACTACTACTCACCAGAAGTCAGAAGTGCATCTCCTTATTTAAACAAGCATCTAAGAGCATGAAGCAGAGCATAAACCAGTGCAAAAGTACAGTGCAAAAACAAACTAAAATAAGTGCAACAGACTAATACGACTACAATAAATGCAACAAACTAATATGAATACAATAAGTGCTAAGTGAAAGGCTCAGGATAGTACTTCTTGAAGTTCCTATTATCATGAGTTCACTGATGAAATGATGCACCTAAGAAAGTAACCATCCAAAATGCATTTAATTAAAAGTGCAAAGATATTAAGGGCAAACAGATTGCTCTCCTGTACAAGGATCATAAGATATGCACACAATAAATAAAAAAACATACATTTAACCATTAGCTAAGCAGATAATGTACTGTGGATGTTATCATGCAGTCCAAGTAAGGTACAGGTTACTACTCTGCCTTTGGCCTTCATGTCATATACATCTTTTTTTGGTTACAGATAGAAAGTTCACCTGTGTTGTGTTTAAAAGGCTGAATATTATGATCTATTATCACATTCTTCTTTGGCATGTCTGTCTTCTGACCTTTGTGCATGTACAGTCTCAAAAGCAAACCACTGACAAGTATTCTAAAAACATAATGACAAGTTTTAGGTTTTATATTTACATTCATTTAACTTCTAACTGCAATGAGGCAGACAAGTAAGTGAACATCCGAAAAGCTTTCAATGCAAAACAATAGATATTTAAGGCAAACAATTTCATTTAGAAGGATGATCTGGGATGTGCACACAAATAATCAAATCTGTAAATTGACCTAGACCATTAGCGAAAGGCAGATCATGTAAATATGCAAAAAGAAGTATGCCATATGTAAAGTTCATATTTCAAAGTACAAGACTTCATATACAAAAATAATATCAGTGCATTATTACATGCCTTTGAGCTTCCTTATCTTTGAAATTTACAAGTAATACCACCTAGAATTCTGTTCCGAATTATGGTCAGTTTAAAACCATAAACGAGAGGATTCATAATGGGAGGTATGATGAGAAGTTCTATTGCAATAACATTTTGAATGGTTGGAGGGAGATTTGAACCAAATCGCAGATTGAAAACATCAAAAAATATAGTTGCGAGAAAAATGAGCAAGGAGGTTAAATGTGGCACACATGTCTGCATGAACTTAGCTCTGTTTTCTAAAGAATTCACACAAGTTTTGATGACATACACGTAGGACCAAACTATTAAAAAACCATGAAATGTGTAAATGATTATTGTAATGTATGCAAATATGTTGTTAACAATAATGTCAGCGGGGAAACAAGCAAGTTTAACGATAATCCAATTCACACAATAAATTCTGTCAATATATGGGCTGCATAGCTTTAATCTAGATGTAAGAATAATATTCATTGCAGAAATGCAAAAAGGTGTTAACAAGGAGAAACACACTAACAGTAAGAGTCTTGGCTTTGTCATAATAGAGTTGTACTCCAGGGGTCGACATATAGCCACATATCTGTCATATGCCATGACTGCAAGAATAGACATATCACTGCAGACAAATGAGTACATCACTAAAGCCTGAACAAGACATCCAGAATAAGAGATCACATGAACGGGAGACAGCAGATCCCACAGCATCTTGGGGTAGAAACCTGTTGTCCCATAAAGTCCATTCATGCAGAAAGTGCACAATAGAATATACATTGGTTCATGCATGTTCTTATCCAAGATGATGGTCACAATAAGAGCAACATTTACCAGCACAACAAAACAGTAAGATATTAAAGTTAGAGAGAAGAGAGCAACTCTGTAGTTCATTGTTACATTTAAACCTGAAAGAACAAATGATGTTACTCGAGAGACATTATCCATCGTGGTTAGAAAACATTGTATTTTTTCCCTGTGTTGTCTTCCTCCACCTTAACACAGTGCCTGTTTCCTCATCTCACTGTTATTAATATCTTCTGACGATAGCAATGCATGAGCTGGGAATTCAAACCGACCAATCAACTTTTAGAATGAGCAAACTTGTTTTTAGTGCACTGCAATCTACTGTATGAGGTGAACAATGCATGAAATACATAAAAACTAAAAAAATATTTTAATTCAAATGTTCATAATTATTTATGTTACTAGGAAGTTGAGGTGGCGGACATCATTTCCAAACATTTTTACTATGAACATAATAGTAGTCAAAATAAATACATTTAATGAAGGGAATAATGAACAGAAAGTACATTGGTTTTCAGCCAACATCTAACAAAGTGAGGATTTAAGAAGTGTAGAAAAGCTTGCCTATAATTTTGCTGATTATAAATTATTTGTTAAATTAGAAACTGAATCAGAATCAGAAACGGTTTATTGCCAAGTACGTTACACATACAAGGAATTTGGCTGAGTGATTGTTGCGTGATCATAAACATTTGAAAATTTGAAAATATGAAAATTTACAAGAAAATATGATTAACAAACAAACAAATAAAGAGTATGTTAAAATGAGTATGTTATTAAAGTGTCAAGTGTATATTTAAAGAGTAGAGTTGTACAAGGGTGTGTAACTGTAAGTAATTGTCCTGGGGATGTAAGAGTCCGAGTCAGTGAGGGTCCCAGGCTTTGTTTATGAGCCCAACTGCAGAAGGGAAGAAACTGTTTTTGTGGCGTGAGGTCTTGGTCCTGATGAACCGCAGCCTCTTACCAGAGGGAAGGGACTCAAAGAGTGTGTGTGCAGGGTGAGAGGGGTCGGCCACAATCTTTATTGCCCGCCTCATGGTCCTGGAGGCAAACAAGTCGTGGAGGGACAGCAGATTGCAGCCAATCACATTCTTAGCAGAGCGAATGATACGCTGCACTCTGACCTTGTCCTTGACAGTGGCTGCAGCGTACCAGATGTTGAAGGCGGAGGTGAGCATGGACTCAATGATGGCAGTGTAGAAGTGCACCATTATTGTTGTAGGAGCCAGGTATGGCCTGTGCCATTTTGTACACCCTTTTTTGTCACTTCCGGTAATTGAATCACGTGGTGTTGGGGATAGCAATGGGGATACATGCTGTTCCGTAGTTTAGTTGGATGAATGGAAGGAGAGTGGGTTAGAGAGGGAGTCTTTTTTTTTGCTGACCGCTGTTTACACCATTTACACTACTATTATCACTGTTATCATTGTTTGACACTGTGGATCACTGTCGATTACCTTTGTACACCAAGGAGAAAGTATTTTGAACATTTTTTCCAGCACAAAAGTTTATTTATTGTCTACAAATAAAACCACAAAACTCAACCACTGGATCTGTAAATCATTTACTGCCAGCGCGTCCGCATGTTAGTCTCCCCTACTCAGCCTCTCTGTGACTGATTTTAAGTTGCCAATAGTCACCTACAATTGTCTTTGGCTGGTTGAAGTTCTTCAGCTGCCTTCTCAGGAAGTCCTGCGCTTTGTCCTGCTGTCCGCCCGTCAAGTGCAGCTTGATCCGATGAACGATGGAGCACAGACACTGACCTCTCGCTGCTTTCATTCATCTTATTTCTTTGCAATCGAACATCAGACAGCCAGCAGTAGGCTGGGTAGTGGAATAGCCTCAGGTCCTTGCTGGGTTAGCTTAGCTTCCATCTCGGCTCTCCTCCCTCTCCTCAGTTTGGTGGCATTTGGTCCAGTAGGTCTCGCTGGTTGGTCGGCCGTGGGATGTGATTTTCTCTACAACACCAAATAAATACAAATAAAGACAAAAATAAAGTGAAATTTGTGAGTTACCTGCCTCAGCATGTATATGCACACATCAGCACGACCTCTGAATGTTTAGGTAAAGGCAATCTCTGTTATTAAGGTCGGATCAGGTCAGGAAACAGTCAGAGTGGCTAATTAAATGATGTCCACTCAAGGCAATAACTTAAACGCCAATTTTGGAAAGCATAGATGCAGTGAAATTTCTTCCTCTTTTTCCTTAGTGTGATTAATGTCAGTGAGAGAAGATTCTAGACTAAAGTCTCAAGATCTGTCTGCTTCTCAGCTGAAACATGGAGTTAACTTTCAAAATTTAGACAACAAATGTACATTGTACACCTCATTTTATCATGCAGTCCAAAAAAGGTACAGGTCTTTTCTCTGCCTATGGCCTTCTTATTCTTATAATTTTTCTTTGGTCCATAAAACAAGTTTACCTGTATTGTGTTTAAAATGCTGAATACTATAATCTATTCAGTCATTCTTTCTACTTTGGCGTAATCTGTCTTTTGCCCTTTGTACATGTACAGTCTCGAAAGCAAAGCCACTGACAAGTGTGCTAAAAATGCAATGAAAAGTTTCAGGTTTAGAACCATTAGCTAAAAGCAGATCATGTAAATATGCCATAAAAGTACATAGCGCCCCCTACTGGTAAAGGGAAGTTATATAGTGTATATTTTTGGCTTGCTACTCCTTGTAGGTTAATCAGATCGTCTTCAGATTTCTTCTCCACAAATGTAAGATGTTCATAATGCCAGCCCACCAGCTTTTGACCCAAAACATAACCAAACTTGGCACACACATTTGAAGATGATAATGTAGTTAACTGATGTTGTGATGCTTGGGAGTGGCAAAGGGGCTCCATAGCGCCCCCAACTAAATTTCGACGAAGCAGCCCTTGCAATATGTTTCACATAGTACAATATTTTGTCGGCATGTGTATCACATGTAGACTTTAAAAAAAAGTCTATTGGGGCCATGCTTTAAACCCAACCAAAAGTGTGCCATTTTTAATTTTGTGTCAATTGTTTTTTTTGCCATTTCCAGGTGCTGTACTTTAACGAACTCCTCTTAGGGAATTAATCGGGTGAACTTCAAATTTTGTTAGTACAATGTAAAGACCTTTGTGATGAAAACTTATCAAAGGTTTGTTGTTTCGTGGAACGGTGTTGCCTAGGCGACGCATTCTTCGCCATGATAAACAAAGGTGTTTTTGAGGGGCAAAAAATCCTCAAAAAAGAAAAACACTTGGCACACACATTTAAAAACCTAAATTTTGTTATCGGATATGATTTCATTGCTTCAGAGTGGCAAGTCGGCTCGATAGTGCCCCTTACCAAATTCGTCGATGCAGCCGTCGCTGTACGTCATACCAAATTTGTTAAGTACATGTATCACATGTCGACTTAAAAGAAAGTAACATGGGTCCATGCTCCAAGACCAACCTGAAGTCGGCCATTTTTAATTTTGTGTGAATTTCTCATGTTTCTTTTGCCATTTCCAGGCACTGTACTTCAACAAATTCGTCCTAGGAAACTTATCAGATCAACTTCAAATTTGGCCACTACAATCCAAAGACCTTAGTGATTTAAAAGTTATCAAAAGCTTGAGGTTTCATGGAATGGCGTTTTACATTTCACATGGTTCGCTATCATCCATCGAGCTGTTGTAACTTGACTGTACTTTGTCAAAACTGTCCCAAACTGGACATGCTTGATAAAAGTCATGCCTTGCAGGCTTCTGCATGCCAATATTAACTTATAGTCATAGCACCACCTACTGGCAACCATGGCCGTAAGCAGGATTCTATGAACACAGCGGTCCAAACACTGAAATTATTAAAGGGGTTTGTGGGCACGCCAGAACAAAAAGACTTCTCTGATCTAAATATGTGCAAAATCAGATGTTTGGAAAGCAAAAACTGGATACGTCTGGTGGGGGGCTCGCGCATTCATCCAAAAGTACACCCTTGCAAAATGCCAAACAAGTAAACTCATCAGTAAAAATATAATGTTGCGTACTTGCTTAAACTGCTTTGCAGCCTAGGCTACAAAGTCATCTCAGCTGTTTGTACACACTCCAAACACAACTCAATCAAAATTAAAGCTGCAAGCAGCGATGAACGGGCCCTCGCCTCCTCCCACACGTCGGGGGTGCTGGCGGGACTCCAACGTATGCAGCCGAGACCGTCTGCGACAGTCGGACAACGCGCGTCGGAGTCCTTTGATTTTTTTTCTGCTTGGACCGCGTGACGCAGGAAATGATGCTATGCAAATAGTCCACAGCATCCTGTATCCGCTGTGTGGTGCTACAGAGCAAGCAAAAACATGTTTTATGTTGCTCTATAACAACTGTAGACAACATTGTGTAAAAGTCATGTAAATCGGATGCCAGTTGTCAAAAAACGCAGAATTACTTTGGCCAGCAGGTGGCGCTGTGAGTATTAGTGAAAATTAGCTTGTAGACATCCTCAGGCCATGAGTGTTATCAAGCATGGGAAGTTTAGGAGTGTTTGGAACAAGTCCGGCTGAGTTACATCAGCTTTTTTCATGGGGAGTCACGTAAAGTAGCCGCCCGCTACGGCTAAGCCATTCTGTCAAACGTAAAGCTTTTGATAACTTTTAATCACAAAGGTCTTGAGACTGTACCGACCAAATTTGAAGTGGATCCGACAAAGTACCTAGGAGGAGTTCGTTAAAGTATAGCGAATAGAAATGAGCCTAAATCCATTGAAGTCCCAAGAGACTTATTTGTAAGTCTCTCTGAGATACATAATCCTACCAAGTTTCATACAGGTACCTCAAACGTAGCGCTGGGGCTGCTCTTTTGAAATATTGTAGGGGGCGCTATGGAGGCAATTTCAAACGGCCAAGCCAAACACCCAGATAAAATATGTCCTCCCATTACCAATAACACATGTATAAAGTTCCATGAGTTTTTGAGCATCGCAAGCCACTGATCCACCAGCCTACTTTTTCATGGCGAATGATGCGTTGCCGCGGCAACAGCGTTCAACGAAAACTCCCAATATTCATGATGGTGCATCATCAACGTGTTAAGACTATCTTTACAAAATTTCAGACTGATCTGGTTAACTGGCTAGGAGGAGTAAATAAAAGTATAAAATATGACATTTCCTTTTGCCAGTAGGTAGCACTATGAGTTATTGAACATTTTTCAATTGAAATGTGCTAAGAGTTGAAGTAGCATCATGCATAAGAAATTTCGTGCAGATTGAATAATGTACCTTGGAGTTATAACAACTTCTTTTTTCCCGGCCAATGAGGCAAAATGGCCGCCCCGCCACGTCAAGGTTCTTTGATGAAAACTCTAGCTTTTGATAACTTTTCATCACAAAGGTCTTAAGAGCATCCTGACCAAATTTGAAGTCGATCGCATGAATTCTCTAGGAGGAGTTCGTTAAAATACAAAGGCTGAAAACGCGAAAAATCACCAAAAAACTGAAATTGAGTGAATTACTGTAGCGCCCCCTATGGGTTGAATGGAATGAAAATTGCAGGCTATGTTCCACCATGTAATATGCACAAATACTGCAAATTTGGTGATTTTAGGATACACGGTTGAGAAGTTATGTGTATTGAAATACAAGCCATGCCCCAAGAAGTTCATTGGTCCGTATCTTCTTAACGCTTTAAGATATCAACAAGCTTTTGATAACTTCATGTGATCTTGATCCAATAATGATCCACAGAAAATTTGGTAGCAATTGGACCAAGTGTGTAGGAGGAGTTCTCAAAAATGTGTTTTTCACAAAATTCAAGATGGCGGAAAATCTAGGTCGGCGGACCTTAGGGGTCTGAGAGGCTTTTTTTTAGAGCTAGTGGATCTGGACATGTGTCGAATTTTAAGTAAATCGGACATACTGGCCGACGGGCGTCGCCGGTCCGACTTGTAGGGGGCGCTAGAGAGCCATTTCTTTTCACACATATATGAAACCTATATCATACCTCTATTTTCACCAGGCCTGACAAGTCTGCAAAATTTGGTGAGTTTTCATGCATGGCAAGTTTCCCAAATATGCGCCCAAATTACAAAAATAAAAATCAGAATAATAATAATAATTAAAGCTGCAAGCAGCGATGAACGGGCCCTCGCCTCCTCCCGCACGTCGGGGGTGCCGGCGGGACTCCAACGTATGCAGCCGAGATCGTCTGCGACAGTCGGACAACGCGCGTCGGAGTCCGATGCTTTTTTTCTGCTTGGACCACGTGATGCAGGAAATGATGCAATGCAAATAGTCCACAGCATCCTGTATCCGCTGTGTGGTGCTACAGAGCATGCACAAACATGTATTATGTTGCTCTATAACAACTGTAGATGACATTGTGTAAAAGTCATGTAAATCGGATGCCAGTTGTCAAAAAACGCAGAATTACTTTGGCCAGCAGGTGGCGCTGTGAGTATTAGTGAAAATTAGCTTGTAGACATCCTCAGGCCATGAGTGTTATCAAGCATGGGAAGTTTAGGAGCGTTTGGAACAAGTCTGGCTGAGTTACATCAGCTTCTTTGGTGGGGAATCACGTAAAGTAGCCGCCCGCTATGGCTAAGCCATTCCGTCAAACGTAAAGCTTTTGATAACTTTTAATCACAAAGGTCTTGAGACTGTACCGACCCAATTTGAAGTGGATCCGACAAAGTGCCTAGGAGGAGTTCGTTAAAGTATAGCGACTAGAAATGAGCCTAAATCCATTGAAAAATTACACAAAAATCAAAATGGCCGACTTCCGGTACGGTTTAGAGCATGGTCCCAAGAGACTTATTTGTAAGTCTCTCTGAGATGCATAATCCTACCAAGTTTCATACAGGTACCTCAAACGTAGCGCTGGGGCTGCTCTTTTGAAATATTGTAGGGGGCGCTATGGAGGCAATTTAAAACGGCCAAACCAAACACCCATATAAAATATGTCCTCCCATTACCTATAACACATGTATAAAGTTCCATGAGTTTTTGAGCATCGCAAGCCACTGATCCACCAGCCTACTTTTTCATGGTGAATGATGCGTTGCCGCGGCAACAGCGTTCAACGAAAACTCCCAATATTCATGATGGTGCATCATCAACGTGTTAAGACTATCTTTACAAAATTTCAGACTGATCTGGTGAACTGGCTAGGAGGAGTAAATAAAAGTATAAAATATGACATTTCCTTTTGCCAGTAGGTGGCGCTATGAGTTATTGAACATTTTTCAATTGAAATGTGCTAAGAGTTGAAGTAGCATCATGCAAAAGAAATTTCGTGCAGATTGAATAATGTACCTTGGAGTTATAACAACTTCTTTTTTACCGGCCAATGAGGCAAAATGGCCACCCCGCCACGTCAAGGTTCTTTGATGAAAACTCTAGCTTTTGATAACTTTTCAACACAAAGGTCTTAAGAGCATCCTGACCAAATCTGAAGTTGATCGCATGAATTCTCTAGGAGGAGTTCGTTAAAATACAAAGGCTGAAAACATGAAAAATCACCAAAAAACTGAAATCGAGTGAAATACTGTAGCGCCCCCTATGGGTTGAATGGAATGAAAATTGCAGTGTATGTTCCACCATGCAATATGCACAAATACTGCAAATTTGGTGATTTTAGGATACACGGTTGAGAAGTTATGTGTATTGAAAAACAAGCCACGCCCCAAGAAGTTCATTGGTCCGTATCTTCTAAACGCTTTAAGATATCAACAAGCTTTTGATAACTTCATGTGATCCTGATCCAATAATGATCCACAGAAAATTTGGTAGCAATCGGACCAAGTGTGTAGGAGGAGTTCTCAAAAATGTGTTTTTCACAAAATTCAAGATGGCGGAAAATTTTTCCAGGCGGAGATTAGGGGTCTGAGAGGCTTTTTTGTAGAGCTAGTGGATCTGGACATGTGTGTCGAATTTCGAGTAAATCGGACATACTGGCCGACGGGCGTCGCCGGTCCAACTTTGAGGGGGCGCTAGAGAGACATTTCTTTTCACACATATATGAAACCTATATCATACCTCTATTTTCACTAGGCCTGACAAGTCTGCAAAATTTGGTGAGTTTTCATGCATGGCAAGTATCCCAAATATGCGCCCAAAGTACAAAAATAAAAATCAGAATAATAATAATAATAATAATACCCCATAGAATTTCAATAGGGCCTTCGCTGGCCCGACGTTGTCAGTGGCTCGGGCCCTAATAATAATAATAATACCCCATAGAATTTCAAAAGGGCCTTCGCTGGCCCGACGTTGTCGGTGGCTCTGGCCCTAATAATAATACCCCATAGAATTTCAATAGGGCCTTCGCTGGCCCGACGTTGTCGGTGGCTCGGGCCCTAATAATAATTCTTTGAATTACAATAGGGCCTTCGCCCGACTTCGTCGGTGCTCGGGCCCTAATAATAATAATTATTTGAATTACAATAGGGCCTTCGCCCGATTTCGTCGGTGCTCGGGCCCTAATAATCAGTACAATTTCAATAGGGCCTTCGCTGGCCCGACGTTGTCGGTGGCTCGGGCCCTAACCAGTACAATTTCAATAGGGCCTTCGCTGGCCCGACGTTGTCGGTGGCTCGGGTCCTAATAATAATTCTTTGAATTACAATAGGGCCTTTGCCCGACTTCGTCGGTGCTCGGGCCCTAAATAATAATACCCCATAGAATTTCAATAGGGCCTTCGCTGGCCCGACGTTGTCGGTGGCTCGAGCCCTAATAATCCTTACAATTTCAATAGGGCCTTCGCTGGCCCGACGTTGTCGGTTGCTCGGGCCCTAATAATAATTCTTTGAATTACAATAGGGCCTTCGCCCGACTTCGTCGGTCCTCGGGCCCTAAATAATAATCCTTACAATTTCAATAGGGCCTTCGCTGGCCCGACGTTGTCGGTGGCTCGGGCCCTAATAATCCTTACAATTTCAATAGGGCCTTCGCTGGCCCGACGTTGTCGGTGGCTCGGGCCCTAACAATATATAATACCAAATATAAAAATTCATATAGCGCCCCCTAGGCAGACGCACTTGCCACATTTATGCCTCTAACTCTTTGCTAATTCATTCAATGGTAACACCCGTTAGCTCAAAAGATTGCCAGCAACCTGAGGATTATAGACATATGACTCATATTCCGCATCCCCGAGTTATGAGCAAAACAAGACCAGCAACACAATCCGCATTATCGAATTTGATCATAAACTGCGCCTTACTTTTGTTGTTTGCCAATGAAAAAATAAATATTTCCATTCAGTTTGGCCTTCCATGTCTTCACCGGATGCCCCTCTGTCTGACTCGAGAGACCTTGTGTCTTTCCGTCACTGCTCGGGAAGGGGGGCGGGTTATAAGTTTCAGCAAATCGGATTTTAGATTTTTGACGATTCTGGCACTTTTTTGATTCTGACTGGCTAACGCAGGGGTCGGCAACCCGCGGCTCCGGAGCCGCATGCGGCTCTTCAGCCCCTCTGTTGCGGCTCCCTGAGGCTACATCCACACAACGATCTCCGTCCACACAGCGTTTCAGCATCGTTTTCGAAATGATCTCCGTCCACACTAAAACGCCTGAAAACAAATATCACGTGACTATTCACGTACACTGAGCATGCGGGTGGGTGCCGGTGTAACATAAACTATTATGTTGAGCACGTTAAGAGCTGTCCAGGAAGCAGTGTTCCTGTGCATGTGTTTGGTGCTTTTATTGCGGAGGATGAGACGGAAAGAGAAAAAGAGGTTCTGGTGAAGTGTTTGAGAAATTAATAAAGTTGCTGCTGTCTTGGTGCAGATTACGGAGCCCCGTGTTTATTATTTTATTATTATCATAAAGTATTGACGCAACATAAACCCTCGGCTACACTATCAATGGATACATCCTCAAAAAAATAAGTCACGGAGGAAAATAGAGTTTAAATATTCATGGGCGTATTCATTTGCTTTCACTGCCAACGATGCTGGCTTACCTGTATGCTTGAATTGTGTCGAGAAATTACCAAACAACAAAGAATGTAATGTTGAAAGACACTTCCAAAACAAACACACATTTGCTGAAAAGTATCACGCTGGAGATGAGAGAAAAAGAGCGATTTCTCCTCTTTATAAGAGTTTGATATTATTATAACAGGTGAAATAGCAATAAAATGTCAATAATTGTCTTTATTCTTGTTCTATAATTTCATAAATACAACAAACTATAGTTTTTGTATATATAATATAACTATATATAAAACTTTATAAGCTGTGATATTAAATAGCGTTTACGGCTCCAGACAAATTTTATTTGGTGAAAAATAGGGCAAAATGGCCCTTTGGATACTAAAGGTTGCAGACCCCTTGGCTAACGATTCTGTCAATCAAACCCATGAGTTCTTCCTCCAATCGTATGGACTCTGACGTGTCGAAGGAGGGTTCATTGACTGAAATCGACCAATCATAGGCTGAGATAAGGTCCTTACAGAGACATAAAAACTGGAATTCATACAAGAAAATCTACATACATACAAACATAAAGAGGCTCAGATAGGATTCAGGCTCTCAAAATGATGCCAGACTGCTGTATTTGGATATATTGAACACTGTTAGTGATAAAACAAGTGAAATATATAGTTATATAGTCTATAAAATTACAATGGAACAGCTGGTTCCAAAATGACAATTTTGCTTGGCCTCGCCTGACCTCTCTGTACTAAAACCTCTCTTAACTTTTTGTCTGCTTCACTTTATCAAAGTCATGCACAAAGACTGTTCACATATTGTGCTATGATCTGGGAGAGGTTTAAACCTTGAAGCTACATCACTCCTAAGAAATAAATATCCTGAAAGTGCTTTTTTAGGCGAAAATAAAAATGTTCAATTTGTGCTGTGTGCCATCTTCATTTACTCTTAACCAGTAACACATATACTGATATGTACACATCTGAACAAATCTCACAAGTGTTCATTTTATTATAACACCAAAAGTATTAAAATATAGCATAATTATACTCATTTTAGTATGGCTACGCAATTTTCGAGCAGAGGTCCAAAAATAAGCCTAGGGTCCAGAAGGTTTTAAGTGAGTCAACAAAGCTTAAAAAGCTCATTTGGACATGAGTTTCACTGATGAAATGATACACTGAAGAACTTTCAAACAGGCAAGTAACCATCCAAAATGCATTCTATGAAAAGTGCAAAGATATTAAGGGCAAACAGATTGATTTCCTGATCATAAGATATGCACACAAATAATATAAAAATATACATTAGCAGATAAAAGCAGATAATGTACTTTGCATATTATTAAGATAAGATAACCCTTTGTTAGTCCCGCAGTGGGGAAATTTACAGGATCACAGCAGCAAAGTGGACAGTGCAAACAAGGTACATTTTAGTGTTGTTAGTGTTGTGTCGTCTACTGTGAGCACAGCTGGTTGTGCAGCCTGACAGCGGCAGGAATTATTAACTATTCTGCAGCCCAAGTACGGTACAGGTTACTTTTCTGCCTTTGGCCTTCATGTCATGTAAATCTTTTTTTGTCCCAGATAGCATTATTTGTACTTTGGCCTATCTGTCTTTTGACCTTTGTGCATGTACAGTCTCAAAAGCAAACCAATAACAAATATGCTGAAAATATGACACGTTTCAGGTTTTATATTTACATTAATTTAACTTCTAACTAAGCTTTCAATGCAAAACAAAAGATATTTAAGGCAAACAATTTCATTTATGAGGATCATCTGTGATGTGCACACAAATGATCAAATCTGTAAACTTACCTAAAACATTAGTGAACGGCAGATCATGTAAATATGCAAAAAGAAGTATGCCATATGCAAAGTTCATATTTGAAAGTACAAGAATTAATTTACAAAAATAATATCAGTGCATTATTACATGCCTTTGAGTTTCCTAATCTTTAAATTTTACAAGTAATACCACCTAGAATTCTGTTCCTAATTTTGGTCAGTATAAAACCATAAACGAGAGGATTCATAATGGGAGGTATGATAAAAAGTTCTATTGCAATAACATTTTTAATGGTTGGAGGGAGATTTGGACCAAATCGCACATTAAAGACATCAAACAATATAATCACAAGAAAAATGAGCAAGGAGGTTAAATGTGGCACACATGTCTGCATGAACTTGGCTCTGTTTTCTAAAGAATTCACACAAGTTTTGATGACATACACGTAGGACCAAACTATTAAAAAATCATGAAATATGTAAATGATTATTGTAATGTATGCAAATATGTTGTTAACAATAGTGTCAGCTGGTAAACAAGCAAGTTTCACAATAACCCAAAAACTACCTAGCCCATTAGTTAAAGCAGATAATGTGACAAAGTACAATAATTTATATATAAAGAATGCATTATTGTAGGCCTTGGAGTTTCTTTATCATCTATGAAGTTTAATTTTAAAAGTAATACCACCCAGAATTCTGTTCCGAATTTTGGTCAGTTTAAAACCATAAATTAGAGGATTCATAATTGGAGGTATGACAAGAAATTCTATTGCAATAAAGTTTTCAATTGCTTGAGGTAAGTCTGTTGACCCGTATCTTATATGCATGATATCAAACAGTATGGTCACGAGAAAAATGAGCAAGGAGGTTAAATGTGGCACACATGTCTGCATGAACTTGGCTCTGTTTTCTAAAGAATTCACACAGGTTTTGATAACATACACGTAGGACCAAACTATTCAAAAACCATGAAATACGTAAATGATTATTGTAATGTATGCAACTATGTTGTTAACAATAGTGTCAGCGGGGAAACAAGCAAGTTTAACAATAATCCAATTCATACAATAAAGTTTGGCAATATATGGGCTGCATAGCTTTAATCTAGATGTAAGTATAATATTCATTGCAGAAATGCAAAAAGGTGTTAACCAGGAGAAACACACTAACATTAAGAGTCTTTGCTTTGTCATAATAGAGTTGTACTCCAGGGGTCGACATATAGCCACATATCTGTCATATGCCATGACTGCAAGAATAGACATATCACTGCAGACAAATGAGTACATCACTAAAGCCTGAACAAGACATCCAGAATAAGAGATCACATGAACGGGAGACAGCAGATCCCACAGAATCCTGGGGTAGAAACCTGTTGTCCCATAAAGTCCATTCATGCAGAAAGTGCACAATAGAATATACATTGGTTCATGCATGTTCTTATCCAAGATGATGGTCACAATAAGAGCAACATTTACCAGCACAATGAAACAGTAAGATATTAAAGTTAGAGAGAAGAGAGCAACTCTGTAGTTCATTGTTACATTTAAACGGTAACACTTTATTTTAAGGTACATCTATTCACCATTAATTAGTTGCTTATTAACATGCAAATTAGTAACATATTGGCTCTTAATTAGTCATTATTAAGTACTTATTAATGCCTTATTCTGCATGGCCTTATTATACAACCAGTAAGCCATTAACTAAGAGTCTTCCCTCAATAACCTCAGAATTATTGCTTATTAGTACTAAGTAAGGAAGTTGTTGTATATGAATTACGATCTCAATATGTTTTGCTTAGTATGGACTTTATAAGGTGGTAGTACCCCAAGAATAGTTATTCTCCCTTAATACCACTTAATGAATATGGTCTGTTCTTACATAACAAAACACAAAACTACAAATGTTAATAGTGTCCAAATAACTCTAAATTAAGTCTTTGTTACTTAGAATATGTTCCCCATACTAAAGTGACATCTTGATCATTACTAATTCACTAATAGTTGAACACTTATTAACCAACACATGCTCCCTAATCTAAAGTTGCCTCCTTTTCACAATTAGTTAATATATTATAGCCCATAACTACTGCAATAAACAAGTGATGGGTTACACCTTTGAAAAAATGGATCTATCTATAGGTTCCCTCTCATTCAGTGGTAGAATAACAAAGACAGCACAAGTACAAATACCTCATTTATTAAACCACTGGTTCAGGTTTTCCCAAGGCTGACAACAAATACTGCTCGAACAGGTAATGGGGTCTTCCTGAAATTTCAAACACTGACAACTGTATCAGTGTATGTAAATATGTCATACAATATGATATCAAATGTATAAGCAGGTCATACTGTATGATAATACAGGTACTCTATTGTTGAAAAACACTGCACAATATAAAGTACAAAAATACAAAAAATTTAAATCTAAAAAATATAAAACCTGCACAGCTCAACATGACTTGTCAAAGGTTAGAACAAATGTACTGAACTGTACAAACATTGCACTTCCACAGCCTAAACTTGCTCTATAATTACTGCATCAGGTGATTTATTCCCCTGTGCACAAATATTTCACTTTTCTAATACAATATAACAGAATTTTAACTGAACAAAGAAGCTCACTTGAATTTTAATACTTTAACAAGGGAAGGAGTTGGCATTTGGCCTTCATGTCCATGATAATAGCCTTTTCTCAGAGGTAACAGTACATTTAGTGTGTCAAAACTTTTGAGTGGTAGTATAAATATCAACTTGATATCTTTATCTACATTTCAGACAGGTTTCATACTGGATATTTTTTCCTAATGTCATGCAAAAGCATTCCAAGTGTTCCGTTATTGTGATGGTTTCCACGCCAATAAGTCCACTCAATTACATCTAAGTGATCCCTCAACAGTTTTTGTGTGCGGTTCCCTCTTTGTCTCCAGATAGTTGACTTGCAAATACCCCAAAATCTCTCCAGGTTTTGTGTATGTGCACCTGTAACAGGGTCAACAAAAAAATCTTGATGGTTGACAGTCAGGTGATTGTAACCTTCATCCTGAAGACGGCGGTAAGATCTCCACCCATCTGAAATGACGGAGCTTCCACGACGAACGTGCTTCTTTATTTGAGGCAAGAGATGCCTGGCTGAATGGTGATGCACAATCTTAAGAATGGGATCACAATCTTAAGAATGTCATCCTTAATCCCTAGCATTCCGAACACCCAGGAACTCCTCTTGCTTGCCCGTCCTCTGTTGTACTGAAATTCACAAGACTTAAAATACTTAAAAATGAGGACAATGATTCTGCAATAATGGTGGGAAATGGGAGAGAATAAATCATAAGTCAAAAATTCAAAAGTTCTCTTTAGCTTTGGAGTAGTGGTGCATGTTTACAAATATTGAACTGTTCTGGGGTGTAGGAATAATGTAGTTTCTTAAAACCGACATTCCCCTCGATTGCATCAATGAACTACAATGTATCTTATTCCATAATGCAGTAGTTACTTCTCGAGATACAGGAGATACACCTCCAAGCACCTCAGGCAAAAACAGGTTTATATTGTATATTGTCTCTGTACCTTTCTTTTATGGCCAAATTTGCTTTCATCTATCATAACAAGCTCTGCTCTTTGTCCAACAGTCTGCTTGCCTCCTCTTCTCATTCTTTTCATTCCTGATTTGCAAACTCTCCGCAGCTTGTCTGCAAGTTTACTCAGAGTTGCAGAACTCCGAGTAATTCCTTCCTGCAGCATGTCCACTTGCCTCAGTCGAAGGCCTTGGGCAAATCTGTAATAGATCAACCAGATAAATATTTCAATGACACAATTTAGAAGTGGGTGGTTAAAACCAATTTCTTAAGTTGTCATTAGTCTTTTTACAACCATAATTATAACCAGGGTGCGATTTGTGAAAAAACCAGAGGGGGGGATAATTTTGAGAAACATTTTATTCAGAAAAATTACCACACAACAGTGTGAAAACATGAAAACTGTTGATTCTTGTGTAGATAAACCTTACACTTAGGCTACATAACGTAGGTGGTAGGCCTATTTTGAACGTGAACGTAACCACTGCATTTGCAGAAATATTTTCTCAAAATATTGTTTTTAAATTTGCCAAATAAAAATAAAATTTTAATTCTTTCCCGATATCAGTTCAACAGAAAACATGAACTACCACAATGTGCTGTCAAGATGTTTTTGTTTTTGTTTTTAAATGGTTAATCGGGTAGACTATAGGTCAGACTATGAAAACAGTCTGCTCTGATGACTCACTTCACCCTCTCGCCATTTAGCGAAGCGACCCGGCTCAATGCAGCCCCCAACCATAGTTTCGGGGGGCGAGGGATTAGCAAGTGATCCCGCGGCCTGGGAGCTCTCCTCAGCCAGGGAGATGCTGCTGTCCACCATCCGATCAGCAATGTCAGATCTTGTTTCATCTTCTGTTATATTTTTCTCTCTGAATTTTTTGTTGTGGTCCTGTAAAATGTGACGATATGCTGCTCTGGATTCTTTTAATTTTTTTCTCCATTTGATTTAAGCTTTTGTTTTGGCGTGGATGACGCAGACAGGAAGTTGGACTTGTGAAACGCAAGAAAATCCGGTTGGTTTTCAAAATAAAACTGCTTTCTGCGAGCGCAACGCCTCTGACTCGCTCCCGGTAGATCAAAATCACAGCACAATCAAAATGAACACGGACCCTTTGTATTTTGATTGTTAATAATTACGATGTAAAAAGTGAAATACTTTGGGTGGGGGGGATAAATTTTGTCCCCACCGAGGATAAAAATAATTCAGCAGAGGGTAGGACGTGTAAACCAGAGGGGGGGAAATCCCCACCATCCCCACCGGCAAATCGCACCCTGATTATAACCATAATTTCTCATTTGCAGTCCCATTTGCAGACACAGCAGATACTCATAGCCTGAATATAAGAGTGTATTTAACCTGAAACAACAAATCTCAAAAAGCAAAGTAGGGTGAAGAACATTCCCTATATGAGGGGAGGAATGGAATAAAACCCCAAAACAAATTAAATCTGCTTTTTAAAAAAAAAAACTAAAAATGGATACTGAGTAAATTAGCACAGTGAAGTGTCTGTTTAAAAAAGTTAAGTTCTTTTGAGACAATTTCCAGGAACCACCTAAAACCTAAAAATCCACAAGACCTTTGTACTACATTGGACTCTTCACAACCCAGCACTTATACAATTACACATACTTGATAAATTCGACTGATATTCAGAATTCTTCCTATATACTGTATAAACTCATGTCTCGTAAGCATTGGCTCTTATAGGACCCATCCCAACCAACAGTATAGTGAGAACATTGAAAGAAAACATTATGGTCCGAGTTAGAGTTTGTCTTTGATGGCTTTTGTTATTATACAATGTAAAACCACGCACCTGTAGATGTAATGCATCCACGTATGCAGTCGAAGGTGCGATTTCTCAAATATGGAGCCACTTCGGATGGACCTTGATACCGTTTTCCCTTTGTGACAGGAATCTCGGCAAATCCTGATGATTAAATCCAAAGGTTAATTTATAAAAATAAAAACCCATGATACTGTACTGATTTCACTAAATAAAAAATTTAACATAAATGAAGATGAAGAGGGGGACATAGATATTTACGTATAGGTGTTGAAACAGCTAAGATTGGGATTGGACAAGGTGCACTTGTACTCTTAGTAGCCCTTGTGATTCCCTCCCCCCATGCAATCTCAAAGCACAACAGAACAGTCCCATTTCTAGGCCTACATGACAAGTAATATCTACAACTGTTACACCTTAAATCGGGTTAGACATTTGAGTAAATTTAGCTGTGTCTACTCTACTCTACTTGTCACTGTGCCACAGCATGAAAAGGGTGATATCAATCAATTAATCCCTGTGCATGTACAAGTTTAAAGTCAAGCTGATTGAATAATAATAAATAGGTGAACAATATGACCAGGAACGTGATCTAAAACTGTAAAAAAAAAAAAAAAAAAAGGCATTTTTCATTTCAGATGTTGTACACATGTAGAACTTTGTGGAAACATGAGCACCCCTATCTCTACCAAATAAACAGTAGCTTACTTAAAAATTTGCAGCTGTGTGTGATTTGTATTGTGACTTTGTAGATGTGACTTATATATATTTTGTGTGTACACCACTCATAGCTCCTGTATTAAAAACATTGTCGTAAAATATAGGATTTGGCACTGAATTCTAGCAGATCTTGGATGGCTGCATGCTGCACACTCCCCTTTGCTTACACACAGAAAATTAATAAATAAGGCACACTTCTAGTTGTTCTACTCACCATGCTGCCTCCTTTTTGTCGTAGGTCCGTTTCAACTTCATAACATGAGAGCAAGAGGGGCATTTCATCCATTTTCGAAGTAGGCCTTCTCTCATTAACCATCTGGTAAATTTGTAGTTTTCTTTGGGGCACTGTCTAAAATGTATTCGACTCAAAAACTCGTAACCCAACATCTTCTTCTGATAATTTCATTTTTTTTTTTATCTCATACCATGTCGATTTTTTTTTTTTTCCTATTATATATGAAATGGGTTTCAACCTCGCAGTCCTGCTTCAAAAAAGGCGCAAAGTGACCCACTTTGTAGAGTAATGACTGACATAAGAATCTACCAATCCGTAGCCGTGCTCCTCCGATGTGTTGCTCTCATCCAATCATTGACTGTTACTCTGCCGTCATGTGACATCCTCATCCAATCATCCAAAGGGAGCCACCAGTCACGTCAAAGATCCGGAGAAGGTGAGAGGTGGCTATTTGCCGTTTCGTTCACCGCTAGGAGAGTGAAGAGGGAAATTCGTGTAACAAAAATGGTAAGTTAAGCGCTAGCCTGTTAATTGAAAGTCCCCCTGAGTTTTGTAAGCACATCATAACACTCGTCCCCGGGCCGTTTACATAGTTAAAGAATAGTAAACCCTCCCGTTTATCTGCAGTGTCGAGGCTAATTAGCTAATGTAATGTTAAGCTAGCTGAGTGCAGGTGCGTAATGCTTTAACTTAGTATGAACCAGAGATGGGGACTCGAGTCGCTATTTTGATGACTTTTGACTTGACTTGACAAAAAATAACTTCTCACCGGCAAGGCACCAGCTCAGTCGGTGTTTTTTTTGTTTTTTTCCCCGGACTTTTTATGCATTTATTTTGAAAGGACCGCTGGAGAGAGAGAGGGAGTGGGAGAGAGAGGGAGAGGGGGGGATTGAATATAAAATATCAAATTATTATCTAAAACTACTTGGTATGAGTACAGACTGAGAATGGTGTTGTCATGATAGAATAGAATAGATTTTCTCTTCTCTTCTATTCTAATATATTGTCTACACTTTATTTAGATTAGATTCTGCGGGTGAAATTGCAATAATAAGGTGACTTGACTTGGACTTGACTTGACCTATGCAGGACTTGACGTGCCCAAAGACAAATGACTTGGGACTTACTTGAGACTTGCACATGTGTGAGTTGGTCCCATCTCTGGTATGAACCACATTTTATAATGAAAAATAAGTTATGCACTATGCAGTCATTTAACAAGAGCTTTTGAATCTTGTGTAGATTATTATTAAGTTACATTAATTTATTTATATTTTTACAGCCTAAGGCAAAGAAGAAAATGTCCCTAAAAGTCCCTAAAGATGACTCGATGACAGAGGTGACCAAAAATGATCTGGATGGTAAATTTTTCTTTGTTAACTTTCAAGGAACTGTAATTCTTAAATAATTATCTTGTCCAAATGTGTTTAAACGTTTAAAGTCATCTATTCATATGTTATATGTATACATTTTGTTGTACCTATGCCATACTGTAGGTCCTGAAGATAAAGGAGATAAAGGCTCTGCTCCAAGTTGCAGCAGCATAAGCAGCATTGGATCAGGTAATGATTTCTCATTTTCTAGCAGTGTATCTTTGTTGTCTAAAATGAGTTTCATTTCTTGCGTGTTTTTTTCCACCTGAGATTAAAGTTGTTGGCAGATTTTGTCAGTATACATGTGTGTGCTTACAAATCAAATTAAGGCACACACCATATCTGGTCCACTACCTTTGTTGCATGCATGTCATTCTCTCTCTGTCTCACTCATTTAATACTGTCAAATCATAATCTTTTTTGTATCCTGCTCTCTTGTTTTTAAGGATAAATTTCCAAAGTGGAGTTCCTGGAAGCCAGGATCCAATGGCAAGAAAAAATAATAAAGGATCTTGAGCAAGAGCGCAATTTCTTGCGTGAGCAAATCATGGGAAAGAAGAGATCATGTGAGTGATTTGGGAGCAACTTGTATCTGCAAAATATAATGTAATTGTAATGAACGGTGTGATATATTTTTATAACAATCTGATCTTTGTCTCATCTATCCTCTATTTGATCAAAGCTCAACCTAAAGTATTTACTTTGGAGGACGACGACGAGGATGATGATGGCAACATGGATGAAGATGACGTCATTCCCCCATCTTCTCCAGACATCAGTGAGTCCTCGGACAGTGATGTTCTCATCCAAAGAAGGAAGAAACGTCGGACACAGACACCTGCATCTGCAACTGTGGCTGTGCCTGGAAAAGCTCATGTAAGAGGTAAGAATGGCATAACTTGAACCACCTGCCCTGTTAGCACCAAGTGGTCATGAAAAATAAGTATTAATAAAAGCGTTGGAAGAGCTGTTATAAATATGTCCTGAAGTAATTATGAGGCAAAAATACAGATCTTCAGTTCTAGATTCTGAATATACTAGGAATCTGATGATAAATAAAAATTAAATGTCTAAAGTAAAAAATTTGGCTTTCATCAAAAATAAAGCTCCATTTTATTTTGCAGCATTCACACTAATTATTATCCATCATTAAATGTATTGCTAGAAAGATTTGTCTCTCAGAATTAAACATAATTCGGAACCATAAGACTTACCAACTAAACAGATCTTACAGAGTATCATTTTTGTATTGAATTCTGAACCACATATTGTGCGTGGAATCATATCAGGAGATGAGCAGATTCTTCAATTACTAGAATATGCTTCATACTTTTATCAAAAGAGAAGTGACCAGTTTGAGCAATTTCAGCTGACCTTAAGCCGTGGTTTGTGCTCATTTTTCATGTTCTTTGTTTTTGTTTTATATATTTTTCAGTGAAAGGGCCAGCTGAGGTTATCAGCAGATATAAAAAAGTCTTGAAAAGCTTAAGCAAAGTCCATACCATGACTGAAGCCTTCAGAATAAATGGTGTGGACCGGGGAACCATCAAGATGACTGCTGCAATTGCAGAGCTCAACATTGTGGATCCTGTAACCTTCAACACCCTGAAGTATGATCCTGCAACTGAGACCCTGCAGTCCTTTGCTAAGAGGTGTGCAACGCACATAACCCCTGAGAAGAAGAGCATTATAGAGGACATGAAGGCCAAATGTCAACTCCTCCCCTTGTTGATGAAATATTAAGACTTAAGTGAGCTTCTTTGTTCAGTTAAAATTCTGTTATATTGTATTAGAAAAGTGAAATATTTGTGCACAGGGGAATAAATCACCTGATGCAGTAATTATAGAGCAAGTTTAGGCTGTGGAAGTGCAATGTTTGTACAGTTCAGTACATTTGTTCTAACCTTTGACAAGTCATGTTGAGCTGTGCAGGTTTTATATTTTTTAGATTTAAATTTTTTGTATTTTTGTACTTTATATTGTGCAGTGTTTTTCAACAATAGGGTACCTGTATTATCATACAGTATGACCTGCTTATACATTTGATATCATATTGTATGACATATTTACATACACTGATACAGTTGTCAGTGTTTGAAATTTCAGGAAGACCCCATTACCTGTTTGAGCAGTATTTGTTGTCAGCCTTGGGAAAACCTGAACCAGTGGTTTAATAAATGAGGTATTTGTACTTGTGCTGTCTTTGTTATTCTACCACTGAATGAGAGGGAACCTATAGATAGATCCATTTTTTCAAAGGTGTAACCCATCACTTGTTTATTGCTGTAGTTATGGGCTATAATATATTAACTAATTGTGAAAAGGAGGCAACTTTAGATTAGGGAGCATGTGTTGGTTAATAAGTGTTCAACTATTAGTGAATTAGTAATGATCAAGATGTCACTTTAGTATGGGGAACATATTCTAAGTAACAAAGACTTAATTTAGAGTTATTTGGACACTATTAACATTTGTAGTTTTGTGTTTTGTTATGTAAGAACAGACCATATTCATTAAGTGGTATTAAGGGAGAATAACTATTCTTGGGGTACTACCACCTTATAAAGTCCATACTAAGCAAAACATATTGAGATCGTAATTCATATACAACAACTTCCTTACTTAGTACTAATAAGCAATAATTCTGAGGTTATTGAGGGAAGACTCTTAGTTAATGGCTTACTGGTTGTATAATAAGGCCATGCAGAATAAGGCATTAATAAGTACTTAATAATGACTAATTAAGAGCCAATATGTTACTAATTTGCATGTTAATAAGCAACTAATTAATGGTGAATAGATGTACCTTAAAATAAAGTGTTACCATTTAAACCTGAAAGAACAAACAACTTTACATGAGAAAAATTATGCATCATGGTTAGAAAATTGCTTTTTTCCCTGTTATGTACGCCCATCCTTAATACAGTGTTTGCTCCCTCATCTTACTGTTATTAATATCTTGTCTTACTGCGGTCACACATGAGCTGGGAATTCAAACCAGCCAATCAACGTTCAGAAATAGGTTTCCTCCTTGTTTGAGCGTTGTTAAAACCTAAAGGAACATTGGAACTGGAATTCATTTTTGTCGTTAAAATATTCATAATTAATAAAGTTCATATGAAGGTTGGATGGCGGGTACCGAAGGTTTTAACATATGAAAACAGTTAAAGTGTGCACTTTTTTGTGTAGCTTGCTGTTGCTGTATCTAAACTAGGGTCCTGCACAGTGTATCAGAACAAAAATACATAGAGTAGCCCTTTTCCCACCTGACAGGAAAAGAAGGTGGGGAAAGAGAGGCTGTAAATGAGACACACCTGTGAGCTGGGGGAAGGGGAAAAATCCAATCAACTAACCAAAGCTGCATGGAGGAGAACACAGAGAGGAGTGAGAGTGACTAATGAAGCTACTGAAGTTATTATTCAGTTTCTGGAACTGTTACACTAAACTAAGAAATAGTGAAATAGACTAAACTAAATCGGATGAGCAAGTCCATGAACCGGCTGGATACACAGCTTTCTTGGAGGACAAGGCCTTGCTGGAGGTGTGCTGATCCCGGGAGCAGGTGGTGGAAACGGGAATCCTGTTCTCCTACAGCTTGGACCAGCTTGGGCCTCCTTAACTTCGCCCATTCCTCAAGATCAGCCCCCTTTAAATGCAACTCTCCAGGCTTCTCCTTCTCTTCTCCCTAAAACACCTACACACCTTGAAATAAACTGAAAGGGACTGAAATGAACTGCCTTCCTCCATACTACAAACCATGAACTGCCATATATTCCTTTAGCTTTGGAATGGACCTACAACCCCACTCACACACGCATGCCACTCACACCATATCACTTGCATATAAACAATTGACATTTACCGGGAGTCCTCATTTAATTTTAGATCACCCAATGGACATGTCATTTGTATATCTGGACTCGGTCATGTGGTTTATTTGATTTAATGATCCTTTTTGTGTTTAATTCTGTATTAATAAAAGAAACTATTCATATTGATTTGATTTATGATGTTTGCATCAAATACAATTGACTTCAAAGAAATATTTTTATTTAGATTAACAGGGTAGAATTTGTATTATTCTCCCTTCTGGAGCCCAACGTGTATTTAGAGTAATTCTGAGCAAAACCTACGCTACAGAAATGGGGCCCAACGTGGGGCTCGAGCCATGACATTAAGTTACAGATTAAGTTTAAGATTTAAAGTTGCAATTTTGGGGGTTTTCATGTCTAGTATTTTGGTTGGATTTGCATATGCTCTGGAAGATTTAAACGTTGTGCATCCTGCTTTTCATTACTATTATGGTTAAATTGGTTTGATTATTGTGATGAATAACCTTTGATGATGTGACATGTAAAAATCACACATATCACACAATTCCGTCAGACATATACCAGCTACATATTGTAATTATGGATAATCTACAGCCTGCTTCAAGGTCTCCATCAGTTTCACTTGACATAGAAACTCCTGACAATACTTATGGTGCAAGCCATAGATTTAGTGCACACTTACAGACTTTCCCACTCCAAGTCAGCATTCATTAGTGGCACCTGGCGTCCAGGGTCGTACATGGCCCATATATTCTCCCCACATGGATAAATTACCAACTATCAATCAATCAATTGCTTGTGAAACTGAAGATGTGCATCACTCCCCAGATCCAGGAGGAGGTGCTCTAAATCTTGCAGCTTCCACTCCGTATTCACTATCCCAGTCTCAATGTGAACTCCCAGGAGTAATCCCCACTCCAGGCCGAGACTTGAATCAGATTGCAGAAAAAACCCAGGAGGGTTGGGATAGGATGCAAAAAGAACTGGGCCAACAAAGTCGATCAATAAAAGAGCTGACAGATTGCTTGAAAGGAAATCAAAATTCTGTGAATGAACAACTTAAGATTCTTGTCGATCAAATAAGTACAAACCATCGTCAACTTTTTGGAATTGGAAATGGATAAAATAGTGAAAGGAATCAAGATGATTGTGGAAGAGAAAGTGAAACATTCTGAAACCTCCATTCTATCAGAGATCCGCTTTATGACGGAGCAACTTCAAGTGGAAATACAACAGGAGCTCAAAGCTTTTAAAACAGATACTCAAAGTATCTGTAGATTATCAAAAACCATTGAAATAAATAGTACTGAGACAACAAAATGGACTTCAACATTTGGAAAAGTGGAAGTGGAAAATAAAGAAAGATTTCAAAGTTTTGAACAGAAAACCTCTTCTCAAGAAAAAAATGGAATCTCTCATGGTGAAAGCTAAATCTAACCCATCTTCTTTAAGCTCTAGCGCTTATCCAGTGGATAAGTTGTCCACTGCTGAAAACTCAACGCCAGCTGTAATAAAAAGTGACCATATCAGGATAACTTTCCCGACCTATGGAATGCATAATGATGACCCTGACCCTCTCAACTACTTAGCCAAATGCCATGATTTTCTTGCCCTACATCCCTTATCTGACGCTGATATTCTTGCCACCTTCAGAAGAGTACTTCATGTTACTGCGACTGGTGGGAAATCGCCCTATCAAAGATAACTAGTTTGAAACTGTTTTCCTAGCAGCTTTCCTCTCAGAAGACTATGAAGACGAGCTGGCTGAACGTGTACGAACCAGAAGACAAAAAGAGAATGAAACAATCAGAGATTTTGCTTTCTCATATAGAGCACTATGTAAAAGATGGAATCCTTCTCTCACAGAAGCTGGCATTGTTAAATTGATTTTAAAAAAACATTAAATCACTTCTTGCTAGTCAGTTCAGGGGTCGACACTGTTGAAGATTTAGTTTGCCTTGGCCATCAACTAGAAAAAGACCATGAACAAGAGATTGAATACAACCAAAGAGTGGGTATTAACAATTTAAACCCCTTTCCCAAAAATAACCCCTCAGGTCCACCTTTTGATAGACTCAGGTCCTCTGTTTTGTGCTGGAGGTGTACAGGTAACCCTTCCTCCTGGTTCCTGCCCACAATATAGTGTGGATCTTCAAGGAAACGTGGCCACTCTCCCTGTTGCTGCACTAGAACCGAAAACTCTAGCCTATGGTATGGTCCTCGGGCTTAATTCCATTTCTAGTGTCGGAATGGTAATCAATGTGGCTGATAAAGCATATAGTTTTAAGTCCAACCCCTCTGTTACCGATCCATTCCAGCCCGGTAGTGCCAACATGCCACAGAATAGAGATCATAAAACTCAACCAAACACCCAAATGACAAAGAACTATCCAGTTCGTAATCTGTCACTAATAAGTTCTGTTCCCCCGCCCATTCTCTCTTTGGAGCCTGTGCGAATGAAAGTAGAAGATTACATCAACATTGCTGCGTCTGACGCTCACTTGCAAGAAGGAGAAAGGAAACGATTACGACAACTCCTTGAGTCTAATCCACAGGTCTGTACCAATCAGCCTGGAAAAACTGATGTTTTTCAAAGGAATTACTCTAACTGAAAAGGAATGTCTAGCCAGCCTAAGTCTATCTTCCGCTGTACCACTTTTAGTACACGTCGGGGGTGCCGGCGGGACTCCGGCCAGCGCGGCCGGGAATGTCTGCGACCGTCGGACAACGCATATGCAAGTTTGGCATTTTTTCCTATGTGGACTGCCTGCCGCTGGAAGTTACGCTTTGCAAATACTCCACCAGGGACGCGTGGTCAGGGGAGTTATGAAAAGCAAAAAACAAATAATGCTAAAATAAATATTAATATTTCTCTACTGATCTGCACTATAAATGTAATTTCTGTATGATTCCAATCATTTCAAGCATTTTTGTAATCAAAATCGCTGAATTTGCGCATGTCCTCTTCAAACAAGCTGTGCCTCACCTCATATTGTGAATTCCTCACAAACTGGGTTGAGCGCATGCCTTTTGCTTTCTCATTGTTTGTCACCACTGTAATATCTGTAGACACTTTTATTATATGTCCTTTCTTTACTTTGAATAGGTAATGTATTTCACGTCTGTGTAGAACTTATTTAGTGTTGCTGATCTGACATTAAACCGCAGTGAAAAAGCACAGAGGGGCAAACACTACCTCAGCCTCACTGAAGGGGGCGACCGAGAGCCCACGGGTCGGGTTCATGCTTGTTCTTTCGTTGCTCTTCTTCTACACTTCTTTTCTTCTTCTTATATTTTGCTTTGACCACAAACATGTAAGATTATATATCTAAGCTTAGAAATGTCTCAAAAAACAAGGAAATATGAACAAACCAACATCAGTTCAACGTCGGACAGGTAAAGTAACCTCTTATGTGTTTGTTGTTCTCTTTATACATCTAGGGTTGTTACGCAGATTATTGCGGAATCTCACAATTTTCGCAGGTGGTGCCCGCGAGCGCTCCGCTTCTGAAACGCTCCCGGTGGAATCAAATATGTACCTTACCTGTGTGTGTGTGTAAAGAATGCTGATGTGAAATATGAAGAACAACCAGTAGTCAATGTGCAAGCTGCCAATTTAATGGTGATTTGAGCTACTCTATTGGGTTCATATATTTGTAAATCTGACTTATGTAGTGTCAGTGCCTCACCAGCCACGAACCTCACCGCACGTCACTGGACTCCACCGCTTTCTGTATCCTCTGTGTGGCGCTACAGAACACAGCCAAACATGCGTTATGTTGCTCTATATCAAGTGCAAACCACATAGTGTAAAAGTCATGTAAATCGGATGCTGTTTGTCAGAAAACGCAGATTTACTTGGTCTGTTGCATTCCGCTGTAAAGGCTAAAACTAATAAAAAATAAACTTAAATTAAGCATTTTCAAAAAATAAAAACTAAACTATCAAACCTGCTTTGAAAACTAATTAAAACTAAACTGAGATGGAAAACAAAAAGTCAAAACTAAATAAAAATATAAATTAAACTATAATAACCTTTAATAGCTTTGTTATCAGATGTGCTATTTCCTCACATGAGCATTGGCCTTGCTAATGACTTGCTTGTTTAGCACATTAACTTGCGAAGTGAAATGGTTCCAGAGAAGAAGAAAAATGTTCTCCTAATAGATCCCTTAGTGCTTGTCTTGGCATGCTGCATGCGGCGGCTGCACTTGCTACACCGTTGGCCTGCGTGCACTTTTGCAGACTCCAAAAGACAACCCTGGAGTGAGGCTTGGCATTCCTGATGAAGGACTGTTCCCTGAAGCTGTCAAGTACTCCTTAGAGTTGGAACCCGAAAGTGAGGACTAAGGTGGTGAAGCTCAAGCAATAGTTAACTTTACATGTCCATATGTGTCCGTAAGGGTCCACATAACGTAGATTTCGTCATGAGAAGGTGTATGCATAGCCACGTACTGTACTTGTCTGGATTTGTCCGTGCGGTCACTACGCTACAAGTGGTAGCATAGCAATCTACTGCACATGTGTTTAACTTGTGCTCCGAATGGACAGTATTAGTAGAACTACTACGCATCCGTAGCGTCCACAGCTGTCCTAGTACCCGTCGATTTGGGAGGACAACAGAGACTTAAGCCCAGTTGCTCTACTGAATCTTAGCTGGTTAAACCTCCATTCTGTCACAACTGTATGTTGCCTGCAGAACACTGAAGAGATGAATGTTTAAAATCTCATTCCACTTTCCTTTTCCTGATAGTTCAGTAGTAACATTGGGGTATTTAGTGGTACTGTGCTAACAACATTTTTACTTGGATTAAAGTAAGGGATATACTCTATATTTAAAAATGTGACGAGATCTATTCTTATACATTATATGAAACAAAGCATTTCTGGCTTTGTCTGATCATATTTTGACAGTGCTTTGTCCAAACACGATTAAGATCATTAAGTGGACAGACAGGTCTTTAATTTACTTTGTTTCCAATTACCCCTCACAATAATATATCTGTTGTAGCTTCCTAAATGTTTTGCCTCTAATAAAACAGCAGGTGGAGCCCGGTGGATTCACTCCCTGCCACAACACATTGACCAAACCAAACTGATCCAGACACAATAAAAGTTAATTTACCACAGCCCACCTACTTTGTTATAATCTACACTGCCACAGTAGAGAAGTAGGCTGGGCCCAGCCAATCCAGGTTGTGTGCAACAGAACTGGGTACAGCCAAGACTTAACCACACAGCTCTCTCTCTCTCTCTCTCTCTTTTTAATTAATTATGGAGAGAAATTAAATTAATTTATACACCACTCTCAACACATCTGAGAGTGCATTTTAAGTTTCATCTACTGCTACTTTTATGTCTAAATAGCTTTATCGTTAATTGGAAAAGTATACCTCACATGCAATGATGCCCTTGCTGACAGTGAAACAGACCATATCAGTTGTAATATTTAGAAAGTAATTGCAGATAGTGTTTGTTTTGTTTGACATGGTTTATTGGATAATATGTAATTGTAACAGTAGAAAACGTTTGCATGTTACAGTAAAGTTTGCAATATTTTTCAGTAAGTGACAATTTATGATAATTTGACAGCTACATTTTCTTTTACATCAGATCTGTTGGTATTCTTGAAAAAAAAGGGGATACATGCACCATCATGTAACAAGTGAACACAGAATAAGACAACGTGTGTAATGATCAAACAATTTGCCCAGTTCAAGTATTGGATGGCATGTTATGTTGAAAACACAGCCCTCATCAGATGCACTGAACAGCTGTTTGCGTGCTTTGGGGATGGTGTGGCTAGTAAAGCCCCATCCATGAAATGCCTGGTGGGATATTTTTTGGAGTACATCTCCCAATCTAATAGGTAGATGGGAAGAGAACCTTCTACTGTGAACCTCTCTCACTACACGCAGCATGGCATTGTCAAGAACATGTGTACGGCAGCGTTGTGGTTGACGCCTTGTCCGTTCATATGATTCTGTCTCTTGGACATGTTGAACAAAAACAATCACCGTACAGAGCATCAGCTGAAAGCAGATAATGTGAATATGCATATGAGGTGACACATGAGGTGTGGAAAAGTCACCCTTTAACAACTTCCTTTGTGGACAAGAAGAGATGACCAACAAGTTAGAGCCACAATCATGGCAGGCAGAAGCAGAATTATTCACATCTTGGTCATGATTGGGTCTAGTAGTTCAACAGATAATTAGGCACTGATGTAGTTACCTGTTATATTAAAAAAAAATTCATTCAATGACATTCCCTGTTAATCTGGGTCTTAGCTAGACCGGTTCAGTGCTCATCTGTTGTTTAAAAGTTCTGACAAGCTTTTTGAAATATTTGCCTCATTTTGTCTTTTATTTCTTTGTTTCAGTTGTGAATGTTAAATCACAAGCAGGTCAATGATAACAAATCATATATGTTTCAGACTTTATTCTATATATTTTATTCCTACATACAAAAAGAAAAACAGTGTAGTGGCCACTGGATATTGTGAATTAATATAGAAACATTTTCTTAATTTTCAATATGAAGCACTGAATAATTGACTAGACTTGGCTGACTAAGATTAAAGTAGATAAACAAAAGATAATACATATAGAAAGTCATATTTTACTGTATTTTCATGTTGTCATCATCATTTTAAAACTACTACTCGATAAAAAGAGGAATAAGATTCAGCACCCTAAATAATGAGAAATAAGAACATTCTATCCATGTAAATGCAATCCAATGTAATAAAATGCAAATTTTCATTAGAAAGGACATCTTTCAAGAAATACTGAGCTAATATCTGTGGAAAACCTGCAGTCTAATAATATTACATTTAATTCCAAAAAAACATGCAGGCAACAGCCAGTTAAGCAGTGCATGTTTAATTCATATTTAGTTTAGATAAATCCTAATGTTTTTTTAAAGTAAAAATAGAAATCTGTTTCACATATTGGTCATATTGAAACCATATATGAGAGGATTCGAATGACAAGAAGTTATATTGCAACAACATTTTGAAAGGTTTCAGGAAAATCTTTGAGCGAAAATGACCATATTAATGACATCAATAACTATTGTCAAAAAAAAGGTAAGTAAGGAGGTTATATTTGACACACATGTTTGCATGAACGTTGCACTGTTTTCTATAGAATTCACAGGTCATGTCATGTCGGGGAAAAAAGTGTATGTACTGTACATTAACCGAACCCACTAGCTGAAAGTGGATAACGTCACAACGTACAATAATTTATATATAAATAATACATTATTGTAGGCCTTATCAATTTCCTTACCCTCGAAGTAGTTTAATTTTAAAAGTAATAACACATAAAATTCTGTTCCGAATTTTAGTCAATTTAAAACCATAAATGAGAGGATTTATAATTGGAGGTATGACAAGATATTCTATTGCAATAAAGTTGTCAAGTGCTTGAGGTAAGTCTGTTGACCCGTATCTTATATGCATGATATCAAACAGTATGGTCACAAGAAAAATGAGCAAGGAGGTTAAATGTGGCACACATGTCTGCATGAACTTGGCTCTGTTTTCTAAAGAATTCACACAAGTTTTGATGACATACACGTAGGAACAAAATATGAAAAAACCATGAAATGTGTAAATGATTATTGTAACATATGCAACTATGTTGTTAACAATAGTGTCAGCGGGGAAACAAGCAAGTTTCACAATAACCCAATTCACACAAAAAAGTCTGTCAATATATGGGCTGCATAGCTTTAATCTAGATGTGAGGATAATATTTGTGCCTACAATGCAAAAAGGTGTTAACCAGGAGAAACACACTAACAGTAAGAGTCTTGACTTTGACATGATAGAGTGATACTCCAGGGGTCGACATATAGCCACATATCTGTCATATGCCATGACTGCAAGAATAGACAGATCACTGCAGGCAAATAAGTACATCACTGAGGCCTGAACAAGACATCCATAATAAGAGATCACATGAACGGGAGACAGCAGATCCCACAGAATCTTGGGGTAGAAACCTGTTGCCCCATAAAGTCCATTCATGCAGAAAGTGCACAATAGAATATACATTGGTTCATGCATGTTCTTATCCAAGATGATGGTCACAATAAGAGCAACATTTACCAGCACAACGAAACAGTAACACAGTAAAGTGAGAGAGAAGAGAACAACTCTGTAGTTCATTGTGTCATTCAAACCTGAAAGAAAAAACCTTACATGAGAAAAATTATGCATCATGGATAGAAAATTGCTTTTTTTCCTGTGTTATGTACATCCATCCTTAATACAGTGTTTGCTCCCTCATCTTACTGTTAGTAATATCTTGTCTTACTGCGGTCACACATGAGCTGGGAATTCAAACCAGCCAATCAATGTTTAGAAAAAGGTTTCCTCCTTGTTTCAGTGTGCTGCAATCGACTGTATGAGCAATGCATAAAATACATGAAATTTGTGTCATTAAAATATTAATAATTAATAAAGTTCATATGAAGTTCGAATGGCAGGTTCCAAAGGTTTAAACATTTATATGAAAACAGCTGTTTCGATTGGAAGTCAGAGAAAGAACATGCGCATATTCGCAGTAGCTTCGACCATGTATACATACAGTGGAGGAAATAAGTATTTGATCCCTTGCCGATTTTGTAAGTTTGCCCACTTACAAAGAAATGAACGGTCTATAATTTTAATGGTAGATTTATTATAACAGTGAGAGACAGAATATAAAAACAAATCCAGAAAATCACATCATATAAAAGTTATAAATTGATTTGCATTTGATTGTGTGAAATAGTGACACTATTGAAACCTTAAGAATTTGGAGAGAATCTGCAAAGAGGAGTGGACCAAAATCTCTCCTGAGATGTGCACAACCCCGGTGACCAACTACAAGAAACATCTGACCTCTTTGCTTGCCAACAATGGTCTCTCCACCAAGTACTGAGTCATGTTTTGCTAGGGGATCAAATACTTATTTCACACAATCAAATGCAAATACATTTTTAACTTTTATATGATGTGATTTTCTGGATTTCTTTTTTTTGATATTCTGTCTCTCACTGTTATAATAAATCTACCATTAAAATTATAGACCGTTCATTTCTTTGTAAGTGGGCAAACTTACAAAATCGACAAGGGATCAAATACTTATTTCCTCCACTGTATGTATCTTTCACAACTTCAGCCAGGCTTTAGTTTTTCATTTGTCTGTCTCCTGTTTTGCCACACTAACTCTCATGTCATTTCAGAATCTGCCACTCCCTCCTGCTCTGCACTAATTGCTGATTTCATTTCACCTGGCCTGCCCCACCTCCATACTCACCTGCTCCTCATCAGCAATCAGCCCCTCAGTGCATATGTACCGGTCCATTTCCCTCAGTTCTTTGCCAGATTGTCTAGTGTGTTTCCCTAGCTATCCAGCAACCTGTCATTCTGATTCTGATCGTTCGTGTAATGACCTGCCTTTTTGGACTTTGGACCTTCCCTTTTGCCTGCTCCCACTGAATTTGTTTGCTACGCGGGTTACTACCTGGTTTGACCTCTGCTGGTTATTAAACCCTGTTTTTACACCTGAACTGTTTTCTGTGTCGTGCTATTGGGTTATTGTCTGTCATTTTGTGAAACCTGACAGTATCTCATATGCAATCTATTGCAAGAGCGAGGCACTTGGACAGATAAAATGTCCAAAATTTTTTTGTAGCTTGCTGTTGCCGTATCTAAATTAGGGTCCTGCCCTGCCCCTATGCAGACCATCATTCTGATCAATCTTCAACCCTGTCCAGCCCTCCATTCTTCATTTCCCTGGCCACTTATCCTTCAACCTGAATTGCTCGCAAGAGCCTGTTCTTCTTTCAACACATTGTTGGAGGGCCTGTCCCAACCTCTTGGTCCATGCAACTGCTCTGCCTGCACTGTCTACCAGATTCCAACTCATACTTACTGGCAACTTATATGTTCGCCAGTTCAAACTAATGATTAATACAGAGTGTCCCCTGTAACTGTTACATTATGCTATATCATTAGATTATTATAAATCTTGATTGACTGTAAAATCAGGATGTTACTGTTTTATTTGTTGAGGTAGAGCTATTAGCTCATATAGGACAGCAACTACTGATGATTTTCATTATGGATACATTTGCTGTTTCTTTTTTTTCTCCATGAATAGATTGTTTAAAAAATAAAAAATACCATTGCAATTACCCCGATATCCAAAGGGAGATCTTGGCGTCGCGTGTTGGACCCAACTCACAGTCCAAAAGGCAAAATTATTGAATAAATTAACTTGAAACTAATTTAAAGTTTAATTGTTCCAGCGTCTTCAACTTGTTGACATATTTTTGTATAATTTAACAGATTTATGATACGTACCCCACTACATTTCAGAGGTTTACAGCAGCAGAATAACATAATAAAAAGTGTACATGGCAGTTTTTTTCAGTTATTTACACTTTTTTTTGTTCCCCTATCCCTTCAAAGTATTACTTGCATGCAAAGTGGCAGTTTACCCATGCAAAACTGATGGGAGAAAATATTTTCAAGACCCAAAGTGTTAAAAAAAATTGAAAATAGCTTCTGAAAAAAATGATGAATACATACAAGAAATGTAATATAAGCATTAACTTGTTAGAAAATCTAAAACTCTCAAAGCTCATTATTTTTTAATGTTATTTCATCCTGTATCTATTCATAATAAGCGGCTTTATTTACAGGTCACCTTATATGTAATGTAGATCATGTTTTTTTTTCAAAATCCACAATGCCATTTTTCCCCGTGACACTATTATGTCATACAATAAGACCACTTTTCATCACAAACTTTGTCTGTCAATCAAGAGTGCCTGAAAAGTATCTATATTTGATTTAAATACAACACTGAATACACTGGAAGTGATTATGCTTTTTTATTAATCAACATAAAACAATACAAACAGATCTCTACACATTGATTTAAAACAAAGTAATTTACTATGAAACACATCATTGTTGCAGCAGGTTTGAAATTGATGATGAAAGACCTCAGTCTAGATCAGACCACTTACTTATAGAAACGGCACACGCTACTCTTATCTTTTGTGGTTTGTTCTCTCAGGTTCTGAGCATGACAACATATTTAACAAACATTTTCTAATTTCTGGTAGCTTCAGGCCATACACAAGAGGATTCACAATGGGAGGAATCACAACGAACTCAAGTGATAGAATTATTGCTAGAAATGGATTCAGCGCTTCAAGATCAATTCTGCTGAGAGCAACATCACAAAACACAGTAACGGAGTAATTGACGAATGTAACAATGTGTGGCAGACAGTTTTGTATGACTTTGCTCTTAAACTCTGAAGAGCGTTTCCTACAAATGAGAATTATTCGTATATATGTATACATGACAAAAGCCAGGGGCAGAAAGACGGTGCTTGTGGACACAAGCATGCCGACAAGGTTATTAATCACAGTACTGGCGCATGACAATTTTACAACTGGCCAGTTGGCACAGAAAACCTTCGGTATCTTATTGCCACACAATGGAAGTCTGGAGGCCAGATAAACACAGGCTGCAACAGAAAAGCCTGGATAAATCCATGCAAAGGCAACCAACTTGGAGACCATCTTGGATGTTATTTTGTTGTGGTAATTTAAAGGTTGACATATAGCAACGTAACGATCATAGGCCATAATGCCCAACAGCGTGAGCTCGTAAGATGCATAGGTGTAAATGACATAGATCTGAGCAAAACAAGCTGAGCGTGGGATCAAATGAGTATCAGACAGAAGGTCTCTCAGAAATCTGAAGAAGAAGCCAGCAGAGCCATACAGAGAGTTAATAGAAAGACACATGATAAAAATATACATGGGCTCATGTAAAGTTTTCTCTCGTGATATCAACACTATTATGACAAGATTAGCTAAGATAATAAAAGCGTACAACAGGAGACACAGCACAAATGCCAGGTAGCGGTAATTGCCTAGGTTCACAAACATGGTGAGGTTAAAATACGGTGGAAAAGTACTGTTTTCCATTTAGTCCATAGACAGTAGCAGAGATCGTGTGATGAATAAAGAATTCTACAGCTGGATCCTGTCGACAATGCAGCTGAAACACCTTGTTACCTGATTAGTTAAGAGTTGGTTTTGACATTAACTGAGGCAGTGACACCTATTTGGAAAGCACTGAATCAAACCAGATAACAGAGTTAAAAATAGCAAGAAACATGTAGTCACAATCAACAAGAAAAAAGTAAGTACGTTAAATAAGAATGGCTAGAGTCACAGTTATATTTACTGTATAAATCCAACTCCGAAGCAAATGACCAACTCCTAAAAGTTGTTCATGCTGACTGTGTGTCGTCTGTGTGGCACGGCAGGTATTCCCGCTGTGGCTTCACAGGAGCAGCTGAGAGCCTGTATATCTTGTAACACAGGAATATGTCACTGCAGTCATCACTCAATGGGGAATCTATGTTGATATGTATGCAAAACACATCAACCAATTATTGATACTCACTTGGTAATGGCATGGGGATTCAATGGTGGAGATGCAAAAACGTTTGCTGATCATGATAAAGATGAATAACTCTTAGCGTACATACAAAAACAAATGATTAATGACAATATCTGGCCAATGTTGATATACATACTGACAACCGGTTTTCCCATTGAGTTCTGCAGGTTAAGATTTAAAAGAACAATGATCTATTGCATCAGCTACAATTTTTAGTTTTATGAAAAACACATTGTCAGAACAAGTCACTTCAAAGACCACATTTTGGATTAAAACTATAAATTCCAAGTGTGGTGTAATGTGGCATAAGGTATATAACTACACACTATCATGACAGGCCTTAGTGAACGCTTGTAACCAGTTATGAAACACACACACACAAACACACCATCTGTAATTGTTGCCGTTATAAATTTTCTCTCTAAATCACTTTTATAACTCATTCACTTGAGAATGAATTTAAGTTGCACTTGTTATTTACAAATTATTAAATTCAGTACCAAAATGAATAGTGCTATTATTTTGAAGTCTCTCAATGGGTGATGTCATAACGACTATGTCCACTTCTTACATACAGTCTTTGGTCATAACGGACTTTCATTTGGTTATAAAGACACCAGAAGACTTCCCATGTCGTAGTGACATTTCCACCAGCCTTAGCTTTAATTTGTGCTGATATGATGAACATGGTAACCTTATACCTGCTTAACATCAGCATGTTAGCATTGTCATTGTGAGCATATTAGCACGGTGAAGTTAGCATTTAGCTCAAACCATCGCTTTGCCCATGAAGTTCAGCCTTACAAAACTGCTAGCTTGGCTGTACTAGAGGCTGTAATGTGTTTTTATTCTTTCATTTCACTCACTTTTCATGACTACATGCACTTCATTGAAGATTCGAGACCATAACGTTATATCCTGACTCACATATTCATGAAGGGAGTTTGGTTTGCTGTCTACCTGATGCTACAACCAACCCAGTCTCACTCCCAACTCGTCAAATACTGACATTTAGTCAGTGGCCCTGAGCTCCAGACTGTGACACTTTAGGTTACCCTCTAGCATCAGTTTTGGACGTGGCAGGGACAGTGTGTCACTTTTCACCCCATCTTCACAGGAAGTTAGGTTTAGGCAACAAAATCAGTTATTTTTTTAGGAAAAGAGCGTGGTTGACGTCAACTTGACTGACTCGCAACTCATGTGTTTACCGAGTGACAAACGAGTCACATACTAGCTACTCACTTGAGTCACGTATAGCGACATTAACGACTCACAAGACAAATGACAAGAAGCAGTGACAAAATGTTTACATTTAGTTTCACACGGGACAAGAACACTGGTCTCCTGGATGAATGTGCTGTGTTTGACCCATACACCGCCCCTCCCACTCGCCCTGTGGGCACTATCTCGCTCATTATACTAGGCCAGGTGCTCTGACAGTCCAGTAATGACACGGCTGTGTTTATTGTATCAGACGTCAAGGGGCACTGACCAACCGCTGGTATTTGATGAGTTGAGACCAGGTTTATACAACACCTCACAGAACTTCGAAAATGAACTACGCTGAAATTGTAACGGGTGGTGTATGGACCCAATTGCAGTACAAAGGACTCAGAAGACAGAGGTAAAAAGTTCAACGTTTTACTTAGACTCCAGCAGACAGGCAAACGGTTTAGAAACCGGCAAACAGGAATCAGGAGAGGAGAGGCAAAGTTCTTGGTCAGGGACGGAAGGCTAGGTCGAATAACCAGGAAATCAGGGACAGGCGAGGTCGGTACCGGGAAGACAGGCAGGAGAACGCTGGAAAGACTCGCATGGCAAAGAACAATCTGGCAAAGGAGTGAGTGTGGAGCTGGTGACTATATGCTGGGCTGATTGCATGTGATGAGAGGCAGCTGTGTGCACAGGTGAGTGGAGTGAACTGATGAGGTGGGCGTGGCTGACAGGTTGAGTGGGGCAGAGGCAGGATCAATGGAAAATTACTGATGGCTGGATGACTGAACCGCCCCCTTCAAGGGACGGCCCCTGACGTCCCCAAAACAAGTCCAAGGAACCAGGGTGGGAGGAGGGGGAATTGGAAGGCGGGCTAAAACTCGAGAGAACCCGAGAACTCCCCATCCTCAGGCTGTGAGGAAGGCGAGTTCGCCGGCGGGTCCACTGCCTCCTCCTCAGACAGGGAGTCCTCCCACTGGTCCGGGGCAGTGGAAGGGCCAGCAGCAGGTGTCCTATGGCGACGGCCCCTGCCGATGTTGCTGAGGGAGGGCTGGTCCGGATGTTGCTGGTGAAAGTCTCGGATGAGACCCCGGTCCACAATGTGTCGAGCAGGAACCCAGGATCTTTCCTCCGGACCGTAGCCCTCCCAGTCGACGAGGTACTGGCAGCCCCTTCCACGTCGGCGAGAGCGGATGATGCGGTGCACAGCATAGATGAGTCCCCCTTCAATGAGGCGAGGGGGGGGTGGGGGTGGAGCAGCAGGCACCAGCGGGCTCTCGCTGACCGGCTTGACCTTGGACACATGGAATGTCGGGTGCACCCGCATAGACCGAGGGAGCTTGAGCCGGACTGCCACCGGGCTGATGACCTTCTCGATGGCGAAGGGCCCGACATACTTGGGAGCCAGCTTGTTGGATTCCACACGCAGAGGAAGGTCACGGGTGGAGAGCCAAACCTTCTGGCCCACCTGGTACTCTGGAGCTTGAGAGCGACGACGGTTGGCTGCTGAGGAGTACCGGTCTGCCGCCTTCAGGAGGGAGGCCCTAGCACGGGCCCAGGTCCGATGACAGCGACAGATGAAGGCTTGAACTGAAGGGCAAGAGGCTTCCCCTTCCAGGGCTGGGAAGAGAGGAGGCTGGTAACCGTAGGCACACTGGAAAGGAGACAAACCGGTGGCAGAGCTGGTCAGGGTGTTGTGGGCATATTCCACCCACAACAGATGCTGGGACCAAGAGGATGGGTTCTGTGACACCATACACCGGAGGGCCGTCTCCATTTCTTGGTTCATCCTCTCAGTCTGGCCATTAGATTGAGGGTGGTACCCGGATGACAGACTGGCGGTGGCTCCCAAGAGGCTGCAGAACTCCCGCCAGAACACTGATGAAAACTGGGGCCCTCTGTCCGAGACAACGTCAACAGGAATCCCATGAAGGCGAAAGACATGGTTGAGGAGCAGCTGGGCTGTCTCTTTAGCTGACGGGAGCTTAGGCAAGGACGCAAAGTGGGCCATCTTAGAAAAACGGTCCACAATGGTAAGGATGGCCGTCTTCCCATCCGATGGTGGCAGGCCTGTCACAAAGTCCACTGAAATGTGGGACCAGGGGCGATGTGGCACCGGGAGCGGCATCGGATCCGGAAGCGCCCAACCCGAACACCTTGCGTAGTTCCTCAGAGAAGGCCTGGAATGATGCACAGGCGGGAGTCCGCCTCTCCTACTCTGCTGTTCCCCAGAGGAGGGCTCTGCCGGTCAGGTTGCTGATTACGTACGCCACCCTGGCTTCCTCGGTGGCGAACGTGTATGGCTGCAGGCTAAAGAGTAAGGAGCAGGAGGTCAGGAATGAACCGCAGAGTTCAGGATTTCCATCATATCGCTCAGGGGTTCCCACTCGGGGCTCGGAGATCATCCTGGGCTGTGGCAGAGCTGGAGCAGGAGGTTCCGGTGTGGGGACTGGAACTGCAGGAGGGCGAGTGGACATCTGCTGTTGCAACTGGGCGGAGAGGGCTGCAAAGGCGTTGGCGTCTGCAGCTCGCCTGGCGTATGCATCAGCCTCCTCCAGTCTCTGCTGATGTTGCATGAGCGCATTCTCAATCCTCTCAAACCGATTCTGTGGTGAGGGTGGTCCTGCTGGGTCCATGTCTGGCCAGATTGTACTGTAACGGGTGGTGTATGGACCCAATTGCAGTACAAAGGACTCAGAAGACAGAGGTAAAAAGTTCAACGTTTTACTTAGACTCCGGCAGACAGGCAAATGGTTTAGAAACCGGCAAACAGGAATCAGGAGAGGAGAGGCAAAGTTCTTGGTCAGGGACGGAAGGCTAGGTCGAATAACCAGGAGGCAGATGAAGCAGGGAATCAGGGACAGGCGAGGTCGGTACCGGGAAGACAGGCAGGAGAACGCTGGAAAGACTCGCATGGCAAAGAACAATCTGGCAAATGAGTGAGTGTGGAGCTGGTGACTATATGCTGGGCTGATTGCATGTGATGAGAGGCAGCTGTGTGCACAGGTGAGTGGAGTGAACTGACGAGGTGGGCGTGGCTGACAGGTTGAGTGGGGCAGAGGCAGGATCAATGGAAAATTACTGATGGCTGGATGACTGAACTGTGACAGAAATGACTAATGCTGTCGTTTTTCTTGGGAGGATGGACTCCACATGTGGGTAGGAAGGCCAGGTGAAAAGTCTGCAGCCGGTCAATCACTGTGAAAAGTGGGTACAAAAATGTACGTACTCAGCCACACATTATTTTGATGTCATGAAGGGGGTTTCAGAGGCTCTGATATGATATTACAATCGCTTAATTTAAAGCTACCTAAGGCATATTCGGTGCGTATGTATCACTGGACCAAAATGAACTAATGTTCATTGTGATAAAGGAACATGTCCCCCAGTCTGACAATGTTGGTCATTGATGTGTTAAGTAATAGTTTTGGACAACAGTATATCAGACCTTACTAACACAGACAACAGGCTACTTGCTATGTTGTTGACAGTAAGAACAATATCACACCCATTTTTTACTTTTTAATGATATTTCTTTAGTAAAGCAAATAAGTGAGGAAACAAATGCACAAGTCCAGTAGGTTGTGCATTAATCTCTGATACGTAGAGGCTTTAAACACCGATAAACAAATACTGATAAACAAGTCTCATTGAGCCAAACTAGCTCTGAGGTTTCAGCATAGTACTTTGAACTTCATGACCATGTGTTTTTATTTATGTACCTCTAGTAGTGTGCAAGGATTGTATTTAGAAAGATTCATCTCTAGAAATGATTATCAAATAATTGCTTAGACCTGTAAACAAACAAGTATTCAACAATAACTTGTGTACACCCATGTCTTCCAATCTGAGTTACTATGGATCAGAAGAAAACAAATTATTATGTGATGTAATCTTTTGATTATGTTTTGTATAATACAGTACAACAACTGGTCACAGACCTACACACACACACACACACACGCACACACGCATAGGTCATGAGGGATGAAAGGTTTGTGTACTCAGTCCTCCTTAATGCCCACCACTGCCCCGACATTCCTAGTGTATCTTCACCAGGTGTGGAAACAGTGCTTGAGGGATAGTTACGCTGTTTACTGGCTTCAGTGACAGAACATCTGAAAGGACGTTGGATGTGATGAATAATGGGTTTCACTCAACGCCTCTGATGCAATGTTTGATGATGTCAACACTAATGAGAGCCCATGGGACTCAACACTGTATGCTTTATTTTTGAAAGGACATTACTGTAGAGTAACTAAGTTGGAAATGGTCAACAGGGCATTATCTCCATTATCCCTGGAGAGCAATTAAACATGCCTGGCTACCCTGGAGTGCCACCCTGGGTAACCAAACCAAAACAAATGTGTTTTTCAGTTTGGCAAATGGTCAAGAGAATGAATAAACAAACACACACGTGTAACCTTGGTTTTGGAAAAACAGAGATGACTGACCTTGTGACCTCGCACATGTTTGACTGTGATGACCAGCTTGACCACACAGAAGTACGTGAAATGACCACGATCTCTTAACAGCACGTTACGTGGTGGTGGGAAACGATGAAAGCAATGAAAGTTAATTAGGATTCTTTTTTCGTGGTGGACACACAAATGAAATGCATTCAGGTGAATGTACAAGGCTCGGAGCTAGTGACTTAGTATTAACAGTGAGAAAGACTATGTCAGGTCGGAGAGGAGGCACAGGACATTCAACCGGGAGACCGGTGTCTGAGACCAGTGTTGTCAAAGTGGTGTTGAGTTATTGTGAAGTGACGTTCACTATGTGTTGACATATTTTACTTTGTTTACATAGCTATTTCAAGCCCAACCCTGACGTTTTCTCAAAACCTAACTATGTGGTTATGTATCGGTAAATTATTCCTGTGGTGATGCGATGATGGGAGGTCGTGGTCATTTCCCGCATTGATGTGATATCATTTTGGTTATGACAGTAGAAGTCACACTTTTTATGGTACTTTCATTAATGTACTTTGTGACATGTGATCCAAGACGTCGTCAACCAGCAGCAGTGAGGCTCAAGCTGCCCTGGTCCATGTGGATCAACTCGATATTCCATGTCTCCAAGTTCAAGCCGGTTTAAGAAAGCCCACTGGTTCCTTCTACTCCGCCTCCACTACCACCCTGGTTCAATGATGGACGTCCTGCCTACATGGTTTGCTGCCTTGGCTTGTTACCTTTGGGAACATAAGCGCTACAGCTCATGCCTTGGTTGGGTGAGCTGAGTTGTAGTTGGGTCCGACCGATAATTGACAAGTTCCTTAAGGGAAAGTTAAAAAGAACTTTGAACAGAGAGTTCAAGAGGGCGTGAAATCGTGAGAGGTAAACAGGTGGGGTCCGCGCCGTCTGCCTGGGGGATTCAACTCGGCATGACAGGGACGACCGCTCGGTGTGGGAGGATCCCCTCGCTGGACCACTCCCTGGCGCTGGCTGGCCAGGCGCATATCCTTCGTGGTGGTGCGCCATGACCGGCTCTAGGTTGGCTCGGAAAGGCTCGGGGCGAAGGTGCTTTACAGTGCTCCCTACCCGTACCTCGCCGCTTCCCGGGGCCGTGGACTAAGTGCTCGCTGCACCGTTTCTCCCTGCGTCACCAGGGAGGGGATCGGCTCAAGTAAAAGGTGTCAGGGGTCTGCGGCGATGTCGGCAACCCACCCGACACGTCTTGAAACACGGAACAAGGAGTCTAACGCACCCACGAATTAGAGGGTGAAGCAAACCCCGTGGCACAATGAAAGTGAGGGCCAGCGCGCCAGGTGAGGTGGGATCCCTGCCCCGCGGCGTTGGGCACACCACTGGCCTGTCTCGCCCACACCATCGGGGAGGTGGAGCGTGAGTTTTTGTGATAGGACCCAAAAGCTGGTGAACTATGCCTGGGCAGGGTGACGCCAGAGGAAACTGGTGGAAGTACATAGTGGTCCTGACGTGCAAATCGATCATCCGACCTGGGTATATGGGCGAAATCCCCGGTACCGTCTTCATTCCCGAACCGGCTTCAACCCGGTACCGTCTTCTACCCTATGCCTACTCGCCTGCCTGCCTTCCGGTGTCGATCCACGGAGAACCACACCGTCGATCTGCCTGCCACCCTGTGTCGGACCAAGGGATCCACATAGTAGTCCTGCCTGCCTTCCGGTGTCGGTCCACGGGAAACCACACCGTCGATCCTGCCATCTGTCGAGTATAAAATAAAGTCTTTTCTATACTTCAATTTCTGTCTCGTGGTCTTGCTATTGAGTCCTGTTCAGAACTCCCTTGACAGAGTAAGGTCCTCAGCTTTCTTTGTTATGCAGTCACTTATGATTACACGCTCCTTTCAGTTGATGCCACGCCCCCCCATGCCAGATCAGGGCCAAAAGTCTGAAACTGAAAAAAAGATCTGAAACTGAAAAAAAGATTTGAAACTGAAAAAAAGATCTGAAACTGAAAAAAAGATTTGAAACCTAAAAAATAAGGTTTGAATTTGAAAATATAAAATCTGAAACTGAAAAATATAAGACCTCAAATATCAAAATATATATGAAAGTGAAAAATTCAAATAAATATTTGATTCAACCCAAAAAATCTTTTCATTCACTTACTTCTATTTTGAATACATTGCTGTATTTCTATTTTGAGTACATTGTTGTATTTTTCAATGTTCATGACCAAAACTTGAACTTTCAGGTTAAATTTTTTTTTTCAAATGATCAAAACTATTGTCCTGGATTTGACTCCATATATATTTAGCCTATATATTGTGTATCTATAATTTGACAAAGTAAAACATGCAGATGGCACCAAGTGAAGATGACAAACAAAATTGTATTTCAAACGTAATACATATTTTGCCTATAAGCCTATAAGATAATGCCTCTCAGGCCATCGCCTAAGTCTAACTTTGGCAAACATTTGGTTACTGTGAGACTACTGTCAATAGTTTTTGCTTTTTGAGTTGATCACTGTGTCATATTTGATGATCATTGTGTCATAAATTCTTAGCATATATGGCAGACTACACAGTGGATCTCACCCAATCCAAGCTTTCCGTCTTGAAAACTTGCACAGGTGATTGACAAGGAAGTGCTTGGGACAGACTTCTCACTTCCACTTGACAGCTCAGCAATTATAGTTGCACCAGTTAAAAAACTGGGCTAAATGTCACCACTGAGGGTGATGAAGACACCATATCATTTGATTCAGAGAGTATAGATATCATGTGTTGTAACTGCTGATATTGTGCAACACTTCGTGACATTCTTGATGATATCCTAGTCCACCAACATTGCCGGCCATTACCACGAGGAAGAGGGGTCGTTCCCCTCCAAATTACAATTTAGTTTTCTTCAATTCTGCCACAAATAAGAGACTAAACTAGAAATACTGAACTGGAAAACTACTTACGGTTGGGTGGTTAGCAAAAGAAGGATGTATTCATTTTTTTACAAAAATATTTCTATTATTGCATTTTTATGTAAAAGAAATAAAGAGAAAGATGTCACTGTCAATGTTGTGACAGCAGTATCGAGTTGTCAATGTGCCACAATTATGTCACACAAACCTTCTGACACCCCTGAAAGTTGAATTTAACAAGGTCTCACAAATACAAGCAAGGCGTGTACCAGACATGTTTTTGAAAATGTAAAATATATGTTAAAAGATTTTAAAGCATGGGAGTTATAGTAAATAATCTAGATAAAAGATACAATATAGTGATATGCTTATAAATGGGTTTTGTAATGTAGACAATACAATGTGTTGCTTCTTTTATAAGTAATGCAAATTTAAAATATCAACATCAATTTCAATATTGAAAAATGACCGCCTTAAGTGAGTCTACAAAGCTTAAAATGTTACAAAGAAAAGGAAGCTTAGATTTAAAAGGTAGAAATGCTTTTTCCTCTATTCCTCTGTTCCTATTATCATGAGTTTCACTGATGAAATGATACACTGAAGAACTTTGAAAAAGGCAAGTAACCATCCAAAATGCATTTAATGAAAAGTGTATAGATATTGAGGGCAAATAGATTGATCTCCTGTACAAGGATCATAAGATGAGCACACAAATAATATAAAAATATACATTCAACCATTAACTAAAAGCAGATAATGTACTGTGCATGTTATCATGCAGTCCAAGTAAGGTACAGGTTACTCCTCTGCCTTTGGCCTTCGTGTCATATACATCTTTTTTTTGTTCCAGACAGAAGTCTGCTAAAAAATATAATGACAAGTTTCAGGTTTTATATTTACATTCATTTAACTTCTAACTGCAATGAGGCAGACAAGTAAATGAACATCTGACAATATTTCAATGCAAAACAATAGATATTTAAGGCAAACAATTAATTTACAAGGATCATCTGGGATGTGCACACAAATAATCAAATCTATAAATTTACCTAGACCATTAGCGAAAGGCAGATCATGTAAATATATGTAGAGTTCATATTTCAAGGTACAAGAATTCATATACAAAAATAATATCAGTGCATTACTACATGCCTTTGAGTTTCCTTATCTTTGAATTTTACAAGTAATACCACCTAGAGTTCTGTTCTGAATTATGGTCAGTTTAAAACCATAAACGAGAGGATTCATAATGGGAGGTATGATGAGAAGTTCTATTGCAAAAACATTTTGAATGGTTGGAGGAAGATTTGAACCAAATCTTATATTCATTACATCAAACAGTATGGTCACAAGAAAAATGAGCAAGGAGACTAAATGTGGCACACATGTCTGCATGAACTTGGCTCTGTTTTCTAAAGAATTCACACAAGTTTTGATGACATACACGTAGGACCAAACTATTAAAAAATCATGAAATATGTAAATGATTATTGTAATGTATGCAAATATGTTGTTAACAATAGTGTCAGCTGGTAAACAAGCAAGTTTCACAATAACCCAAAAACTGTACCTAGCCCATTAGTTAAAGCAGATAATGTGACAAAGTACAATAATTTATATATAAAGAATGCATTATTGTAGGCCTTGGAGTTTCTTTATCATCTATGAAGTTTAATTTTAAAAGTAATACCACCCAGAATTCTGTTCCGAATTTTGGTCAGTTTAAAACCATAAATTAGAGGATTCATAATTGGAGGTATGACAAGAAATTCTATTGCAATAAAGTTTTCAATTGCTTGAGGTAAGTCTGTTGACCCGTATCTTATATGCATGATATCAAACAGTATGGTCACGAGAAAAATGAGCAAGGAGGTTAAATGTGGCACACATGTCTGCATGAACTTGGCTCTGTTTTCTAAAGAATTCACACAGGTTTTGATAACATACACGTAGGACCAAACTATTAAAAAACCATGAAATACGTAAATGATTATTGTAACGTATGCAAATATGTTGTTAACAATAGTGTCAGCGGGGAAACAAGCAAGTTTCACAATAACCCAATTCACACAAAAAAGTCTGTCAATATATGGGCTGCATAGCTTTAATCTAGATGTGAGGATAATATTTGTGCCTATAATGCAAAAAGGTGTTAACCAGGAGAAACACACTAACAGTAAGAGTCTTGACTTTGACATGATAGAGTGATACACCAGGGGTCGACATATAGCCACATATCTGTCATATGCCATGACTGCAAGAATAGACAGATCACTGCAAACAAATGAGTACATCACTAAAGCCTGAACAAGACATCCATAATAAGAGATCACATGAATGGGAGACAGCAGATCCCACAGAATCTTGGGGTAGAAACCTGTTGCCCCATAAAGTCCATTCATGCAGAAAGTGCACAATAGAATATACATTGGTTCATGCATGTTCTTATCCAAGATGATGGTCACAATAAGAGCAACATTTACCAGCACAATGAAACAGTAACACAGTAAAGTGAGAGAGAAGAGAACAACTCTGTAGTTCATTGTGTCATTCAAACCTGAAAGAAAAAACCTTACATGAGAAAAATTATGCATCATGGATAGAAAATTTCTTTTTTTCCTGTGTTATGTACGTCCATCCTTAACACAGTGTTTGCTCCCTCATCTTACTGTTAGTAATATCTTGTCTTACTGCGGTCACACATGAGCTGGGAATTCAAACCAGCCAATCAATGTTTAGAAAAAGGTTTCCTCCTTGTTTCAGCGTGCTGCAATCTACATTACATTACATTACATTACAGTCATTTAGCAGACACTTTTATCCAAAGCGACTTACAATAAGTGCATCAGCATTGGTAATCAAAAGAACTACTAGTCACCAGAAGTCATAAGTACATTTCCTTTTCCAAACAAGCATCTAAGAGCATGAAGCAGAGCATAACTCAGAGCCAAAGTACAGAAACAAGAAAAACAGTTAATGCTATAAGTAAGACGAATACAATAAATGCAACAAGCTAGTATGAAAACAATAAGTGCTAAGTGGAAGGCTCAGGGTAGCACTTCCTGAAGAGGTGGGTTTTCAGCCTGCGCCGAAAGATGGGCAGCGACTCTGCTGTCCTGACGTCAGTAGGAAGTTCATTCCACCACTGTGGGGCCAGGACAGAAAACAGCCGTGACCGGGTCGATCGGCCGCCAGGACCTCTGAGCGACGGGGCGACCGATCGCCCCGAGGCAGCAGAGCGAAGTGGTCGGGCGGGGGTGTAAGACTTGACCATGGCCTGGAGATAGGAAGGAGCTGTTCCTTTCACTGCCCTGTAGGCTAGCACCAGAGTCTTAAACTGGATGCGAGCTCTTACAGGTAGCCAGTGTAGAGAACAGAGAAAGGAAGTTGTGTGGGAGAACTTGGGGCGATTGAACACCAGGCGAGCTGTGGCTTTCTGGACAAGCTCCAGAGGTCTGATGGCCGACGCCGGGGCTCCAGCGAGTAGAGAGTTGCAGTAGTCCAGGCGGGAGATGACAAGAGCCAGGATGAGAACCTGCGCCGTCTCGTCAGTCAGGAAGGGACGAATCCTCCTGATGTTGTAGAGCAGGAATCTGCAGGAGCGTGTAACGGATGAAATGTTTGCCGAGAATGATAGTTGGTCATCCAGGGTCACACCCAGGTTCCTCGCAGTCCGAGTTGGCGTCACCACGGTATCATCAATGGTGATGGACAGGTCCCGGTGCGGGCAACCCTTCCCCGGGAGGAACAGTAGCTCAGTTTTGTCTAGGTTGAGCTTGAGGTGGTGTGTCGTCATCCACTTCGAGATGTCAGCCAAACACGCAGCGATGCGCGTCTCCACTTGGGTCTCACCGGGGGGAAATGACAAGACCAGCTGGGTGTCATCGGCATAACAATGGTAGGAGAAGTCATGCGAGCGAATAACAGAACCCAGAGATGTTGTGTAGAGCGAGAAGAGAAGGGGGCCCAGAACTGACCCTTGCGGAACCCCCGTAGTCAGCATGCGTGGTTCCGACACGGCCCCCCTCCAGGTCACCTGGTAGGATCGACCCGTCAGGTAGGATGCAAACAGGGAGAGTGCAGAGCCTGAGACGCCCATCCCCTCGAGGGATGAGAGGAGGATTTGATGGTTCACAGTGTCAAACGCCGCAGACAAGTCCAGGAGAATCAGGACAGAGGAGAGAGAGTTAGCTCTCGCGGCGTGAAGCGACTCTGTCACCGCAAGGAGGGCCGTCTCTGTCGAGTGACCCACTTTGAACCCGGACTGGTGAGGGTCCAAAAAGCTGTTTTGGTGGAGATAGGAAGACAGTTGGTTAAAGACAGCACGTTCAAGTGTTTTGGATAGAAAGGGTAGAAGAGAAACGGGTCTGAAGTTCTTGACATCAGAGGGGTCAAGTGATGGTTTCTTCAGAAGGGGGGTGACTCTGGCGGCCTTGAAGGCCGTGGGAAAGCATCCTGAAACAAGAGATGTGTTGATGAGGTGGGTGAGGAAAGGAAGGAGTTCAGTCGCAATAGACTGAAGAAGAGGGGAAGGGATCGGGTCGAGGGAGCACGTGGTGGGGCGGTTAGATGTAACAATGTTGAGGACCTCGTTAGGGGAGAGAGGAGCCAGAAAGGGTAAGATGGGGCGTGGAGATGGGAGGGAGAGCTGTGGGGGCAGGATTGGACAGGGAGAGAGGGGCTGAGAGAAGGAGGATCTGATATCGTTTACCTTCTTGTCAAAGAAGTTGGCGAAGTCATCAGGGAGAAGGGAGGAAGTAGGAGGAGGGGGTGGGAGTTGGAGGAGTGAAGTGAAAGTTTCAAAGAGTTTTTTAGGATTGGAAGCAGAGGTTAGGATTTTAGAGCGGAAGAACGCAGCTTTAGCAGTAGATAGAGAGGAGGAAAAAGTGGAAAGAAGAGCTTGGAAGTTAATTAAAAACGAGGCCTATTTGCAGGCCTCAGCTCGAATAAAGATAAGAAATACCTAATTAATTGTATAAAAAAAATAAAAAAATAAAAAAATAAAAAAATAAATAATTTTTTTTAATATATTTTTGAGATGAGAAAAATCATGGAACTATCAGAATACATGTTACTGGTTCACATAAGATAAGGATGGAACACAGCAGAACTTGGAAAACTCAAAAGCTCGATCTTGAAAAACAGCACTTTTAGGGTATTGTTTTTTGGAAAGTATGGGTATCCAAGACTTTTAATATGCTGGGCTCTTAGAACAACTGATATAGGCTCTATATACACAGCTATACATAGATACAGTGAAACATTTATGAAATATAGAGCATTTCAAATTAGAAAACTGATCAAATACTCCAATATTTGAATAAAAAAGTATTTTTTAAATTCAAAAACACTCTATATCACTTCTATGTATCACTCATGATGTTCAATGAATCAATAGACCGAAGATTGGACCTTTTTTGAGTGTTTTAAGCTCTTTCTATGCCCTTTTTAGTTATTTAGTTTAAGGTCAAATACTGCTTCAGACTCTCTGTTCAGGGCTGTATCTCAGCCCCCCCTTCTCCGATTTTCACCATTGAGACATCCTTCGAACCGTAGGAGCCAATAGAATTGCCTGGAATTGAAAGCTAGATGATTGACAGCACTATTAGCCAATAAAGCTCAAAAAGGTCCAGCTCTGAAATCTGATTTGCTGAGCTTCCAACCCTCTCAAGAATCCGAGGAGTGTCGGAGAGACACGAATCGAACGGATTCACACGGAGCACCAGCAGCTGGACAAACATGAAGTGGAAGTACGGAGATATTCCATTTTTTCGCTGAGATTCGACCAAAAGTAAGTACAATATTCGATGAAAGCTGTGTGACTTTTTGTGTTCGAAGCTGAATATCTCTGCGATGGTTTACCGGGGAGAGAAATGGAAACTATGTCCGTAATCTCCGTCAGGCGCTCGTGCTTTTTCATGCTGCATGTTCGTAGGTAGCACGTTGCTAACGGAGTGTAGCAGCTGTTTTCTCCGGTCTGTCCCAGTCATATCGAGTATGATTTATGATATTTTGTTATTTGTTTGCTTGGCTGATGGGAGATGTGTTTGTCTCATGTAGAAGTGACCTAGTTCATGTTGTTCCCAGGACGCTGAGGTTTCTGCAGAACTATAACATCACTATATTCGTTCTTCGTGGGTTCTCTGCCAGTTACTTTTAACACAAAACTCTCTAAGTTTTGATGTACTCTGCGTCCAAATGGGGGACCTACGGGTGTATAAGGTTTTAAGAAGGTCCTCCGGGAGTTTGCCTTTTCTCCATTTACGCTCAGCCTCTCTTAGGCTCCGTCTATCAGTACGCACTGAGTCCGACAGCCACGTGGCAGGTGGAGTTGGGCGTGCAGGCCTGGAGGTGAAGGGACAGAGTTTGTCCAAAGTAGAAGTTAGGGTGGAGAGGAGAAGATCAGTAGCAGTATCAGGGGATAGGAGAGAGAAGGATTCAGGGTCAGGGAGAGCAGAGGTGACAGAAGAGGAAAGATCAGCAGGGGAGAGGGAGCGGAGATGACTCCGGGTAGAAACCATGTGGGTAGGTGGAGGAAGTGACGGAGCAGAGGATAGGGAGAGGGAGTAGGACATGAAATAGTGGTCGGAGAGCTGGAGGGGAGTGACAGAGAGGTTAGAAGTAGAACAGTGCCTAGTGAAGATAAGATCCAGCTGGTTGCCGGCCTTGTGGGTAGGAGGAGAAGAAGAGTGGTAAAGGTCAAAGGAGGAGAGGAATGAAAGAAGAGGTTCAAGCTTGTCGGTCTGGATGTTGAAGTCGCCGAGCAGGATGAGCGCCGAGCCATCGTCATGGAAGTGCGAGACTAATGTGTCGAGCTCCTCCAGGAACTCACCAAGAGGCCCTGGTGGGCGATACACAACAGCAATGGTGAGCTTGACTGGATAAGTGACAGTAACAGCATGAAATTCGAAAGAGGACGGGGAGAACTGAGGAACAGAGACAAGAGAGTATTTCCATTTTGGGGAAATTAGCAGGCCAGTACCACCACCCCGCCTCGCAGCTCTGGGACTGTGAGAGAAAGAAACACATCTGACAGAGCTGCGGGTGTGGTAGTGTTTTCTGGTGTGATCCAGGTCTCAGTTAGAGCAAGAAAGTTAAGGGAGAGCAAGGAAGCGTAGCCTGAGATGAACTCAGCTTTCGGCACTGCCGACTGGCAGTTCCAGAGTCCCCCCGCCACCACTTGCTCGCCCCGAGCTGAGAGAGTAGGATACGGGGTGACCGTGGCTAAGTGGATCTACTGTATGAGCAATGCATAAAATACATAAAACCTAAAGGAATTCATTTTTGTCATTAAAATATCCATAATTAATAAAGTTCATATGAAGTTCAGATGGCAGGTTTGGAAAATTGTAACATTTATATGAAAACAGCAACAACAAGTCAAGAGAAAGAACATGCGCATATTCGCAATAGCTTCGACCATGTATACATACAGTATGTATCTCATATGCAATCTATTGCAAGAGCGAGGCACATGGACAGATAAAGTGTCCACCTTATTTTGTAGCTTGCTGTTGTATCCAAACTAGAGTCCTGCATAGGCCCAAAAACAAGACCAGAATTTGGATTGTACCCGCAACTTTCAAACCCGACCTGACTGAATCCTTCTGATACTGCAGAATTTGAGACCTGAACCCTGAGTATATTTTTGTTCCCTTTTACTCGACAACAAATCAGTCTCTCCTCCTCAATTTATTTGCACCTCACTTGAAAACTTGACTACAGAAGAACCCTTGCTAGTGATTCAGGCTACTCTACCCACAGTCCCTGTCATTGAGCTTAGCTAATGGATATTTGTTTAACTTTGTTATCAGGTGTGCTATTTCCTCACATGAGCATTGGCCTCGCTAATGACTTGCTTGTTTAGCACGCTAACTTGCGAAGTGAAATGGTTCCAGAGAAGAAAAAAAGTTCTCCAAGTAGATCCCCTAGTTCTTGTCTTGGCATGCTGGATGCGGAGGCTGCACTTGCTAGACTGTAGTATTACATACAGTCTTTGGTCATAACGGACTTTCATTCGGTTATAAAGACACCAGAAGACTTCCCATGTCGTAGTGACATTCCCACCCACCTTAGCTTTATTTTGTGCTGATGTCATGATGAACATGGTAACCTTATACCTGCTTAACATCAGCATGTTAGCATTGTCATTGTGAGCATTTTAGCACGGTGAAGGTAGCATTTAGCTCAAACCATTGCTTTGCCCATGAAGTTCAGCCTTACAAAGCTTCTAGCTTGGCTGTACTAGAGGCTGTAATGTGTTTTTATTCTTTCATTTCACTCACTTTTCATGACTACATGCACTTCATTGAAGATTCGAGACCATAAAGTTATATCCTGACTCACATATTTATGAAGGGAGTTTGGTTTGCTGTCTACCTGATGCTACAACCAACCCAGTCTCACTCCCAACTCGTCAAATACTGACGTTTGGTCAGTGGCCCTGAGCTCCAGACTGTGACACTTTAGGTTACCCTCTAGCATCAGTTTTGGACATGGCAGGGACAGTGTGTCACTTTTCACTCGTTACATGCAAAGTGTCAAAATAAACCTCTGTCTTCACAGGAAGTTAGGTTTAGGCAACAAAATCAGTTATTTTTTTAGGAAAAGAGCGTGGTTGACGTTAACTTGACTGACTCGCAACTCATGTGTTTACCGAGTGACAAACGAGTCACATACTAGCTACTCACTTGAGTCACGTATAGCGACATTAACGACTCACAAGACAAATGACAAGAAGCAGTGACAAAATGTTTACATTTAGTTTCACACGGGACAAGAACACTGGTCTCCTGGATGAATGTGCTGTGTTTGTTTGACCCATACACCGCCCCTCCCACTCGCCCTGTGGGCACTATCTCGCTCATTATACTAGGCCAGGTGCTCTGACAGTCCAGTAATGACACGGCTGTGTTTATTGTATCAGACGTCAAGGGGCACTGACCAACCGCTGGTATTTGATGAGTTGAGACCAGGTTTATACAACACCTCACAGAACTTCGTAAATGAACTACGCTGAAATGACTAATGCTGTCGTTTTTCTTGGGAGGATGGACTCCACATGTGGGTAGGAAGGCCAGGTGAAAAGTCTGCGAAAAATTAACTAATGTTCATTGTGATAAAGGAACATGTCCCCCAGTCTGACAATGTTGGCCATTGATGTGTTAAGTAATAGTTTTGGACAACAGTATATCAGACCTTACTAACACAGACAACAGGCTACTTGCTATGTTGTTGACAGTAAGAACAATATCACACCCATTTTTTACTTTTTAATGATTTTTCTTTAGTAAAGCAAATAAGTGAGGAAGCAAATTCACATGTCCAGTAGGTTGTGCATTAATCTCTGATACGTAGAGGCTTTAAACACCAATAAACAAATACTGATAAACAAGTCTCATTGAGCCAAACTAGCTCTGAGGTTTCAGCATAGTACTTTGAACTTCATGACCATGTGTTTTTATTTATGTACCTCTAGTAGTGTGCAAGGATTGTATTTAGAAAGATTCATCTCTAGAAATGATTATCAAATAATTGCTTAGACCTGTAAACAAACAAGTATTCAACAATAACTTGTGTACACCCATGTCTTCCAATCTGAGTTACTATGGATCAGAAGAAAACAAATTATTATGTGATGTAATCTTTTGATTATGTTTTGTATAATACAGTACAACAACTGGTCACAGACACACACACACACACACACACACACACACACACACACACACACACACACACACACACACACACACACACACACGCATAGGTCATGAGGGATGAAAGGTTTGTGTACTCAGTCCTCCTTAATACCCACCACTGCCCCGACTTTCCTAGTGTATCTTCACCAGGTGTGGAAACAGTGCTTGAGGGATAGTTACGCTGTTTACTGGCTTCAGTGACAGAACATCTGAAAGGACGTTGGATGTGATGAATGATGGGTTTCACTCAACGCCTCTGATGCAATGTTTGATGATGTCAACACTAATGAGAGCCCATGGGACTCAACACTGTATGCTTTATTTTTGAAAGGACATTACTGTAGAGTAACTAAGTTGGAAATGGTCAACAGGGCATTATCTCCATTATCCCTGGAGAGCAATTAAACATGCCTGGCTACCCTGGAGTGCCACCCTGGGTAACCAAACCAAAACAAATGTGTTTTTCAGTTTGGCAAATGGTCAAGAGAATGAATAAACAAACACACACGTGTAACCTTGGTTTTGGAAAAACAGAGATGACTGACCTTGTGACCTCGCACATGTTTGACTGTGATGACCAGCTTGACCACACAGAAGTACGTGAAATGACCACGATCTCTTAACAGCGCGTTACGTGTTGGTGGGAAACGATGAAAGCAATGAAAGTTAATTAGGATTCTTTTTTCGTGGTGGACACACAAATGAAATGCATTCAGGTGAATGTACAAGGCTCAGAGCTAGTGACTTAGTATTAACAGTGAGAAAGACTATGTCAGGTCGGAGAGGAGGCACAGGACATTCAACCGGTCATTTCCTGCATTCATGTGAGATCATGTGGAATATGACAGTAGAAGTCACACTTTTTATGGTACTTTCATTCAATGTACTTTGTACTAAAAGTGACATGACTTGTAGAGACATGCAGCAATTGTGATGAATGAAATGGCAGATTAAAAAGCCTAGTCAAACACTGCAACATACTGTATATGGGTAGGTCATGCAAGATTAATTCAATAATATTCTCCTTCATTACCTGTCTTTCATTTCATTTTCAACCCGTTAAGCCCTAAGCCTATTTGTAGGCCTCTCCTCGATTTTTGCAACCCATAGTTAAGAGAGTGATTTTCGTTTAAATATAAGTTGTATTTTAATAGTTTTTATATTGTAGAAAGCTGACCCTTGTGAAATTTGTTCTGATTTGTAAATATCAGTATATATGTTACTGGTTAAGAGAACATTAAGATGGAACACAGCACAAATTGAAATTCTTTATCTCCGATTATAAATTAATCCAATTTTGATAAGATATTTTTTTTTAATGTTGTAGTTGAAAGCTCAAACCTCTCCAGATCATAGCCCAATGGGTTGAGAGTCTCTCTGCACAATGTATTCTTTGATAAAGTGAAGCATTCAGGAGCTAGAGAGGTCTGAGTGCAGAGATTTCAGCCGAGGTCAACCAAAATGTCATTTGGTTCCAGCTGTTCCATTGTAATTTTATATTGCATATAATTATATATTTCACTTCTTTTATGACTAATAGTGTTCAATCTATCATATGCAGCAGTTTGGCATCATTTAGAGAGCCTGGATCCTCTCTGAGCCTGTTTATGTCTGTCATCCATGGGATTTTCTCATCTGGCTTCCACTCCAGGTCTCCTAGCTCAGCCTATGGTTGGTCGATTTCAGTCAATGGACCCGCCTTAGAAGCGTCTGAGTCCACAGAATCTAACAAACCCCTCGTGATTTTGATAGACAGAAGCGTTCGCCAGTAGGGAGTAAACCCGTGGCGCGTCACCTGAACCGTGCGCACGACATCGCCGGAATTCGATCCCCTCTCCCCACGGTGCCTTTGTTAGACGGGACCTTGTTTCTGCACGGGGACATTTCAGAGACGCACCGGAAATACGTAGAAATATTGTTGACTGAAATAAGCGGAAAAGGTAAGGAGCTTTGGATGATTTTGAAGGATATTACGCATTGTGTTTCTGGTGTTTGTTTGCTCACAGCCTTGTGAGGGTTTACCGGAGAGTAGGTAGTTCTGGAATCTGTGTCGAATGCTCGTGCTTTTTGCCATCTCGGTTGCCTATGCTAACAGTTAGCTTTGTTATGCTAACTCGGAGAAGAGCGAGTTATGGGTAGAAATACGTGATTTTGTGATACATCTTTTATTTGCGTACACTATTTGTGTAGAATGGTGTTTGGAGTGTGTAAGAATGTCTTAGATTGTTTGTTTTAAGCAGATTTTGAATTTTTTTTTTGAATTTTTAATTTTTTTTTCATATTCATAAATACATGTATAAATGGACATTTTTGGATGGTAAATGCTACAGCGGACCCGAATTCGGGTCCGTCGGGCTTAACAGGTGGGAGACACTGATTCCCAAGTGGCTCCCTTGGCACTTCACAGCAGCCCACTACTCTTAAAAGTTAGGATGGGTTAAATGCAGGGGCGACATGTTATGTAAGTATCTAAAAATGATAAAAAATAAAGTTAAGGATGTATGTTAAGGAGCGCACATGACAGATTTTGTTTGCGAATGCAACTTCGACACCGGTCTGTTGCCTAAAATGCATGCACTTAGATAAGAAACCAAGCGGTGTCATAAAAGTGTGTATCAAAGCAAAACACTGAGTTTTCATGTGTGAGCACATGCAGATACATTGGTGCGCTTGCAGAAGTGTGGCAACTAAGATCCGATGTGTTTTCCACGCATTGTATCAATATGCAGCTGTCAATACTGAAGCGTGAGCGGCGCCTGCCCCGTTTCTAGGCGGGGAAGTCGTTCGCACCTAACACGGTGGTCACTCCGTCGGCTGTCCCACCTGCAAGGACATACGTTCCTTTTTGAGGTGTTGGAACAAAACCTTCGGCCTTTTATCTCACCCCGTCGCTATTATTAGGATTTCGGATTAATTGTCTTCTTGAAATTTTTTTACGGCAAATGCCCTCGGCGTTCTCAATGGGATGCAACCCTAGCACCCTGTATGTAATAGTTATGTACTTCGTCTGTATGTACTATTGCCTTTTGTGTACATTCTCACTATTTTATGACTAACACTGCACAGTTTTCACCCATGGTACTTACCTTAAGCACCGTTATGGTAGCTTCTGTCGTCATGTCTGGATCGCACGGTTAACGGACAGGGAAAGAGAGTTAAATTGTTCTAAAGGACCAGAATATGTTCTTTGGTTTCAGTCTCTTACAAAATGTAAGGCCGGATTTTTATTTAGGTTTTTCGCACAATAATTACATACAACAATTTCAAGTCAATGAAACAGTTTCTGTAATAAGTCTAACACTCCTTCTATACGGAGTTTTCCTCTTTATCAGTTCTCACTGATTTTGCTATGAGGAATAATACAGACCCTCTCTCTGTACTTCCTCTCCCTCCTCTCTCTTTTCTGTGCTTCCCTGCTGTTTTTATGCTGTTCTCAGGCTGGAGCCTCCTTCAAGCTAATGAGTAACTCACACACGAGTCCTCCCCTTTTGTAGAGCTAACACAGAACGTAACTGGTTTGATCCTGTTTACAAGAGGAAGCATACGTTTTAGGGTGACAATTCTACTAAAGACACATATACAGTTTATATGGTTCATCACATCTATCAAAAAGTAAAACAAGTTATAGGTTTAATTACTTACATTAGGTTATAATGGTTATACTTTATGCTTTCATACTTTTCTACGATCTCTCAACAATACAATCTGCAGAAATTCTCTGGCCACTAAAGGGTTAAGACAAAGGCACTGTCTCTGTTAGGCATTCTTTTCCAATCCGCAGCTTCAGTGGGTGAAAGTTCAGTCAGAGAACAGCAGCAGGAAAAGAGGAACACGACAGGTTAAAGAGGTTAAAAGCAGAGAAACGAAACAAAGGCAAAGAAGACGGGAAGAACGAACGAAGGAGACTGTTTCGGAGCAGAGGTCAGAGAGGGCAAAATTGGCAACAGCACAGAAAGAGAAGAGTAAAAAACACAATGACACACCGGCTGTTTGAGGGGAAGGATCACGCCTCCGTCTACCAAAAGTATCGCTTTACACCTCCAGAGGAGCTCAACAACATCATTCTTCAATACCTCTCTAAAAAGGTATGCTATGGTCAAATAAACTGTGATAATAAGATCTGTTCGGGTATCATAGTGCATTTATTCTACCCATTTGATGCACAAAACAAGAGTAATTTTTATATTTTGCGATATTCAACATATTGCACAAATTGTGCACATCTGTTAACATCCTCAGAAGGGACAGCCACATGTGCTGGCAGTGGATCTGGGATGTGGGACAGGTCAGAACTCGCGCCTACTGGCGCCGCATTTCCAGGAAGTGGTGGGTATCGACATCAGTGAGTGTCAACTGGAGGAGGCCAGGAACGTGCCAGGGTACCCTAACATCACATACAGGTAGGAGTGTGTGAGTCGCTCTATACGTGTAGACGTAGTTAATCTTTGGCAATAAAAAATGACATTGAAATGCTAATGTTCTGAAAGTATTACTTAGTGTGACCTGTCTCCTACACTTGCAGGATGGGGACAGCAGAGGATCTTCCTTTTCCTGACTGCTCTGTAGACTTGCTGACGGCAGCGTCGGCGGCCCACTGGTTCGATCAGTCGAGGTTCCTGGCCGAGGCAAGTCGGGTTTTGAAACCCCGGGGTGGCGTGGCTCTGCTGGGCTTCAGCGACCTTAAAACCAGCTTTCACTACCAGGACTGTGGAGAAAGACTCAATCACATGTATCAAGAGGTGGGTGAAGACTCATGACTCATGACTATATATATATATATATATACACATATATATATATGTATAATGGGAGTCGTGTCAAACCTCATCCGCAGTGCAATTATGATTGCAATTACTGTAACCTTCTACCACCTGTTTGACTTCTATTCGTCATCTACAACAATGAAAGAAGCGAATGAAAAGACAACTATGCTCTCCGGTTGCTTGTCCTGGTTGCAGTCCAACCCAGTGGTCGGAGTCTGTTTTCTTCAGTCCAGTGGTCAGACCACAAACTGATTTTCCATCATATTATTAAATGTATTATTATTTTGTTTATTGGTTATTCGTACAGGCAGACAGACAGTATTCATGCAACACAAATCCAATACAAAATGGGATGGTTAAACATTCATATGCATCCACCTCCAGGTGAGACAGGTGCTGTTGCCATACACCAGCAATCGAGTGAGTGTAGCTGATGGTAAGCTGGAAGAGCTCTACTCTGCCATCCCTTTTCCTGACAAAGAGAGGTAATGACCACACAAACCTAAACACACGTCTGCGATAGCTAAATACAATGCCTTCGTCTGCTGACAGATTTATTAAGTTGTTAACAAACTGGTTCAACGCTGAAATCACGATTTTACCTTAATCCGTGACAGAAATGCAGTTATTATTGTTGCCTGGAATTATTGTTAAATGCACAGTTGAATGAAAAATAAGTGTTTTTATGTCCCAGTATTGTTTATTTGTCTTTATATGTAATAATACATCAATATAATAATACAACAGGATTGAGGGTGTTCATGTGAAGTCGTCAATCTCGGTGAGGAACCTGGTGGGTTTCATTGAGACCTGGTCCATGTTCCAAATTTACAAGAAAAAGGATCCAAAGGCTGCTGACGAACTGCTGCTTAAGACTCAAAAGAGGTCATCTATCCACACGCGCACACACACACACACACACACACACACACACACACACACACACACACACACACACACACACACACACACATGAATTGTACATGTCTGCTATTATAATGATCCTTTTTTTGTAAACTTCAACTGTCTGAATGTTTTTCAGTGGTGCTCCACTGAGTACTGAGCTGAATAATCAATCACTGCACTGCTTCACAGGTTTCTGGAGGAGATGGGAGTCATGTCTCCTGACACTGAAATAGAGTGGAAAATGGAATATTTCTGCGTCCTGGCATCAAAACCAGGATAATCAACAGCATGGCACTGGGTGTGTGTTTTGAGAGCGAGTTTGTGGGTCTTAGACGTCGCAATCTGCAATTTATTAACTTGAAAACTGTCCAATTATTGACTGTTGAACGTGGACATTTCTAAATAAACCCTTTTTTTCTGAGAACTCTTGTTTTCCCAGTGATTGTTTGTGTAACGCAAGTGAAAAAAATCAGCTGACGAATACCTTTTACCAGATTTATGCTACATAATCCTTAACACACTGCTTATTGTCTTAGGGAAGAGTGTTTAGACCAGTTCACATATGACAAACTGTATTTTGCTTCTCTTAAAGTTTAATCTTGCACCTCTCAAATAGTTTCCCAAAGGAAACAGCTGATCCCTTGAAACAAAGTGAGAGGTTACACAACTGGAGATTATTTTGAAACATAACATACCTACCACTGTTGTTTCACAGACGGGGTGCCTCTTGACAACATGGCATGGTTGGTGGTCCATTTATTTGTTGTTGCTGCTTCGGTGCTCTTTCTTTATTCTCTGCTCTTTCGCAGAGGAGTAGAAGACTGCTTGGAGAGGTTGTACCCGCTTTGTGTGCTGCAAATGAAGCCTAAGTAACTTGGGTTCATGCTACAGCTTCTCACAAAGAAACAGAATGTCCTCTAAAAATGTACAGTAGCTACAGTAATGAGAGACAGAACGTGACTGGATATACGTAAACACAGCAATAGTTGTCCTTGGGAAACTAATGGCATTAACCAAATCCAAGTTGTGGTGTTAGAATAAAACAGCAAGATTATCGGCATCATTGGATAGTACGGGTGTGTTATCGAGTGTATGAATTAGCATAAAATGTGCAATAGTAAAGATTCAGTGTCCAAAAGTGACCTAAAAAGAGTAATGGTAACAAATACCACCTATAATGGCTTATGCATGAACCCATTGTTCCTCACACCATAAGGGGTGAGTTATACACATTTTAAAGAGACACTATGACAGTTTAGCAAACGTTACATATTCTCACTCTAAGTAAGTTAACTTGCAAAAAAAATTACGATATAATAATATGATTAAAGTTTTGACCAGAGTGAGATTGTGAGTCTAACTGAAGCTAATGTTAACCTTTAAAAGTAACTATCCTTTAAGTATGATGATTATGGATCACACTTGACCTTTCGCTAAGTCCCACCCATGGACTGCAGGCCAATCATAGCGTAGCTTTGTCCAGGTCTGACCAGGGGTCGGCATCCATCGGGCTTGGCTGGTTTTGTGTATTGAAGCTAGTCATGGTAACACGGTGTGTAACAGGGATACTGGTTACCCGGAGAGGTTGGAAAAAGATAGACGTCTCTAATACATTACGTTTCTATGAAAAAAACTGTGGAGCTAACATTAGCAGAGTGTTTTAGCACATCTTTAACTAGCATTAGTACATCTATGCTATGCTAGCTACTGAAAATGTTGTTATTGTAATGCACATGCTGCTTTTGTTTTTTAATGGTTGAATCACTATAAAGACCTCCTTTTGCACTGTGCTTTGTAGGCTTTAGCTTCTATCTTCCTGTTTTCACTGTTGAATCAGTTTGACATCCTGGATTCATCCTTCAAACTCATTTTGTAGACCCTTCTGTCTGCTTCTCGCTGAAATTCCATTTTTGTTTTAACATAAATTAGATATTTAAAATATTTCTTCAGGGAGTGCAGTTTGTGACAGTGTGGGCTCCATGGTAGCTCTGACAGATTGACAGAGTTGGAGCGGGGGACGGTTCTTAGCAAAAGGTCAATTGCATGGAGACTTTTTTTCATATGGTTGAACAATAAAACCAATGACGGAAGGTCTTTGAGTTTACTGCTTTTTACACCGAGGAAAGAGACTTGAATGCTGCTGACCACTACGTCAGGGTGTCACATTTCTACAACGCTGACAATGAATAACGAAGAGCCCTCATTAAATAGTACCTTGACATTATGAAATAATAGAACACAGGCCGCTTGGACTCTTACACCCCCTGGACAATCATTTACACATCCTTGCACAACTATACACGTTTAAAACTGAAAAACTTATCTTATCTTATCTTAACTTAACTTATCTTATCTTAACTTAACTTAACTTATCTTAACTTAACTTATCTTATCTTATCTTAACTTATCTTATCTTAACTTAACTTATCTTATCTTAACTTAACTTATCTTAACTTAACTTATCTTATCTTAACTTAACTTATCTTATCTTAACTTAACTTATCTTATCTTATCTTATCTTAACTTATCTTAACTTAACTTAACTTAACTTATCTTAACTTAACTTAACTTAACTTAACTTATCTTATCTTATGTTATCTTAACTTATCTTATCTTAACTTAACTTAACTTAACTTAACTTAACTAGCGTGGATTTGCATAATGCATAATAAAGGGCGTAGCCGCTTTGACTGACAGGTGGGTGCTAATTTTTTTCACAGAAACCATGAGCACCAAAGTATAATTCATTCAGTGCTCCAGCATTGTAAGAAAGATGAAGGGATGTGGTGACTTCCTACCGTTGAAGCGATCCGTAGGGTCCACTGATACAAATAAAAACCCAATTCATTTAAAAATGAATCCGCGTTTTGGATATTGTCATGTGAAGTCCATTGTTCACCGTCTTACTTTGTTTGTCAAAGAATAACCACACTTCAAAAGAAGAAGAATGTGTGTTCTTCTTCCTGCACCATGCTTGTTTCCGTTGCTTTGCTGGCTGCTAAATAACAGTGTCCCCACTTTTCTGTGTTTAGTCTTCACTCCTGTTCCTTTTCGGGACCTCAAAATTATTGAAATTTCAATAAATACATTTCCAGTAGCATTTACACACACCAAACTTCCCAGTTTATGTCTTATCTATAATGTCCTAATGTAAGTAATCAAGAAGTTTAATGGTGATATCTAATAATTCTGTTCACTTTAATAAAATATATATTTTTAAGCATACTTGTATTGTTTTTCATATTGTCATAAATGACTGTAATGTAATGTAATTGTTTAAGGATCATGCACAGAAATAAAAGTAAAACACCAATGCCACCTCATGAAAAAAAAAAGTCTTGGAACTGTCCCTTTAATGGAGTTCATTGTCAAACATGCCACGTACCAGTGAAAGTAAGGGGACATCCCTTTCCCTCGCACCCGTTGCCCTCTTACCCCGCAGAAGGGAATGTAACAGTATTTTCAATGTGGAAGTTAGTTCCTCTTATCCAGTAACAAAACGCAGGATAAAATACAGAGCTTTATTCCCTTTTTTAGACGTATGCTGGATTAGCTGTTGAGAGAGGGGATCACCTAGCTATGGCTTACCGTCTGTATGAAGGAAAGGAACATGCTTCATCCTACTGGAAGTACAGGATCTCTCCATCAGATCATCTGATTCAAAAAGTGCTCAACTTCCTGGAAAAACAGGTAGTGTACATTGAAAAATCGTGGTATTTGTTTGTGTAATTAATTTAAAAAAGGATCTATTACCATTGCCATTGGAGAATCGCAAAACTAACAATACAGAAATGTCATATAACATGCAAAGTATTTCCTCAGATGGGTCATCCCTTTGAGCTGGCAGTGGATGTTGGTTGCGGCTCAGGTCAGGGCACGCTGCAGCTGGCCAAACACTTTTCCTCCGTGGTGGGGACAGATGTTAGTCCTGCCCAGCTAGAAATGGCTTTGCAGCATGCCAAAGAGCCAAACATCACTTATAGGTAAGCATGGACCAAATCATCTTTTTGTATAACTCAAGTTTTCAAGCCAAGATTTTAAAGAGGAAATACGTCAATGCACTCTGAATGCAACTTGTGTCTCCTATTAGATAAAATAATAATTGTTTCTGTGGCTAAAGAGTGTGAGATCAAGCAAGCCTAATATTGTCAATAATGTTAGGTTAAAATCAATAACTCTACCATTAACATCACATCATTAGTTGCAGCTCTGAAAGTCTTGTTAGCTACTGCATTGAATCTAGGCCAAAGCAAGAACAATGTGACCCTTGTCTGGTGAAAGTCGGTCATACAATGAAGCCCAGACAATGGAAGAAATGTGCTGTCAGCACAGGACAGTGAAATCCTCTTAAAATACGTGGCATGTCACACAAGGTTGGTGGGTACAGTACACGAAAAAAAATCTTCCAAAACCTTTTAATTGATTTTAGAAGTAATGCATTCTGTACAACTATTTTACACATTGTTTTTGTTTTTTAAACTAAATCAAAGACCAACTTCCTAATGCAATATACGACGATATTTATGATCAAACCGAACCTTGATCGTGCAATGAAGGTGACCTGGAGCCTGCCTGTTAAAGGGACAGTGTGTAGGATCTGGTGTTATCTCGCGGTGTGGTGGCTGATTGCAACCAACTAATTATCCATCCGCTCACTTCTCCCTTTCCAAGAATGCAGTAACGCGAGTGCAAAAAGGTAAAGTCCTTCGCCTTGCTCAGAGGCCATCCTCTGAGGCAGCTCCTGCGTAATGGAATGGTTAAATGCCACGTTTTACTTCATAATGTTACATTTGAAGCCTCCTGCCTTCACAACTTTTGCCCCCTGCCTCTTTAGCAAGCAAGCAAATTTATATTACTCGTTGCTCTTGTTTTTTGCTCTGTACCTTGTTTGCACTGTCCACTTTGCTGCTGTGATCCTGTGAATTTCCCCACTGCGGGACTAATAAAGGATTATCTTATCTTAACTTATCTTATCTTAACTTAACTTATCTTAACTTAACTTAACTTATCTTAACTTAACTTATCTTAACTTAACTTATCTTATCTTATCTTAACTTATCTTATCTTATCTTAACTTAACTTATCTTAACTTAACTTATCTTAACTTAACTTATCTTAACTTAACTTATCTTATCTTATCTTAACTTAACTTATCTTAACTTAACTTATCTTAACTTAACTTAACTTATCTTAACTTAACTTAACTTAACTTATCTTAACTTAACTTATCTTAACTTAACTTAACTTATCTTAACTTAACTTATCTTAACTTAACTTAACTTATCTTAACTTAACTTATCTTATCTTAACTTAACTTATCTTAACTTATCTTATCTTATCCTAACTTAACTTATCTTAACTTATCTTAACTTAACTTATCTTAACTTAACTTATCTTATCTTAACTTAACTTATCTTAACTTAACTTATCTTATCTTATCTTAACTTAACTTATCTTATCTTAACTTAACTTATCTTAACTTAACTTATCTTAACTTAACTTATCTTAACTTAACTTAACTTAAGTTATCTTATCTTAACTTAACTTATCTTAACTTATCTTAACTTATCTTATCTTAACTTAACTTATCTTAACTTAACTTATCTTATCTTAACTTACCTTAACTTATCTTATCTTATCTTAACTTATCTTATCTTAACTTAACTTATCTTAACTTAACTTAACTTATCTTAACTTAACTTATCTTATCTTAACTTATCTTATCTTATCTTATCTTAACTTATCCTAACTTAACTTATCTTAACTTAACTTATCTTATCTTAACTTAACTTATCTTATCTTAACTTATCTTAACTTAACTTATCTTAACTTAACTTAACTTAATTTATCTTATCTTATCTTAACTTAACTTAACTTAACTTAACTTAACTAGCGTGGATTTGCATAATGCATAATAAAGGGCGTAGCCGCTTTGACTGACAGGTGGGTGCTAATTTTTTTCACAGAAACCATGAGCACCAAAGTATAATTCATTCAGTGCTCCAGCATTGTAAGAAAGATGAAGGGATGTGGTGACTTCCTACCGTTGAAGCGATCCGTAGGGTCCACTGATACAAATAAAAACCCAATTCATTTAAAAATGAATCCGCGTTTTGGATATTGTCATGTGAAGTCCATTGTTCACCGTCTTACTTTGTTTGTCAAAGAATAACCACACTTCAACAGAAGAAGAATGTGTGTTCTTCTTCCTGCACCATGCTTGTTTCCGTTGCTTTGCTGGCTGCTAAATAAAAGTGTCCCCACTTTTCTGTGTTTAGTCTTCACTCCTGTTCCTTTTCAGGACCTCAAAATTATTGAAATTTCAATAAATAAATTTCCAGTAGCATTTACACACACCAAACTTCCCAGTTTATGTCTTATCTATAATGTCCTAATGTAAGTAATCAAGAAGTTTAATGGTGATATCTAATAATTCTGTTCACCTTCTGCGTCTGAGGCGTCTTCCTTTAATCAAAGATGAACAACAGCATCACCTGGTGGATGTTTTTAGTCAGTGAAGCTTTCTTGAGGGGCACAGTTATCTTAATAGCAGTAAATTGCAACGTCAAATAACTCATAACTGACAAACAGGTGGGTTTTAAAGAGGATAAAAAAGGTCTCGTGTCGATATTCGGGGCGCCGTAAAATGAGCTTTGTTGGCGAGATCAAATGATTGATTTGTAGTAGATAAGTCATTTCATACACGAAAGGAATTGGATTCAAAATAATTTAAAAGGTTGACAATTCAAGAGCTGGTACCTGAGAGCCTTCATTTCCTCCTGCTGTCGGCAGCGGTCAGAAGTTTGATTGCGCTGTTGCTACTGCTCTGTCTGCAGACGGTGTGTGGCCGAGGAGCTGCCTTTGGCCGACAGCTCGGTGGACTTGATGACGGCCATGTCTGCCTTCCACTGGTTCGACCGACCTCGCTTTCTCCAGGAGGCCCACAGAGTCCTGAAGCCCAGTGGCTGCTTGGCTCTGCTCAACTACACCATTGACATGCAGCTCAGCTACCCTGACTGCTGCTCACATGCACTCAACCAAGTCTGCAAAGAGGTGCTCACCAGAACTTTCACCTGAGAGAAGTTATTGTAGATGTGCATGTAAATAATAACATGAACGACGGCTCTGCTCTGGTCCCAAGTGTCCCAGTAATCCGTCAAAGTGTGAACGTTCCAGCGTGAGCAATACCAGGACCCTGACACTACACCAAACTTTATGTCTTATCTATATTCATTCTACATTTTCAGAAAACTTGTGATCCAAAAAAAAAAAATGTCCTAATGTAAGTAATCAAGAAGTTTAATGGTGATATCTAATAATTCTGTTCACCCTCTGCTTCTGAGGCGTCTTCCTTTAATCAAAGATGAACAACAGCATCACCTGGTGGATGTTTTTAGTCAGTGAAGCTTTCCTGAGGGACACAGTTATCTTAATAGCAGTCAATTGCAATGTGGAAAATAAAGTGGTGTCAGACGCCATTAAAATATGAATAATAACATAAACTACAAACTAAAATATACACTATCTATCAAACACATATAGCTATGTACTAAAGGTATTGTTAAATAGCTTAAAACGCATCAGAGAGGAAAACATATTGGGTTCATGGTATATATATACATATATACTATACATATATATATATATATGTATAGTATATACATGCCGTTATTGTTACAGTGGTGAACAACCTCATGACTCCCTGTCTCCTGGTTTCACCAGTTCTATGCAGCCTTGCTGCCTTACCGCAGTGGCCACCTCGGTGCCAGCTCTATTGAGATTTACCGGGAGGCCTTTGAGTCCATCTCTTACCCCGACAAGGAGTGGTGAGAGCAGGCTTTCATTTGGTCAATTTCTGCAAATTCCATGGTTGGTTTATAAAATCAAAGGATGTCAGTGAGTGATATGCGTGTGAACGTGCGGTGCACACATTGACCGTGTTGCTCTACGTGTTGCAGGCAGGAGTGTGTGTGGGTGGAGAGGCCCATGCCTCTGTGCAGCTACATGGGGCTGGTGGAGTCTTTCTCCAGCTATCAGGCGCTGCTGAGAGACGACCCGCAGAAAGCCACCGCGCTCTCTCAAGACATCCGTCAAAGGTACAATGTAGAAGCATCCATACAGTCACACACGTTTGACAATGCTCTGTATAAATGATAAGCACTGCTGGCATTGATCTACATTCTGGAGCACAACGTCCTTTCAACAGATGACATTATTACACGCATGTTTAATGGATCCGTATAAACCGGCACACTGGAGAGGTAAGTGACTGACTGAATGATGACACCCTGTCTCCCCAGGTTGATGTCCATAATGAGGGTGACCTCTGTGGAGACGGAGGTGGTGGTGGCCGTGAAGTATTTTTACCTCCTGGCCTGCAAACCGGAGGAAGCCTGAAACCCTGATTCAGTCTGTTCTTTCATGAGAGTGGATGGTCATCTATCGCTCAGCTTTCTGAAACTATTGCTTTTAAATCACACCGAGAGAAGTTGTACAAATGATCAGCTGTTTCTTAAAAACAACAGCATGCACACACAGTTTAACATTTAGAGATAATCTTTGTGTGAAGCCTTCTTATGCATTAGCAACACTTGAATATTGTAAATGATCTATTCAATGTGTAATTGTTTATCGTTGTACCACTAGAGGGAGACATCGGATCAAAAGTGATGACTGGTACTGTCTTCATGTGAGACACCTTACTATATATACATACAGTATATATGTATTTATATTTATACTGTATGCATATATAGTGTCAGAGCTGAGACAAAGTCTGCTCCTTCTGCACCAGTGAACAGTCAGACAGGAATGTCTTCTGACCTTCAGACTCTCTTGTCGGTGTTGAAGGTCTCCTTGAACCTGAGCTGCTTTACAGTCAGCCTTGACTTTTTATTCCTGAGAGTCTTGCCATCTTGAAACACCTGACTGTTCTACTCTCAGTCTAAATGTTTGCTGATGGATCTATGTAAAGCTGCTCTCGATAGGGAACCGTATTTGATTACTGTGCTTCGTCAAAGTGGTGTGCATGTGGTAAACGTCGTACACGAGGCTAACCGGAGCACAGACAAGCCGCCGTCACCAAAGGACACACAGGCCACAGACTGCAGGGTCAGCTGCCTGCAGCTCCCTCGTTCAATCTCTCTGTGAATGCATGAATCGTGCCGTGATTATTTTTCTTCTTTTAGTTTTCACTTAGCACAACCTCCTCGCTGATGCCGTACATTTTCAACTGATATGATAACAAATTTTCCGGCACCGCGTCGTTTTGGACTACTCTGTGATTACCTGATGGCAATCATTTTTCTTTATACATACAAACTGGATACAACAGTAATTTGTGTAACTGTTTGCATCTCTTTCACTAAATAATATATGTAGAAAGTATGACAATAACCCAATAAAAGCCTCGTTCTAGTCTTTGTCTTCAAGTCATTTGGTGCTGATGGACCAGGATACACCTGTGGAGAAACCGCCACCACTAACCCCCTTCTCTGTTTGCTGGAAGACACCATAGAACACGTTCCCTGACCTTCACTATCTGTATCAAGAGTAACAGTCCCACTGGCTGACTCGTGCTTCCTCACACGTCTCACAGACGTTGTCTTCAGTCGTGTTCGTGACGCTCGTCACGGCCGTGGTAATTGCTTGCCCCTCTGTTCTCACATCTCTGTGGAAAACGCTCTCAGCAACTTTCTTCCACCGCTGGCAGATCTGCTCTGACAGAATTCTGCACTAGTTTTTCTCTTTACTCACATTCCTACAAACAGAACATCCCAGATGGCCTAACTTGTGAGGGCTGTTCCTTCTGCAGGTGTTTGAATCTCAGTGTGTGCTGGAGACGTTTGTTACGGACAGAAAGTGTAGCGCAGTGCAGAGTGTTCAGCCGTCGGTTGTGCTATGCTGGTAGAAGCCGGCGAGACTTGAGGCCGTGGCCCGACTGACCGATGCAGGTTTTGTGAGCGGACACATTTGAACGGTCTGCAGCTGGTACCGCAGTGACGGCAGGTTGATGTTATCTTCTAGCCTTGAGCTATTTCAGCATCCCTCTGCCGTAGAGCCTCTGTAGTCACACACAGTCCTACTGTCAGCGTGTGTGTGTGTGTGTGTGTGTGAGCGTAGTTCTTTGTGAAAGAGAAAGCATCATTGATCAGAAGAAGGTGGATCACAACGTTAATCACTGTGTGTCTGATTCTTGAGTCGTCACAAAGGGAAAGTGAGTAGAGTAGAGCTCTGCAGGGATGATGTATTTTTGTAAGTCAGCGTCACGCTGGTTCCAGCGGTTCAACAGAAAACTATTACTGCAGAAAATAAGCTCTGTGGCAAACTCAAGTGTTTGCATTCAGCAAATGTGAAAAGCTAACGTCAGGCACCACTCTATATGCAACAGGCCCAAGAAACAACATGGCAGCATCCGGTGAATCCCAGACTTCTCCTCTCTGTTGTTGCAGCTGTGTGAGCACAATGTTCCTCTCAGGTCTCTCACGGACACCATGCCATCATTGATGGAAGACCTCTCCATCCTTCTCCCCACACGCTCAGCTGAGAAATGTTTTTAGAGATCTGTTTTTGAAATATGTCTTTTCATCATTTCATCCTCCCTTCTGTAATACAGGGCGTCAGTGTCTGCCACAGGCTTTTAAACACACAACACACACACACACACACACACACACACACACACACACACACACACACACACACACCATTGGCCATCATCCTTATAGGTTTAAATAGAGTATTTCATCTACATGCAATGTGATGAAAGGGAGACTTCAGGAGTCACTCACAACCTGAAGTCCACCCCAAGGACGATCGAACTAAACTACTTCAACCCTCATGTTTGAATATACAAATATGAGTCACAACTCATTTGCATACTCATTTGTATTGGTCACGAGAAACACCTTTCCTCATCCTCCCATATTCAAATGAAGGTGTGCTAGTGTGTGTGTGTGTGTGTGTGTGTGTGTCTAAAAGAGAGAGAGAATTTCCGTAGTTTTTTTCTGTGACAGGAGACTCACAAGGCAGCTGTGCTCATGTTACATTGTTTGTGCGTTACTTGGTTTACTTACTTATTTTAAGCCAAACCATGATGTTTCTCCTAAACGTACACTAAGTGTGTTTGCTTGACTTCACGACGTTAGCCATGTGTTAGCCATGTGTTAATCATGCATTAGCCATGTGTTAAACATGCGTTAGCCATGCGTTAATCATGCGTTAGCCATACGTTAGACATGTGTTAGCCATGCGTTAATCATGCGTTAGCCATGTGTTAATCATGCGTTAGCCATGTGTTAAACATGCGTTAGCCATGTGTTAATCATGCGTTAGCCATGTGTTAATCATGCGTTAGCCATGTGTTAAACATGCGTTAGCCATGCCTTAATCATGCGTTAGCCATGCGTTAGACATGCGTTAGCCATGCGTTAATCATGCGTTGGCCATGTGTTAGCCATGTGCTAATCATGTGTTAGCCATGTGTTAGCCATGTGCTAATCATGTGTTAGCCATGTGTTAGCCATGTGTTAGCCATGTGTTAATCATGTGTTAGCCATGTGTTAATGATGTTAGCCATGTGTTAATGATGTGTTAGCCATGTGTTAATCATATGTTAGCCATGTGTTAGCCATGTGTTAGCCATGTGTTAATCATGTGTTAGCCATGCGTTAGACATGTGTTAGCCATGCGTTAGCCATGTGTTAATCATGTGTTAGCCATGTGTTAATCATGTGTTAGCCATTCGTTAGCCATGTGTTAGCCATGTGTTAGCCATGTGTTCACTGACCGTGCTCACGTTTACCCAGTGCGTTACAAAGTGACGCCGAGTTGTCTGAAAGCGGCAGCGTGTGACGAGCGGGAACGAGAATGTGTTGCAAACACTTGCAGCGTGAGTCAGACCGACTTCAGAGCTGCTCTGTCAAACGGTGAGCACGTCTGTCTCTGCTGCACAGATGTTCTCATCCCTCTGGATCAGCGCTGAAACCAAAAGCCCTGCTTCACTACTGTGGACATGTTCAGGGGAACTAACTGATGTGGTAGAAGGGTGTTGTACTCACACAATTTGTGCATTAACAATATTCATTTTCAATGAAAATGTTTCCACTTTGTGGAGTGTGCTGTGTTCCATAACAAGAGGCATCAAGAGGTGCAGGGGGGGACATTCCTCCCATGATTCAATACGTGAGTCATGTGGTAATAGAAGCTCTTTTTGAGCCTGTGACTCTTTGTACTTGCACACAACACACATTACATCAGATGTCCACATGCCGGAGGACAGTACCACAATGTATTGCCACCAACTTTGTGTCTGCATCAGTGGCCTTTTGTTATCAAGTTACACACTCTATGTCTGAGTCTTTAACGGTAAGTTTACATCTGATGGAACCTCGAGGGGGAAACAGCTGTTACTGTGTTACTGTGTTGGTGTGTTGGTGACTGTAAGTGTCTGTTTCTGACACGACACAGCGCTTGGTAGAATTTAACCTGAAACAGAGAATCAGACTGAACTAGAGACTGCTGCAGAAACTGCTTAATAATAAAACGTTAGATGTGTAACTTAACATAAAAAAAGACACATAAGTCATTTGCTTTCTCCGATTCATTTCAAATGAACTATCCTGATTTTCTTAACAGCTTATAGCAACAACGAAGTAAAGCAAACACGCAGCATAAAAGAGGATTTGTATTATTATGACATGTGCATTAGTCATGTTGTTGCAGAGTTTTGTTTTCCTCTTAAACTGAGTGGGCACTACACTCACATCTAGGTCGTGTGGTCCAGCAGGGAGAGCAAAGCCCCCGGTGCAACACTTTGTTTTTACATGATTAAGATCAGAGCCATGGCCACTGCCACAGTCACAGTCACTTTAAATGACGGACAGACAAACTGGTGGTGGGCTATAACACGGATTCTTTAAGGAAATAGGAGCGTTGTAGGTGAACGACTGACAGCTCAATTCTTTGAGGAAGTTAGAAGAAATAAATTGTCAGTTGAGCTAGGTCCCAGAATCCTTTGGTCCAGACTCAAATAGCTCAACAACAATTGGATGGATTATCTTGAAAATTTGTACACAGATTCATGGTGGCCTGAAGATGAACCCTCCTGATGTTGGTGTTCCGCTACTACAAGAAACTTTCATCTTGTGTTGAATCTGGCGGCCCCTGTGAATGAAAGTGGTAGTGTTTCCGAGCACAGGATTCCCTTTAGAACACCTTTAATTTGACTTCAGCAGGGTCTGAGAGTCTGCCCCACGCATTGCGGGTTCTGGTTCTCCCGTTCCTCCCTTCCTTCCAGCAGGCCCGGCAATACGGCGAGGAGACACTGCTGCCTCTTGCTGATGGTCTTATGATTCTCATGTAGGTCATGTAGAGGCATCACTTTAAAACTGAGACTATTTCATAATCAGTTAAGTTCCTCACAGTAGCTTTAGTCCAGGACCATCTTTAGGTTCAAACTTTAATTAGTCCAGTACTTTGGTTGGACCAAATACCTGCAAACCTGACGACATTCCCATCAAGCCCAGATTGTTTTTGCGTTGTACAATAAATATTGCAAATCCTGTTCAGTGCATAATGAACTGAAACATCACTGAAACAAACTAATCTCAGTCTCGGGCGTGAGGTGAGACCAGTTCCTCGAGACGACCCTAACCCCGGATTGTTCTCAACAGAGCGGCAGGAGACGAATCCTAATGTTTTTGTATCCGGCATGCAAACAACAGATGTCTTCTTTGAGTTGAGCGGAACATTTTCCAAGTCACTGTTGTTCTGCAGACATCAAAGTTGAGTTAGCGGTCGGACCTGAAGGGATGGGTTGGATCTGTGTGGGCTATGAAGGGGGGGGGGGGGGGGGGCTGATATGAGACTACATTCCTGTACGTTGTTGCGTTATTCCACCTGAGGGCTGTTGTGTTATGAAACCAGTAAAGATAATGTGGAAAAAACAAAGTCTGAAGCTCATTTAACGTTTCGGTTTTCAAAAGCTGTCGTAAAAGATAAACAGAAGTCTGGGGTTCCTGAGGGGGCGTCCGCATCACTTAACTACGCCCTTCGGTTAGAGGAGCACGGCAAACTTCTTATCACCTCTTTACGTCGTTGTTGAGCTCGAAGACTTGGAAGTGACAGAAATGTTTTACTTCAAAGTGAATGCCTTCGTCTTCAGAACTGAAGCGTCTCTTCACCGGGTCGTCTGAGGAGAGGGTGGAGAGTTTCATGTGTTGGAAGCTTCAGTGAGTTCAGATAAGAGTCCTCCCTCTCTACAGTTCTTTATCCCATCTCTGACCTTCTGTTCTCAGCCTCTTCCTCCGGACAAGGCTTCACCTCTCCTCACTTAAAGCTACAGTCGGTAACTTTTATAAAACTGTGACCCGGTCGTCATGTGGAAGACAGTGGAGCCAAAACAAAGCACCTCCCACTGACCGGGGCAAACATTTTCATTTTACAGCTAAACCGTGCACTAAAATGTGCTTTTTGAAAACATTTGAGGCGAGAAAAAGCCAAAAATCTAGATTGATATTTGATCATGAGGAGCTCATGAGCTTCAGAGCGGTGATTGACGGCTGCGTTAGAGACTCCTCCGCTCTGGTTGGTTGTTTTCCTTCAGAGCACTAGAAGGAAGCAGAAAAACCTGACTTTCGACAGCCTTGTGTCAGGATACAGTGACAGCTTGAGCAAATACAAACAAAACCATGTTTTTATCAAGGTTACTAACTGTAGCGTTTGTGCTGATGTTGATCTTTTCTTTGTGTGGATGTCAATCTGCATAATGTTTTTCACTATTCAGCTGATGAAAGTGTTTTTCTGTGGTTTTCTTCCATTTTGTTAGAACTCTACAACATAGTAATGTCACTCCCATGAATAAACACAGATGCATGTGTTGTCGTCAGTCGCCACCATTGAATAACAAAAGCGTTGTGTGGAGCACACCGTGCGAAGAGGGTGAGTTTGGTACTCACTCTGGTATGTGCATCCAGAAAGCCTGATGGCCAACACCTGTCTAAACAGATTTAGATGAAATACAATATAATCATCTGCTCCAAGATTAATAGACTCCTCTTTTTAAAAAGCTTTATCTGACCAGGCGGCTCAGTGGAGAGCATGCTCTGGTTCAGGGTGACAGCCCTCGTGCCCCTGGGTCCAAAACAACTGGCTGAGTGAATCACAGCTCCGTCCAAACACTGGAGGGTGAAATGGGTTCGCTCCAAAGCCAATGAGCTGTTCTGTCAAACAGGGAGTCTCAGCTTTCCATTGTGCAAATGGTGCACTCTTCAAGGCATGTGTACTGTGTGTGTGTGTGTGTGTGTGTGTCTGTATGTTTTATGTTTTTCAAATGTGCTGTGTTATCGTGAAGTTTAGATGATGTCATCAACCAGTTCAATTTGGGGGTAATTGACAAAGCAAAAAGAATGAATAAATAAATAAACAATAGTAATTAAAATGAATATAAAGTATAAAAAAGCTGAACCCTAACAGAATATAACTACAGTATTAATATAGATGCTGCTCATGGAAGCGGATGTATCTACTCTGTGCTATGTGCTAATCAACAGGGTTTTCTAGCGTATTAATAAGAAATTAATACATAAATAATTATATCTATGTATTCTACAACACGACAGTAAAACATGTCCATTCAGTACCGGCAGGTTCGGCGACTGTATGTCCGTTTTCACACCTACAAGAACCGACTAGAACTCGTCCTCTGCTCTCGCGGAACTGTTTATCTGCCGCCATGTCTACACGGACCACAATAACAAACGGCCCGCACTGCGCTTCCGTTGCCCATGACACCGGAGCGAAGTTCTGACAGCTGATTCTCCAATCAGTTTATATCCAGTCCGAGCCCCGAAGTGATCACTTGTGAAGTGATTTACTGCCGGACTGCCTCCTGTAGCCTCCGGCCGGGGTTGAGACCGCGCCTTGACCAGAGGAGGGCTTCTGGTTATGGTGTAGCACGGAGCGCTAGCTCTGAGGAAGCAGGTAACAAAAAACACACAAGCTAACACTGGCTAGCAGGGGTGCTTCATTAACAACTTGCGCGCGCCTTTCACTAATTAAAACGAGTGACATTTCTTCTTGCACTCAGCCACCTGCGCGAGGAATAAGCCAGAGCTGAGGCTGGTTTGAGGCTCGGATCTTGTGTCTCGCTAGCTGTGATTAGCGGTGCTAGCGGCTTGTTGTGACCACTGGTTAACAAGCTGAAAGTACCGTGACGAGGCGGTAACTTCACCTCTACAAGTGTTTACGGGACATTAGCGTTCATCTGGGTTTAGTCTCGAGGGAGACGCTCTTCCTTGTGATTGATACCGAGTTAGCTGGACTCATGCATTCCTTCACATTAAAGACAGACGACACTCTGTATGCAGAGGACAGCTTTCCCACCAGTGGAGGTGTGTGTTATCTGCTAGTGGGTTGTGTTAACCTGTGTGTGCATATGCTGCATGACTCTGTCCCACTGCGTTATTATGAATCCACTCCACGCAGCTGTTCCACTAACACCCAGGTAGTCGGTGAGTGAGCGACCTTAGGGTGCAGTGACTGACAGCCGAGGCAGGTGGGCACCGAGTCCGACCGGGTGACACTGATACCGGATACCCTCTGCTACTGCTGCTCCCCAAATGAGCTCAGACTAAACACGAGAGAGGTTCAGTCCTCTGCACCCCTGCAGAGCTGCGCTACTAGTGGAGGAGTAACGGTGGCTTCAGCAGGAAGTCTAGTGAGAGAACAACAGAAGGGATCAGCTGAGGCTGAGTTCTGGTACCTTTAGTCAGCTGGATGCTGCTGCTGCTGCACCAGGAGAGACGTCTTTTGAAAGTTTCACTCTTGGAAGTTGCTTTAAATAGTGTTTATTTCAGATGTCATTTCTAAACTTAAAGTCAGGTTTATTAACGTGTCCTAAACATTTTAGAGTAATTCAGTTTTTAGCTCATTTGAAAAAATACGTATTTTGAAACGTTATCTTTGCCAGGATTAAGCTGCTTTATTGTTGATTTGAAATATGTTAATCCATTAAAGAAGAATCACTTACAGGGAATGAGTGAACAGCAGAGAGCGAGTGTTGCAGTGCGTCACTAGTTCCAGTGAGACGTGTTTACAGAGATATTGGATATTGGCTTCCTGCTGTCGCGTTCACAGCAGCGCTGGCAGCAGCGTGACGTTGAAGCTCTCTTCTGGCTTCCTGCAGTGAGTCTGTTAAACATCATTCAGCCGTTCACGCTGCCAGCTGATCAGTGACGCTCCCCTCTGTCTGGTACCATCACCTTTTCTTAGATAATTAGAACGCTGTGCCGTAGATAAGTGGCGTCTTATCATGTCGTTATGAACTTCTGAGTTCCACGTTGGAATGCAGCGGTCCTGTTACTGAATAACCACGGGAACCACAGCGGTTAGGTTTAGTCATGGATGTTAGGACCAGATGAGCAGAACTCCTCTCCTTTAGTTATTTTACGGTAAACATTGAATTTCTCAATTTCTCGTAGAGAGTAGGATTAGAAAAGTTCAAGAGATTTACGCCAGTTTCATGTATTCTCCTACGACAAGATGTATTCCAGCTCATTGGACCTGAACAGGTAGCCGGTCTGTCACAGGACGGAAACATCTGCACAGACTTGAATGTTATAAACTCTGCTCTACATTGTCTCATTTCTTCTTCACGGTCTGTGTGATTGTCAGGCTTATTGAGGCGTGGGGCAGACCGAGGCAGATCACAGCAGCGCAGCCATGCTCACGTTGGCCAGTAAGCTGAAGAGGGACGACGGGGGAAAGACGGGCCGTGCCTCGGGAGCCTCCGACTCCGCCCACAGGGTCTCCATCAGGGACCGCCTCCTCACCAAAGGTACCCGGGTCGCCCGGTTGTTTCTTCACTGTTTTCTGGTTTGTTACAATACAGAATTATAAATTCATGCTCCTCTTCCTCCACGGATGTTTGGGCTTCTCCTTCTGTCTCTACCTCCCTCTCTTTATTCCTCCTCTCTCTCTCTCTGACCATGTCTCTGCCTCCCTCTCTCTATTCCTCTCCTCTCTCTCTCTGACCATGTCTCTGCCTCTTGCTCCTTGGGTTTTATTTATAGGTTCCTCTCTCGCTGCCTTGAGATGCAGCTTCCAGGCACCTGTCTCCTCTCTCCTCCTCTAAATCTCAAGTGGCTGTCCTTGTCCTTCTCGCTTTTTGCCGTTACGTTTGTCTGCTTGTGCCGGCTACCATTTCCCATCATGTTTTCACCTCTCTGGGTTCTCACCTGTCTTTACTTTAGTCCATACATATACTTTAAGGCATTGTTATACCCAGTCACTATGCCCAGTGAAACCAAGGCTATCATGGTGTAGACTAGGTTCAAAAGTGGTTTGTTTAGTGCTGGTCCCGTATCATATAGAGATCTATAGTGTGTGTGTGGATGTAATCTCACAAGCAGCTGTCTCTACGCCCTCCAGCACGACATCTTTATTAAAATGATATATCTTACACCAACCTTTTTAATGTAGCAACGTATGGTATCCGTATAGTATAGTATATAGTAATGCATGTAGTACATGGAGTTGAACTGAATAGATCAGACCCATCCAGCTGTTTGAGTCAGTATCGGCCCGATACCGATCATGACTCTCCAGAGAGCTTCAGTGGCCATGTGAGAAAACTGAATGTGAGAAAGTAGTGCAGTGCTTGTCTAATAAAACATGTATTACTGTATTACGGGAGTTTACAGACTCACCGTGAGGGTTCTACCTCAGTGTTAACATATCACCGTGAGGGTTCTACCTCAGTGTTAACATATCACCGTGAGGGTTCTACCTCAGTGTTAACATATCACCGTGAGGGTTCTACCTCAGTGTTAACATATCACTGTGAGGGTTCTACCTCAGTGTTAACATATCACTGTGAGGGTTCTACCTCAGTGTTAACATATCACTGTGAGGGTTCTACCTCAGTGTTAACATATCACCGTGAGGTTCTACCTCAGTGTTAACATATCACCGTGAGGGTTCTACCTCAGTGTTAACATATCACCGTGAGGGTTCTACCTCAGTGTTAACATATCACCGTGAGGGTTCTACCTCAGTGTTAACATATCACCGCGAGGGTTCTACCTCAGTGTTAACGACATCACCGCGAGGGTTCGACCTTGGTGTTAACGACATCACCGCGAGGGTTCTACCTCGGTGTTAACCATATCACCGCGAGGGTTCTACCTCGGTTAGGGTTAGGTGTTAACGATATCACCGGGAGGGTTCTACCTCGGTGTTAACAATATCACCGTGAGAGTTCTACCTCGGTGTTAACCATATCACCGCGAGGGTCCTACCTCGGTGTTAACCATATCACCGCGAGGGTTCTACCTCGGTTAGGGTTAGGTGTTAACGATATCACCGCAAGGGTTCTACCTTGGTGTTAACGATATCACCGTGAGGGTTCTACCTCGGTGTTAACGATATCACCGCGAGAGTTCTACCTCGGTGTTAACGATATCACTGTGAGGGTTCTACCTCGGTGATAACGATATCACCGCGAGGGTTCTACCTCGGTGTTAACCATATCACCGCGAGGGTTCTACCTTGGTTAGGGTTAGGTGTTAACGATATCACCGCGAGGGTTCTACCTTGGTGTTAATGCTATCACCGCGAGAGTTGTACCTCGGTGTTAACCATATCACCGCGAGGGTTCTACCTCGGTGTTAACCATATCACCGCGAGGGTTCTACCTCGGTTAGAGTTAGGTGTTAACCATATCACCGCGAGGGTTCTACCTCGGTGTTAACGATATCACCGCAAGGGTTCTACCTCGGTGTTAACGATATCACCGCGAGGGTTCTACCTCGGTGTTAACGATATCACCGGGAGGGTTCTACCTCGGTGTTAACGATATCACCGCGAGGGTTCTACCTCGGTGTTAACCATATCACCGCGAGGGTTCTACCTCTGTGTTAACCATATCACCGCGAGAGTTCTACCTCGGTGTTAACAATATCACTGTGAGGGTTCTACCTCGGTGTTAACGATATCACTGTGAAGGTTCTACCTCGGTGATAACGATATCACTGTGAGGGTTCTACCTCGGTGTTAACATATCACTGTGAAGGTTCTACCTCGGTGTTAACCATATCACCGCGAGGGTTCTACCTCGGTGTTAACCATATCACCGCGAGGGTTCTACCTCGGTGTTAACAATATCACCGCGAGGGTTCTACCTCGGTGTTAACGATATCACCGCGAGGGTTCTACCTCGTTGTTAACGATATCACCGCGAGAGTTCTACCTCGGTGTTAACGATATCACCGTGAGGGTTCTACCTCGGTGTTAACGATATCACCGCGAGGGTTCTACCTTGGTGTTAACCATATCACCGCGAGAGTTCCACCTCGGTGTTAACGATATCACTGTGAGGGTTCTACCTCGGTGTTAACGATATCACTGTGAGGGTTCTACCTCGGTGTTAACGATATCACTGAGGGTTCTACCTCGGTGATAACGATATCATTGTGAGGGTTCTACCTCGGTGTTAACACATCACTGTGAGGGTTCTACCTCGGTGTTAACACATCACTGTGATGGTTCTACCTCGGTGTTAACCATATCACCGCGAGGGTTCTACCTCGGTGTTAACCATATCACCGCGAGGGTTCTACCTCGGTGTTAACCATATCACCGCGAGAGTTCTACCTCGGTGTTAACGATATCACTGTGAGGGTTCTACCTCGGTGTTAACGATATCACCGCGAGGGTTCTACCTCGGTGTTAACGATATCACCGCGAGGGTTCTACCTCGGTGTTAACGATATCACCGCGAGGGTTCTACCTCGGTGTTAACGATATCACCGCGAGGGTTCTACCTCTGTGTTAACCATATCACCGCGAGAGTTCTACCTCGGTGTTAACAATATCACTGTGAGGGTTCTACCTCGGTGTTAACGATATCACTGTGAAGGTTCTACCTCGGTGATAACGATATCACTGTGAGGGTTCTACCTCGGTGTTAACATATCACTGTGAAGGTTCTACCTCGGTGTTAACCATATCACCGCGAGGGTTCTACCTCGGTGTTAACCATATCACCGCGAGGGTTCTACCTCGGTGTTAACAATATCACCGCGAGGGTTCTACCTCGGTGTTAACGATATCACCGCGAGGGTTCTACCTCGTTGTTAACGATATCACCGCGAGAGTTCTACCTCGGTGTTAACGATATCACCGTGAGGGTTCTACCTCGGTGTTAACGATATCACCGCGAGGGTTCTACCTTGGTGTTAACCATATCACCGCGAGAGTTCCACCTCGGTGTTAACGATATCACTGTGAGGGTTCTACCTCGGTGTTAACGATATCACTGTGAGGGTTCTACCTCGGTGTTAACGATATCACTGAGGGTTCTACCTCGGTGATAACGATATCATTGTGAGGGTTCTACCTCGGTGTTAACACATCACTGTGAGGGTTCTACCTCGGTGTTAACACATCACTGTGATGGTTCTACCTCGGTGTTAACCATATCACCGCGAGGGTTCTACCTCGGTGTTAACCATATCACCGCGAGGGTTCTACCTCGGTGTTAACCATATCACCGCGAGAGTTCTACCTCGGTGTTAACGATATCACTGTGAGGGTTCTACCTCGGTGATAACGATATCACTGTGAGGGTTCTACCTCGGTGTTAACATATCACTGTGAGGGTTCTACTTCAGTGATAACGCCTCACAGAGGAGAACCACTCACACTGTTAATGATCTGAATCATCTGAATCAATCACAAACTATGTTTGTAAAAATGACGATTGTGGATCCTCAGCGTGACAGAACCAGAACACCAAACAACAGAGAGACCAAGCCCCCCCCACACACACCTGTTGTTAGTGTTAAACCAGCTGATGCATAAATGCGGTGAAGGAGTGTCGGCGGTGTGAAAACACAACAAGACAACCTGTGAGTGTCTAAAAGAAATGCAACCAGACTTGATCCAGAGGCAACACCAGCTGAACAACGCTCTGCTCTTCACTTGTCGTTTCCTTCCTCTCTTCACTTGTCGTTTCCTTCCTCTCCTCACTTGTCATTTCCTTCCTCTCTTCACTTGTTCCTCTGCAGCTTTGTTTTGTGTCATGCATTTACAACTTGCATATTAGACAATATGCTTTTATGCAGAGCAACTTTCCTGACTGATGTATTAAAAAAAAAAAAAGTAGGAGTGTGACAGTGTCGGCTGTCGTGTGTCTGTGTGTGTGTGTCTGTCTGTCTGTCTGTCTGTCTGTCTGTCTGTCTTTACCCTCCTCTCTCCTCCCTTATTCACGACTCTTTTTCTTTTTCTCTCAATAGAAGTTGCAGAACTTGAAGCCAATCTCCCTAGTGAGTATGCTTTCCACTTCCACACACAGCGCTCTCAGTTCAGTCACACTCTCTCTGACTTTGCATTCCTCTCCATGTTTGCATTAGTGTTTGTTCAGCAGCCCACATCTTCTGCTGGTCAATACATCTGAGAGTGTGAGAGACGAATAAGGGACAGAAATATGAAATAAACAGCCGACGTAAAGTAAACGGTGTCCTCCAGCTTCTCAGCTCAGGGAAGCGTTCTTTATGCTACAATAAAGAATGAATGAGGGTGAAGGTGGCTCGATGTATTGTTTCAGACTCGGTGAATCATTATTAATACATTTTGTGTTTTGGGATATTAAAACAATCAGAGGAGGCATGAAGACAAAGCCAACCCCACAGATGCACTCCATTGTCTGACGTTTTGCTTTGATGCTTTTAGGTGTAGCTTACGTCTAACAATACTTTACATTACAGTCATTTAGCAGACGCTTTTATTCAAAGCGACTTACAATAAGTGCATCAACATTGGTAATCAAAAGAACTACTAGTCACCAGAAGTCATAAGTACATTTCCTTTTCTAAACAAGCATCTAAGAGCCTGAAGCAGAGCATAACTCAGAGCCAAAGTACAGAAACAAGAAAAACAGTTAGTGCTATAAGTAAGACGAATACAATAAATACTTAACACTTTAAACTGCATTGCAGTGGCACAAAGCTATTCAGTCAGAATACCATAAATGTCTCAAATGTACGTTAAATTCTGTTTATGATTAAATAGGTCTGAAGTATCGTCCAGCACTTCCACATAAGTGAGTGGAATGAGCCACGCCGGTGTGTGTTGGATTGGTTTCATGCTTATTATACGTTCTGGCCTCCAACAGACAGACTAAAACTACTGTTCTGTTCTAGCTTTTATTTGAGAATTTAAGTGACGGTACATCAGACCTTCATTCCTCAGTTTTCTGGTTATCGTGTGGATGAGTGCTGACTTCATCCTGAACTCTTTGTTCTGACGACTCGCAGTGAACGGTGCACACGGTGTTGACCAGGAAGTAAGAGAGCTGTCGGGTTTTTCACGAGGCCTTCAACACTTGTGCTTTGTGCCGTGGACGTGGACTTGACGACGCTGAAGGACTTTCATTGTTATGGGCAGAGAGGAGCTCAGGAAAACCAGCGTCTTTAGTTTACAATTGTTCCGAGTGAGGAGAGTTTGCGGCAGAGAAAAAGAAAACGCTGTCCAAGTTGAACATCTCTGAACCTCTCAGAAAGGTGCCGGTGTAGTCAGGGTTCACTCTATGGACGAGGGCTGCAGACCCCTCAGAGGAGTCATGTACAGATAGTGGGTCAGTCCACTGCAGAAGAAAAACACAACACAAGTGATGATGATGACGCCTTCAGCTCAATGAGTTTGGATTTAAATTAAATAAACACTGATGTTCTGCTATAATATCATCCCTCCATTTCTTTTACTTTGAGGTTTAGGTCACGCTCTAAAGTTCTGTTGCATTAAGCTATTTGGGGGTTACTCTGTGAAAGGAGCTGACGACATGTTAAGTTTGATTGAGAACTTCTTACACGTGAACATGGTTTAAAAAGAAGAAGCGCTGCCATCTCCAGCGCAGTACACGTCCTTGAACACCAGGGGGGAATGTGGTGCCACACGCAGTCCCAAGGCTCAACACACTGAGGCTCAGCAAGGATTTAATACAAACACAGTATATCACTGATGTTAATGCCACTATTTGACACAGAGGCAAGTAATCAAAACTAATGATAGACCTTCACACAGTTGCTCCTGGCTTTCATCTTTGAATCTAATAACTAATACCCCCCCCCCCTTATTTGTTCTTGTCCAGGTACATGCAAAGCCAGTTTCCCAGATGAGGACAAGCTGCATCATTTTCAGCTGGCAGTGTCTCCCGGTAAGAGAGAAATCACCTCTTTTTCTAACTGCTCCAATCATTTCATAAGTGCTGTGTTGACGGGATGCAGCAGTGTTGTTGGTTGCTCATTATATTGGCGGTTGTCTCAGAATCAAACGCGTTTTCAATCAGACTCAAATATCTGAAGTAAAAGGAGAGCAGCGATCAAGTCTGCTGGTGTAAAGTTTTTAATTGGGGTTGCGATTTAATTAACCCCCGTATCAAAGCTCAGGAAAGTGCAGGATGCAAACCGGTCCAGAAAACCACCTTAACCTTGCTGTGTACTGTTAGACTGCAAAGCGACTGCATATCATGAATAATGACTCATAACGGGCGGAGACAGGACTGTACAAAAGCCCCCTTTGAGCGCTCAGACGGCCGGCCTATTACTGCGGGATCACTGTCTGGACTTAATGACCTGAAAAAGTACACCGAGTCGGATACAAGCGCAGCAGTTTTAACAGCTTTCCACCTATTAATGCGGGAAAGCAGCTGCGCTGATGTGCCTACGTGTTGATTAGTATTCATTAATTGTAGATCAATTATAAGATCGCTTCCTGAACAGATCTCATTACCAGCAGATGGATTTGTTAGTCTTCCAGCTTTTGAAGAACCCTGTGGAGACCCACCTTTTCAAGCTGCCTCGGTCACGGTGGTTTTGGGACGCACCGGGGTGGGACCGACAGCTTTCCCATTAGCCCAAACGACCCGGAGTAACGGGCCAAAACTAACCTGAGTTTGATTTTAAACCAAACCGAAAAGGTCAAATGTGAAAGCACTCTGAGCCGCCAGGAGCCGCATCCGCTGCTCTCTCATTTTGTACAATATGCAGGGCTTGAGTGGTTTTCGGGGGAAGTATGTTGCGTGCGATGGGGTGGGAGCCCGCACATGTTGGTCGGTCCATGTGTGTCTTGAAGCGTTCCCTTAAAACGGGCACTCCAGTCCTCTCCGTACTTCGACATAACTGCCGCACCGTCGTTATTTCCCCAAGTGCGGTCTGCTTGCTCAGCAGTGTTCCAAGCAAGATGGGCCACCTGTGGAATACTGGACACACCCAGCACACTGGTGTGGGATTACCACGAGTCTCCTGAGGGAGCCTCTCACCTGCTCTCTGTTCATCAGACACACTCTGTCTCTCCGCCCTCGAGCCCAATGTCACCTTCTCATTTCAAGGAGCACAACGTGGCTTTGTGTTTGTGTGCGAGTGTCGTGAGCAGTGGAAAGAGAGGGACAAAGAAAGAGGCCGGTATAGAGTCAAACGTTATTGTCAAACACTGTTTGGACACCTGACACATTGTGTGCAGAATTGTTGACTAATCTCAAATGAATTCATCTAAATCTAGTTTGTACATTTTGGCAACAGACAGTCTTTGTTTGGAGGTACAGCTGAAAGTAATAATCCTGTTAGTAATCCCTTGTAACAACAGAAATGTGTACAACTGGGGGGGGGGGGGGCTGTAGCTTGGAGATAGAGTGGGTTCTCCTTTAATCAGAAGATCAGCGTTCGGAACCCCGGCTCCTCCAGTCCATGTCGATGTGTCCTTGGGCAAGACACTTAACCCCAAATTGCTCCCGTAGGAGCGCTTTGAGTGGTCGGAACACTAGAAAGGAGCTATACAAGTACGAGTCCATTCACCATTTATTTCAGGCTTATTCAGCAATAAAAGTAATGCACTGTTCGTGTACATCCCACAAATCATTTTTTAAAATTCTTTCCACGTAATCACGAAACAATGAAGTATAAAGAGTGGCACTTCTGTAACGCCTCCTCTGTAACGCCTCTTCTGTAACAGCACTTATGTAACGCCTCTTCTGTAACGCCTCCTCTGTAACGCCTCCTCTGTAACGCCTCTTCTGTAACGCCTCTTCTGTAACAGCACTTATGTAACGCCTCTTCTGTAACGCCTCCTCTGTAACGCCTCCTCTGTAACGCCTCCTCTGTAACGCCTCTTCTGTAACAGCACTTATGTAACGCCTCTTCTGTAACGCCTCCTCTGTAACGCCTCTTCTGTAACGCCTCTTCTGTAACAGCACTTATGTAACGCCTCTTCTGTAACGCCTTCTCTGTAACGCCTCCTCTGTAACGCCTCCTCTGTAACGCCTCTTCTGTAACAGCACTTCTGTAACAGCACTTATGTAACGCCTCTTCTGTAACGCCACTTCTGTAACGCCACTTCTGTAACGGCACTTCTGTAACGCCTCTTCTGTAACGCCTCTTCTGTAATTAGAGGCGTAATTCTGATATTACAAAATGTTCTATGTGGTTGAAGAGACCTGGTCACCGAACTTTGTCATTGGTCTTTTTATCTGGTGCATCTTATTTTGTCTATTGCATTTGTTACAAGAGAGTTTACAGGAGTCACAGAAGAGTCAATTTTTTTGCACACTAAGATGTTAGTGTGCAAGGATGTCTTGATTTTTAAGTCAGTGGTGAATTAATTTAATGCTGTGTGTGTGTGTGTGTGTGTGTGTGTGTGTGTGTGTGTGTGTGTGTGTGTGTGTGTGTGTGCTCTGCGTCGCCAGCTTAGTTTTCACAAAGGTCTTTGTCAGCAAAATCTAGCAGAGAAAAGCAAAGTTCAGCAATTAGAGAGAAGATGTTGGTGTCATGTTCTTGAAGGGGAGTTGATAAGGAGATTGAGTTCTCAGAGAAAGTCTTCCTCAATTATTCAGGACCTCTGTCTCCCCTGACGTCTCCCCCTCCTCTTCCCACCCTTCACTTCCTTTCTCTTGCTCTTTTCTCTTTTAGTATTTCCTACCTTGTTTAATTTCTCTCTTTTCTTGTTGTTCTCTTCCTCTTACCTGCTCTCTCTGTGTTTGCCTTCCATTACATCTGGTGTTTTAACACACAGCCCTCAGTTTATCATCTTTATACTACAGCCAGGGGACCATGCTCCTCTGGAGTCAGACCGAATACAGTACATTAAGGGAAATAAGCACGTAAGCAGGAATGCTGACGTAGAGGCCTTGGTGTGACCCGTGAGAGGGAATGTCTGATTTCTCCCACTTTCCACCAGCTGGTAGTAAAGTATTAACACTAATCCATTAACTACATGTTACATATTTTACAGGAGAAACACAATGAATGTAGTGGAAGCATATTAAGAAAAGAAAAAAAGCATCTCAAGTCATCCTGTGCTGTCATCTTTCCTTTCCCGTTCTGTGTGTTAGGCATTACACACACAGAAGCATTCATTTGCACTGCAGGGAAGTGGTCAGGAAAATAAACACTTGCAAGGGGAACTCGCCCTCAGGATGCAGGTTGTCAAATATCTCTCGTATCCAAACCAATGTAAGGTAAAATCATCTCGACTCATGGGGAGAGTTTACAGCTCAAGGCTGATGTAAGTGCTTCTTTCCTTTCCTTCTTTCCTTTCTTTTTTCCTTCTCTTTTTGTTCTCCACGTTTCTCACGAGACCTGCGGTTCCTCTATTTACTTTGGGTGAGCAGTAGTCATGAATCATTACTCTATTTTTTATTTTGCTACAAAAGTACAATGTGTGGGGGAATCGGTGGTGTTTTTCGAGCTGTGGTCAGTTGGAACGCCTCTTTAGTTCCTCCATTTAGTTTCCTTTCCTTTTCCCATGCAAGCGCTCGGTGTCGTGACCCCGCCGCTCCGGACCCCTGTGTCTCTGAGGAATGGGGACAGCAGCAACACTCTGGGGTGAACGCGTCCTCGCATGTCACTCTTTGGATTATTAGAAATGCAATAATGAAGGAAAGTTGCGTCGTCTTTGTGTTTCTAATGGGAGCTTTTTTCCCTGCTCCGTTTGCGTACGGATAATTGACGTATTGTTGTGCACATTCCTGCAGAAACCTGCAAACTTACATTACATTAGCAAAACGCTTTTGGAGAGCGGCCACATTTAAGGTTCAGCAAGAGGTCGTAGTGTGTGTGTGTGTGTGTGTGTGTGTGTGTGTGTGTGTGTGTGTGTGTGTGTGTGTGTGTGTGTGTGTTGAACAATATACGTAATATTATAGTTTAGGGTAATAATATATACGACATACAGTTAAACAACATACAACATATACAGTATATACATGCATATCTGGTGGGAATCAGTCTTTTGTTAGAGCAACTCTTGGTAATCTCTTGGTGCTCCTAATATAACCCCAAATATAAACAAACTAATCCGAGCTGAGGAGTCACTTTCGCAGCCGTGAATCACTGCTAGCGAAGGCCCCCCCCCCCCAGATCAAATATGAATCAACTTGAATCAATATGAATCATATTGAAAACGCAGATTTTGTCACTTTTTCTGTTAACCCATAATAAAGTCATGAAAGAACCAAACTTCATCAATGTTTTTTGTAACAAAGAAGTATCTGTTCCAATCACTCTATCAGAGAAAAATCAGAGTTGTAGAAATAACTGGAAACTCAAGAGAGCCATGACATTATGTTCTTTACAAGTGTATGTAAACTTTTGACCACAACTGTATGTATAATAATCTCTCTCTATATGTGTGTGTGTGTGTGTGTGTGTGTGTGTGTGTACAGTTTGCAGGCCCGGTGTCTTGTGACAGAAACGACTGATTGTTCCAGTTTACTGGAGACGCTCATGAATTATGTATGACCTCTGCTCTCCTTTCTTTCCCTCTTTCAGTTTCTCTTTTGTCCCTTTCTCTCTCTCCGCCCATCTCTTGGTTGTTGACGCTGATTCTTTCTTCGTCCTCTTTGGGACTTGTAAGTTTGTTGAAGCCGTATCTCTGCTCCTCACAGTGTTGTCCTCCCTCTTCTCATTCATAATACAGGGGGACTGTTTGTGCAGTCTAATTAAATTGGACCCTGGTCTTTTTTGCCCTGAATGGAAGCTGGGAGATCTTTAGATAACCCTCTAAATCGTCTTACAAAGGCCTTATCTCACATTGCCCAGTGTTTGAGTGTGAAGGGGGGGCAGTGTTGAATTGAAACCTTTTGAAACTCAGTCTAACGTGTTATCAATGCCGTGTCACCGGCATTGGAAGGACGGTGGTGTCTTTTGAATTGTATGTTATTTTAAGGTGTGAATCAGACTCCACATATGTGAATGAGACGGTTTGAAATATAGCAGTATGTGGTCCATGTTCAATGCGCGGCTCATTATCTGTCTCTCACTTTTCTCGAGTTCAATCAGAAGTTGCCCAGAGTATCAGTCCACCTGTGTGAGCTCTAACAGGCTTATTATAACAGCTGATCCCTGGAAGAGCTGCAGCCAGCTGCATGAACCGCTCCAACAGTAGATCGACGAAGAAATATCAAATGTGTGTGTGAGTGATTGTACATGCGGCCCTCTCTGCATCTGTCCTCGTCCACTAATGCAGGCCGTCATTAGGTGTGTTTGCGTGAAACGTCGTCGGCCGTCGCGAGCTGGTGCCGGAGGATTGAGCCCCGCTTTACTCTCCTGTCACGACTCATTGATCCTGGAGGAGCTGGTCGATCGCCGCCGTTCAGACGCAACCTCCGTTAGAGGGAGACCGGCGCTCTGGCAGGGAACTCATTCTAGATCGATTGTTCTGGGACTTCATTCTAATATTCATCTTGCAGTTGTAGAGATGGATTGGTATCTTTTAAAGTGGACTTCAAGGATCGTTTTCCATCTGCTCACCGGTACTTTTATTAGCACAGCGACACAGCCCCTTCTGCTTCTTAATGCGGTGCCATTCATCGTCTGAAGCATGGACTTCAGTCTTCTACCCAAACCGGTTCATCATCTCTGCTTTTGCTTAAGTGTGGGAAACGTGAAAATCGACTTATCTTTCCACTCATCTGCTCCTTTGGCTATTTTCCAGTTTTTCAAGCTGATCTGCGGCTGTTTTGAACTGTTCTCTGTTGGGTTTAGGTCTTTGTGTTAAAGATGTCCCAAAGGTTCTTTTCACTGCATGACACTTCAACAGAACGTCTCTGCCCCATGTTTGAAACCCTGATCAGCAGCGCATGACGATGATTGAAGGCCCTGTTTCTACAGTATGAATTGGAGTGTCATTAAACTGAACCTGTAATGTGTGTAGATCATTGAAAACCCCTGTCCTCTGTCTGTCTTCTTCCAGATGAGGGTTACTACCAAAGCGGAAGGTTTCAGTTTGAAATAGACGTCCCTGAAGCCTATAACATGGTGGTGAGTGGTCCAGTCTGCTTGTGTTTGTATGCCCACCTGTGTATCTGTGTCATCGGCATCAGTCGGCAGCTTCCTGTTTAGGCCTGTGAAAATAACGAGTCCAGATTTTCCGTCGGATGTGGTCTGTTATGTTCCGTCCTGCTGATTTGTGCCTGAAGTCGGTTCAAATCATGGACTCAAAATATGTGCACAGTGTTCTAAAAATCCCATTTCCTTTCATTAAAGTTCATACGGGAATATCAGAGTACCGAGCAATACATTTGTCTATTCTCTGTGTGGAAGGTCTGCAGAATATACTGCATCCACACACACACACACACACACACACACACACACACACACACACACACACACACACACACACACACACACACACACACACACACACACACACACACACACACACACTCTGTTTCCTCTACATGCAGCCACCTGTTGCCGGTTTACGGCTCCAGCCACAGAATGATAAATAATAAGCATTCAATCACCAAAGGTTAATCGATTCATGGAGGAAGTGGAGAATTGCTCCTGTGGGAAGAGCAACGTGCCCAGAGAGAAATGTTCAGCAGCATTCCTCATCAGTCGGCCCATTACCGCTTATTAACATTGTGTTAGATGTCATAATGTGGTTAAATTGCCCAAAAATATAGACTGTGGAGGGAATGAGTGCTACGGCCTCGTAGTGTGTGCCTGCACTTCTGTGACTGTGGTGTCGTTCATTTATAGCCTAAAGTTAGCGTTTTTCTCCCTTCAACACTCTTTTGTGAAGACCATCCCGCTGAACCAGACGTGAACGTGTGTTTGCCACACAGATCATTTCCTGCAATGATCCTAAAGCCAATGGAAGGTTGTCCTACGACACGTCGTCCCTGAGCTCTCTGTAGTTAAAGCTGTGTCCTCTGCTAGTAGTTCTAGAGACTAGTTATCACAGCAGGTGAGTCTTACTAAAGACGTGTGGCTGCAGTGGAATAGAAATAGAATATGTAGAAATGTGGTGTGGTTGGGTTTCTATGAGTTAACCAAAACAATGCTTGAGTTTGGTTTGGGATGATGGTCCTGAAGAGCAGGGTGTGACTGCAGCAGGGTCTCCTAACAGCTGAGTAGTGAGTGTGAACAATAGGAAGATACTACATTGCAGTAAAGAGGCATTGGTGTGTGTGTGTGTGTGTGTGTGTGTGTGTGTGTGTGTGTGTGTGTGTGTGTGTGTGTGTGTGTGTGTGTGTGTGTGTGTGTGTGTGTGTGTGTGTGGAGGCCATCGATACCACCTTTTCCTGAGCTCTCTCTGTATTATGTCCTCCGTTCTCCGTCACGGCCACAGCTTCAGTGTGACCAGGACAATGACACACCACACATGATTGTAGTTGTTGGGATCCAGCAGGAGCAGAGGTGGTTATTAGCAAGTATGAAAACTAAAGCATTGATCGATTCAAGCATTAATATCAATAGGATTGTTAACACATAGTAACAATAACAGGCGTCTTCCTTTGTTTTCAGTCCAAACAGTCATTTTACAACAGATGGAATCATTAAGCGAATACAAACGTCTCTGTCTTGCTGATGTTTCAGCCTCCTAAAGTGAGATGTCTGACCAGAATATGGCATCCTAACATCACAGAGACCGGAGAGATCTGCTTAAGGTAATGCTTCCTACACACCTTTTATTTTATGTTACATTATTGTCCTTCCTGCTAACAAGTGGATGGAAACCGTAAATATACAGTATTCCTAAGCTAGACATCCCTCTCTCCCAGATGCAGCTTTCATACACAGCAGCCGTTGAGTTTGTAGCCTCTGACGAACGACGAGGAGCTGCCACAAAGTGACTTTGATGACATGCAAGTATTGACTCTGTTCCTTTTCTCTTTGATTTCAGCTTGTTGCGGGAACACTCTATTGATGGCACAGGCTGGGCCCCCACTAGAACTTTACAGGTAAATGAATTGTCTTTATTCAAGAGAATGTGTCTTTATTGAACAAGAAGCAACAGGAACCCTTCGGCCATGTTTCTGGGGTTCTTCGGTGTAACCGGCGGATATCCGGGCCAAGACTTCCTCCTCCTTGTGCCGCTCATTGTAAACAGTCCAATTAGCAACCTGAGATGCTAATTCATTGTTTGGATTGTTTCAAAAGCAAAAGTAGCCCGTTTACAAGTTCATGTCAAACCAATAATAAGCAAGATCATTGTCAGATGATAGCCGATGGGTTCCCAGATTTAATTTTGGCCAATGCTCTTCTTAACTGACTGTTAACCTGTACTCAACCAAAGCAGGCTTCACCTCGGTTGGTCAATACTACTTCTGGTAACCAGAATGCTTCCTATGCCAACATCTTGTCCTGTTGCCTACAGATTCTGCACAATGCATATGAATGACTCTAATGAAGAACTTTTTTACTGTGGCCATTTATTGTCTGGAACAGAGAAAATAAAGCTGATTGTGTAGCGTGTAGCATGTAGCGTGTAGCATGTAGCGTGCGCTCTTCCTGGGGCTTGGGTTAGCCCCAAAGCTAGCAACAGCTCTGACTCAGGCCCTCCTTTAAGGTGGACCAGCCCTGTTCTCTCTTCAGTGACAAGCCTCTGAGGTTTGGACTGTTTAACTGAGTCATTATTAACATCCTAAGGCTTTGTTTGTATCAGGAAAACACAACGTTAAATGTTGAAATGTCGTCATTTTGTATATTTAACTTGTTACAGTGAAAATGAAACGCCTTTAAAAAGTGATTGTAAGAACTGTAATAGTATTATTAAGATATCGGTGCCCAGATGTAAGTACTGAAGAAGTGTTATTGGGGCACGTCTGCTATCACTATTCAACATTTGAATAAAGTGACCTTTGATGACAACTACCTCGTGGAACTGAATGTAGTTACACGGTGCAGCTCTACCTCCCATGATCCATTTTCACTTCAGCTTTCTGATCCAATCTACGCCTGACTGCTCCTCTGCAGGGAGGCCGAGCCAGATCAACACTGGGGTGCGATTGTAATTATGAAATATGTAAACGTATGCATGCTGGATGCTGGCGCCTTTAGAAGTGGAAGTAATGCGTTCGTGTCATGCTTGCGTCTGCATTGAAAGAAGAGCAAAGAATGGCACTATAATAGTCAAGATGCTCTTCTCCCGACTGGCTTCAGCAGGAGCTAGATCGGCCGATGGTTCAGTGTTGCCAATGACGGCTTTTCTGATCGTTCTGTGGAACGGATCACCTAGTGGGTTAGGTCCTCCTACCTTCAGTGTCAGAGGTCTAGAGGTCTAGAGGGTCATCCAGTGAGTGCTTTTAAACCTCTTGAGTTTCCTGACAAGTCTTCTACTTGTTGTCAGGATTTGTCTTATCCTTAAGGTTCTCTCCCTGAAGGCTTTGTTTCTGTCCAGGCTACCCGTCTCCTTTTTCCCTGTTTCTGGTGTTGTCTCCAAACATTAGCACACTTGGGGGTCTTTCAGAAGAAGCCGTATCCTTCCTGTACAGAATGAAGAACATATTCCATGCAATTAGAACCGTCACGCTAGATAAAGTTTAATCTATTGTAATGTCATTCAGTGTCCCCGTAACCCTGAACTCATTGTGTTTCACTCTGCATGGTGTCCATCACGTGATACAGCAGGGAAGAAAGCCAAAAGAAGTTTAGCTTTGTTAAAACCATTTACTTTATCTGAGGTAACATCAGGCTTCATTGTGAGAGCAGTCTGTCTGTGTTCAGAGCCAGTGGTCACATCTGCAGACTCTTTAATGTCATTCTGGAACCTTTATGTCATGTCTTCAGTCTTTTTATGTTAACGTCATCTGAAAAAATGGACGGCAATAGATGCACATCTAAAACGTGAAATGGTTTGTGTGCGTAAACTAAATCGCCTGGTCACTTGTTATTATCCCAAACATATGGAGACATCATTGGTATCAGGATGAGATGAACAGGTTGAACATTAATGATTAACAACGTTAGAGTAAACACATTTTATCCTCCCGTAACAAATGATTGTAATGCAAAGTGTTGATGGTTTGATTTACGTTGTCCCGATGGAAACCGTGTTACTGGATTCAGGTCTGAGTTTATAACACCAACTCTGTCATGGGAAAAATCAATTCATTCCAGTTCAATCGCTTCATGAAATGAATCTGTGCTCATGTTCAACTCTGATGAACTTTAACACTCAACTTTCCTCCGTTTACCAATAGCAAGCCGTTTCCTCTGGTACCCTCTGAGTGTGCTATCGTAGCTTACCAGCTGGGCTGTAAAACGTGTTCCACTAAAACGCAACAGTTGGCAGACGGAACAATTATGTCTCTTATAATGTCCCGTTAGCGACCGAGCTACGCTAACGAACTAATGGAGTCGCTAACTGACCGTTCGTTGTCCGTTATTTTCGCTCTTCAATATCTGTTTATGAAGTGAAACGGTGTGCAATTTGATGTGCAGCTCGACTGCTATGATGTGCTGGTTTCTGAATTCTATCTAAGCCTGGACTAAGTTATCTCCTGGTCAGCATCGTCTATTGACAGCAATCAGTGCAAACACTCATGTCCACGTCCACACGGTCCGTTATGAGAGTTGCTGAGATTACCTGAAGCTCTGCTGAAGATCAACTTTCACTCCATCCAGACACTCCAACAACAAGATGCTAATGACAGCTGAGGGTATGAGTTCAGGAAATGACACCAGATGAGCGTAAAGAAGAGAATGTGATGTGGTTGGCTTTTTTCCTGGGAAAATATTTTGCTTGTGCCAACAACCACTTGTTTTGTGTCCCAGCCAAAGAACTCTGGTGTGGTTCACGGTGAAAGGTAGGCTGGTGACAACATGTGGGGATTTTGCTTTGACGAACAGATGGCCAGAGATCTCCAGCCTCACTGTGTGGTGGTCTGAATGCTTCTCTTCCTCGGCAGTGATCGTCGCTGTGAGGAAAGCAGCTTTGCATACAGAATATGTGCTCATCTTTGTGTGTGTGTGTGTGTGTGTGTGTGTGTGTGTGTGTGTGTGTGTGTGTGTGTTTTCATTATGCTATCCAGTGAGCACACAGTCAGGCGTATTACACACACACTCTCTGGCATTGAAGCGTTCATGTAATAGGCCCAAAATGCATTTGTGCAACATTTCACCTTTCAAACAGATGAATTAAAGCTGCCGTATCTGCTCACTGTAAAAGTGGAGAGGAGAAAAATGAGGCATTTAAACCTCCGGTGTGGCTGATTTTCTGGTGCACCGGAGCAGTTCTGCACCTTGAATGCAGCCCGGTTAAGGCGGCACTATTAAGGCGTTCTGTAGGAAAGGCACAGAGACGGGACGGAGTTGTTCCCCCCGTTTAACGGCAGAGGAGATAGTAACGGAGCCGAACCGACGTCTGTGTAGAAGATCCAATCAATACGCTGTTTAGTTCTGCACCTCTTCTGCTCACATAGCCGGTAGCTGTGCAGCGGTTAAACCCACGGTTCTGTTTGTGTTGCGGTTTTTGGGTCACGTTTGTTTTTGCGCATTAGGAAGAAGAAAGACACATTTCTACTGGGTTTGATCTCTAAAATCTAGTAATATAGTCATGACTACATAAAAATATTAATGACAGATATTTCTATATCATATGAAGCCATAACACTGATTTTAAACATGAAATACAACAGGCTGCTTAATGGTCAAGTAGCTATGCCTATAGATACATATATCTATAGACATAGACATACGAACCACCGTTATTAAAAACAGCTGATTATTTGATGAGACGTACATATATGTATGTATGTATGTATGTGTATATATATATATATATATATATATATATATATATATATATATATATATATATATATATATATATACGTGTGTGTGTATATATATGTATATATGTATATATATATATGTATATATGTGTATATGTATATATATATGTATATATGTATATATGTATATGTGTATATGTTCTATGTCTCATCAAATAATCAGCTGTTTTTAATAACGGTGGTTTGTACGTCATTGAACGTTTTTGCATCCTTAGCTTAATGTTGGCACGCTATCTAAAGCCAGTCGTACCAAAGACCTTCTGATGGTCTCATGTGTTGTCTTGGCTCTTCGGCTCGTGTCTGACAGTCGGTTGATGGTGTGTTTCGTTCTCCCGGTCCGGGTTTAGCACCGCCGTCGTTCACTTAGAGCGGCCGGGCTCGGGGTGACGCGTGTCAGCGAGTGGCCCTGTGAGCGCACCGAATACTGTTAGGAGAAACATAGCAAGTGCAAAAAGCTGCGAGTCAGAGAGGATTGTGGGAGTTTTTGGAGTGGGTGATGATGTCCCTCTTCTGTCGCCACTTCAACGCTTTTACGCTGCATGAATCAGCCTGTCAAGTTTATTTGTACAGCACATTTCAACAACACGGTAATTCAAAGGGCTTCACATAAAACCATTAAAAGCATCAAAACATACGGGAAGAGAAAAGGACGATTAAGAACAGTCATTGAAACACTAAAAAGCAGTGTAAGAAATACAATACAGCAATGCAGGAAGTGTGTTGATATTGAATTTGGTTCAGTTAAAGTCAGCAGCAAACATAACACTAGTTCTCCTTCCTCACAGCCCTGATGTCTTCTGGGTGGAAGGTAGCAGCAGACCTGTTACCTCTGATGACAGGCGGACTGTAGTACAAGCTGGTGATTAATTTGCTTTTAGTACACAAATAGAATAGTTTTCTTTTGTTTGAATTAAATGTATCACAATGAACCACGGAGGTACAAAGGAGAAACAGCAACTCTCTGTTCTTTGGTGGGTTCAGTCGGGAGTCGCTCTACATTTGCTTTGCTCGAGTCACACTTAGCAAACGGACGTTTTGCGACCTCAAAGATGAATTCCACTATGTAAATGAAGAAAGTACTGGTGTGTGGAAGGAGTGAAACAGACCTGAATAGAATCCCTGAAATCATTATCTGGAAATCCTCGATCGACAGCCGCTGGCCGTCGTCTGCGGCGGAACACGTCGGCCTCATCGGTCTGTGTGTGTCACTGGGTCGCTGCTGTCAGCTGGATTTCACTGGTCCTCTCTGCAGACAGCAGGGGATCATAAAGGCTGCAGTAGATCAGGAAGAAGAAGGCTCTATAGCTCCGTCTGACCTGCTGAATGTGACGCTACAGAGCCTCTCATCCAGCAGACAGGGTTCAGATCTTTCTGTTAACCAAACCACTAAAAGGGATTTATGATAATATTAGATATTAAGTTGTCCTCCCACGAAACGATGAGTGATTATTCACTTCTTTCACACTTTACATATTCCAATTTATTCACAAGATTGGTGTAATCATATAATATACCAGATATACTATATAATAAAGAAAGAATTAAGACTTTTTTACTTGTCCTGGGCTCCTCTGTGTTTTCATGAATATGTTGAAACTGTGATATATTTGATCCTTCATATTTTTCCATGTGTTTTCTTCCAGGACATTGTCTGGGGATTGAACTCCTTGTTTACTGTAAGTGTTGCTTGTTTTTGCTTTATTAATATTGTTGTTACAACAGTGTGTGCAGGTTTTAGGACACAAACAATGGTTGTGTATGCGCACACAGTTCAACCCTAATGAGGAACTAATACACAGACCAAGAGACCTCTCTTCACAGCTGTAATAACTTCAGTTATCTTTCTCAGTGTGAAGAGCACTTTGAGGTGATAAGGGAAAATACAAACTAATTGTTGCACATTATGCTTGTGGGAATTCACCCCAGCTGGTTCTAGCTTTTTGATTAAAGGGAATGGAGGATATGCTAAATTAGACAATAATATACGTTTCTGTTTAAATAGTTTAATTACACATTTTGGATGCAGCTGAGGAAACGGCTGAAAGTAAACACATTATTTTGTTTTCTCCAAAATATGCACACTCTGCTAATTGCAAGCTTGCATGAACCTCTCACTGAGCGTCCCCTGAGGTCCTCTGTGTGTCTTCATGATGATGGTGACTTAAATCTGCGTTGATGAATCTTACCTCTTAATCAGGAAGCAACCTCTCAGGACATCCACCTTCTTTAAAAAGTCTTTTATCTCTAACAGCGCTTAGTTGTGCTTCACCTCAGCATCATTCTAATGTTTTGTTGCCGCAGTTGCAGAATCCAGGGTGACAATGCAGACAGCAAATAGTGCTGAGACGAGCAATATCTAAAAAAAATGTGACTGTCTCTCTCTCTCTCTGTCTCTGTCTCTCTCTGTGTCTCTCTCTTTCTCTCACTCTCTCTGTCTGTCTGTCTCTCTCTCTCTCTCTCTCTCTCTCTGTCTCTCTCTGTGTCTCTCTCTCTTTCTCTCACTCTCTCTGTGTCTCTCTCTGTCTGTCTGTCTGTCTGTCTGTCTCTCTCTCTCTCTCTCTCTGTCTCTCTCTCTCTCTGTGTGTGTGTGTCCCCCCCCCCCCCCCCCCCCCCCCTCTTCTTCAGGACCTGTTGAACTTTGATGACCCTTTGAACATTGATGCGGCGGAACATCATCTGAGAGACAAGGTGAGGGTGATCCTATCTATAATTCTGTTTCATCGCTGGGCACAGATTCGGTGCCGAGCGGTGACTGCAGTCATTGACATGCAGACGGTTCACTTGCGAGGCCTCCCCACCGCGTCTCAGATATGCTTATAATCTCCATAATCATATTCATACCTTCAGCCTGCATAGACAATACATCGGGACGCACAACTGCTGCTGAAGCTGCACTACTTTCTCTTTTAGGGGGATTATGTGAGATCAGTTCAGAGTGCTTTAGTCCGGTACGGTGGGCTGAAGAGCACAATGGGCCTCTCAGAGGATGCTGTGACTATGGTAGATATATATCTATATATATCTATATAGTATAGTATATATAACATAAGGACTTTAATTCTGGGCCTCGACAGTAGACGAGCTGTAGCTTTAGTTCTGCTTTCTCTTTCGTGTATGTAGCGGCCGCTCAAAGTGCTCTACACCACATGCAGGGCTGGGCCATGTTTCACTATTATATTGATATTGTGGTATGAGGTACATGCAGTTTGATTTTGGATATGATAATTTATGGCATAAGTGTTAAAAAGGCTGCATTACAGTAAAAAGATGTGATCTCCAGAACATAACAGAATGTTCTCTCTGTTCTGTTGTTTGCCTTTAAGCGTTGTATCGACATCTCATTGTGTAAATATTGTGATATTTTTTATTTTCTCCATATCGCCCAGCCACACACACACACACACACACACACACACACACACACACACACACACACACACACACACACACACAGCCGATTGGTAGACCCGCTCCATCTCCTGAGCCACATGCTGCCCCCCCCCCCCAATCAAATCAAACACACAAGATGTTTCAAACCGATAGGCAGCCCGGCTAACTGATCCTGGACTTATTCCCTCTTCGTCTCCCCATTTGCTCTCCTGCGCTCCGGTCTTCCTCGGTGGCGGTGTGGGGAAGCCGGTGTCCTCGGTGCTTCTCTCGCAGTAATTGCTTTCCTGGATTGCCGACAGAGCTGACGCGACTCTGCAGGAGCCTGCTGACCGGGGTAACCGTCGTTAGTTGAGTCGAGGCGAGCTGAAAGCCTTTTTTAAAAATGTACAGCTTTGACCTTTGGCACGTAAGGCGTACCCTTTCCCATGATGCATTGGGATGCACCCAGCAGTGCGTGATAATGGTCGCCATGTGACCCCCATTAGACGTGAAAGAGTTTTGAGAGAGAGAGAGAGAGAGAGAGAGAGAGAGAGAGAGCCTTTCATGGCGTCTTTAGAAACCCAAATTAATTTGTTAGTGAGCTAAAGCTCCTCACAGATTTCTCTGAGCTACAATAGATTCTTTTTTTTTCCAGTGCCTACAGAAGGTGCATTCATTGACTCTGCACCCATTCTTTCCTTCACCCCGATGAAAAGGTTGAAACACACACCTGGTGGGCGCTGTGAGTTCCTGTTACCCGGAGCTACCGCCTTCTTTGACGTGCCTTTAGCCGTTCTGACCACGGAGTGCAAAACCACTCCTCATTTACCGCACAGTGTACTGTGTTCACATGCATCCGCTGTACAAGTCCACTGTGAGTCTTTCAGCACGATGTCGTCACCGAAGTGAAAGTTAAAGGACCCGTTTAGTTCAATATTTAACTCCTTATAGCATTCAAAGGCTCCATCACACAGCTGCTAATTCAAACAATGCAGCACACTCACACGGCTGGAAAATGAATACTGAGCCGTGAATATGTCATAGAAGATCTAATCGATGTCCGTTTCCATCGTATGGTCATTGTGCTAAATTAAAGGAAGACGACTCGTAAAAAGACAATTCAAACATGTTCTTCTTCTAGCGCTGAGTCAAGGCGCTGCCTCCGTGTGCTGGTGTGGTTCTCCTGAGTCACAACAACTGAAAACACAAAGTCGGCCATCCGTGACCCACTCCCACTGAGTCGCCGCCCGCCGTAATCAACTTCAGCGGCGAGTGGGTGAAGCCGTGGGAGTGTGTGCGTGTGGGTGCGCACGCACTAATGCTGGCGCTCGTGTGTGTTGAAGCTTTTCAAGTGGAGCTCCTCTCTGAATACATCAGCTGGTTAAAGTGGCTGAAAGGAAGCTTCTTCATGGGCAATTTAGTGTGTGTGTGTGTGTGTGTGTGTGTGTGTGTGTGTGTGTGTGTGTGTGTGTGTGTGTGTGTGTGTGTGTGTGTGTGTGTGTGTGTGTGTGTGTGTGTGTGTGTGTGTGTGTGTCATTGTTGCTTATGAGTGGCTCTTTGTGTGTGTGTGTGCGTCCGTCCGTCCGTCCGCCCGCCCGCAGCAGCAGCAGCTCCAGCGTTGGCTGTGTTCAGTAGTTTGGTAGAGAGGTGCAGACGGGTTGACTCACTGGTGTCGAGAGGTTCTTCTTGGTGTTTATTAGTTTTTAGAATGAACTGTGACACGTGCTCACTCTGTGGCTCTATGAAATCCTCTGGATATCTATATCTATAAATGCTGATTAAGCTTCTCCGTAGCATAAAAAGAATGTGTGGAAGACATTGTTTGAAATCGACATGTTTTAACAAAACCATTGTTTCAGATTCAGTCGTTTTCCTTTCTGTGCATTTCGTCTGACTTTCCTGATCCCATGCTGCTCATTCTCAGCAGGTTTTGAGTTTGTGCTTCGTTTCACAATGAACCTTGTACAAACAGCTGCACAACATAAACAAATGAGTAGCGAATGGTGTTAAAATGGCTTCAGAAAGACGGCGAGACAGGATAGAATATAGGACTTTATATTGGATTGCATGAGATCCTACAGGTGTACCAAATAAACTGCAACATGTTGCATCAGTCATGTAGAGTGCATCACAATACCGCATGTGTGACGTGGGAGACAAAGTGTGAAACGTGCTCTTAAAATGGTCAAAATGTCCCACAGTTGGGACTTTTTGCACCCACGGTGTCTTAACTACATCCTGTGCGCTGCAGAGACGGACACGGTGAGCTCGTACCCATCAATACAGCCGCCAGCAGCGACAACACGCGTCATTATTTAAATGTCACAAGTCTTTAAAATGGCACCAGGCTCATCTGCCAGGAAGCAGAAGAGTTCTGAAGTGGGCAGTACAGCGACATCATCTTGATGCCAATGATTCCGACACACAGCGAGAGATTTTGACTGTAAAGTGACTTTGACACTACGGAGCGCTGATCAGACGATCCTCATGGCTGTCCTCCGCATGCTCAATCCTCTACATCGACATCGATTGTTGCTCATCAGCGAAGTCTCTCTTACACTTCCTCGGGTTCCTCCAGTGGCTTAAAGCCTCTTCGGTCAATAATCCGTCACGCCGAGCGCAAACACACACAAATACAAAGACGCGCTCGATCCCGATGAGGGTTCTGTCCCGTTATCAGCTTCTCCTGCCCTAAGCAGCGACCCCTGTGGCGCTGTGAGGTCTCATCAGAGACATCAGGGCGGGTCCTCAGTCACATGAACACATGAACAGCTGTGTTCTCTGATTATCAATATGGTTTTTCTTCTTCTTGTTATTTTATGTCACAGTTTGTATTCTGATACTTGGGGCTCGCTGTTATCTTTGTTGTTCGGTTTGAGTGTTTTTGTAAGAGGTGATGAAACATGTCTCCATATGTAGCTGATATAATATATATATGTATATGTGTATATATATCTATATATGTATATATAGATATATATATGCTGTGTGTCTACCTCTTGCATCCAGCTCTGCACCCAGCTGGTTATAAGCAGCAGCACTACGATGCAGTGTGTGCTGAGGCAGCAGTTACTGCCAAACGGCTCGATAGATAAAATCAAAACCTTTTATTTTGTGGAGTATCTTCTCAAGTATTCACAGTTTAGTCACATTTATATCATCAATAAATATCTAAAGATATTTATTGATGATATAAATGTGACTAAAAATGCATAATTTCAACGATCGGTTGCGTTTGAATATCACTGCGTCAATCACGACGTGTTTTCACCGTTAACGTTTAAATGAAGAGCTTCAAACCGTGGTGAGGAAACATCACACTAAAACTAATACATTGAGTTAATGATGGCAGGAGAGAGACGTGGTCTCCAGAGACAGACGTGGTCTCTAGTGAGAGACGTTGTCTTCCGTGAGAGACATGGTCTTCAGAGACAGACGTGGTCTTCAGAGAGAGACGTGGTCTCCAGTGAGAGACGTGGTCTCCTGTGAGACGTGGTCTTCAGAGACAGACGTGGTCTACAGTAAGAGACGTGGTCTTCAGTGAGAAACGTGGTCTTCAGAGAGAGACGTGGTCTACAGTGAGAGACGTGGTCTCCTGTGAGAGACGTGGTCTCCAGTGAGAGACGTGGCCTCCTGTGAGAGACGTGGTCTCCAGAGACAGACGTGGTCTACCGTGAGAGACGTGGTCTCCAGAGACAGACGTGGTCTCTAGTGAGAGACGTGGTCTCTAGTGAGAGACGTTGTCTCCAGTGAGAGACGTGGTCTCTAGTGAGAGACGTTGTCTTCCGTGAGAGACATGGTCTTCAGAGACAGACGTGGTCTTCAGAGAGAGACGTGGTCTACAGTGAGAGACGTGGTCTCCAGTGAGAGACGTGGTCTCCTGTGAGACGTGGTCTTCAGAGACAGACGTGGTCTACAGTAAGAGACGTGGTCTTCAGTGAGAGACGTGGTCTTCAGAGAGAGACGTGGTCTACAGTGAGAGACGTGGTCTCCTGTGAGAGACGTGGTCTCCAGTGAGAGACGTGGTCTCCAGTGAGAGACGTGGTCTCCTGTGACAGACGTGGTCTTCAGAGAGAGACGTGGTCTACCGTGAGAGACAGACGTGGTCTCTAGTGAGAGACGTGGTCTCTAGTGAGAGACGTTGTCTCCAGTGAGAGATGTGGTCTCCAGTGAGAGACGTGGTCTTCAGTGAGAGACATGGTCTTCAGAGAGAGACGTGGTCTCCTGTGAGAGACGTGGTCTCTAGAGACAGACGTGGTCTACAGTGAGAGACGTGGTCTCCAGAGACAGACGTGGTCTCCAGAGACAGACGTGGTCTCCTGTGAGAGACGTGGTCTCCTGTGAGAGATGTGGTCTCCAGAGACAGACGTGGTCTACAGTGACAGAAGTGGTCTTCAGAGACAGACGTGGTCTTCAGAGAGAGACGTGGTCTCCTGTGACAGACGTGGTCTTCAGAGAGAGACGTGGTCTCCTGTGAGAGACGTGGTCTCCTGTGACAGACGTGGTCTACAGTGAGAGACGTGGTCTCCTGTGAGAGACGTGGTCTCCAGAGACAGACGTGGTCTCCTGTGAGAGACGTGGTCTCCTGTGAGAGATGTGGTCTCCAGAGACAGACGTGGTCTACAGTGACAGAAGTGGTCTTCAGAGAGAGACGTGGTCTTCAGAGACAGACGTGGTCTTCAGAGAGAGACGTGGTCTCCTGTGACAGACGTGGTCTTCAGAGAGAGACGTGGTCTTCAGAGACAGACGTGGTCTCCTGTGAGAGACGTGGTCTCCTGTGAGAGACGTGGTCTCCAGAGACAGACGTGGTCTTCAGAGAGAGACGTGGTCTACAGTGACAGACGTGGTCTTCAGAGAGAGACGTGGTCTTCAGAGACAGACGTGGTCTTCAGAGAGAGACGTGGTCTTCAGAGGACACGCTGACAGCTCTGATGTCAGCTGCTGTCCGTCTCAGTTCCGTGTGACAGCAGCTGCACCGACTTTGGGTTTGCTGACGGAGTTGCTGATTTACCGTGAGGGTGGAAGTTAAGAAAGAGGAATATTCTTTGAATTCTATTGAATATAGAAGTACAAAATACACACACCGGTTCTTTGCGAGGTGGAGGACGAGGTCACTGGATTGGGAATGCAAATTGTGATGGAGAGCAATGCAAAGTGAGGAGGAGGGTGAGGCTCGTCCCGTCACAGCAGCGTCCTCCCCTCCCGAGCTGTGCTCCAGACGGACATGGGTCCCTCTAGCTGGGTTGTTTGTCACAGTAGTTACCCGGTCCCTTCAGAACCAGGCCTGAGATTGCTTCTCAGCTGTGCTGTTCTCTGATGGTGTCTCTTCCTCTCACACTGCTGCTTGTACGGCTGTCCAGAGATGGAATGTGACGCGTCAAGCTCTTCAGAGAGGAGGCTCTGCTCCGCTCCGCTTTAAACCCGTTCATCACATCCTGATGGTGGCTCCTACTGTTGTACTACTCATGAGTTCAGTACTGATCAATCAATCACACAAACACAATGCAGCACAACGTGCTTCAAATAACAATGAGTAGCTTTGTAATCAATAAAACATTTGATAAAATAATATAAATATAAAACATTAGAGGTAGGATGGAAATAAATGAAGCTCAGAAAGACGCACGAAAGAGAGTTAAACACAATACAATAATTAAAAAGATTAAAAATAGAAACTCAATTCAAAGGCCAAACTAATACGATAAAACTATATAAATATACAGAATTAAAGCTCGAAGATAACGTACAATAAATAATAATAAAGATCTATAAATAAAGCTCAGACTAGAGAGTCTTTAAAGAACATCCTCAGAATAACTTCAAACTCTGTTTCATAATCGATAAGTTTGATGTACACTTACACCTGCAAACCTTTCCCAGCTGTGTCTTCAGTTCACTTCATGAATAAATCTAATAAACCAAACTTCTACTACTTGTTTCATATACAGTCTATAAAGCAGTACCTATAGCTCCGCCCACAATGGTTCACGTGAATCAATCACTCAACCTGTCGCCTTGACTTCTTGAAGACAACGTTGAGTGACGAGGGGGCTTTGACATTTAGACTGCAGTCCTCAGTCAGGACTACTGGGTGTCCTCTCACTCTGTCCTCTGTCCTCTACACACCTCCCCTTCATCTGTCCCTTTGCAGTCTGTTCACCGGCTCCATGCGGGGCCTTCCGTTGCTTATTTACCCACTTTTAGCAGATTTTAAAGTAACCGTTTTCACCCGCGGGGTTTAATTTGCATCCCCTCCCTTCAGACGACGCTACATGTTTTGAGTACCTGCACAGACCGCTGGAGGAGAGGAGAATTAATTGCCTTCTGCGGTGTGAAATACAGCCAAGAAGAAAAAAAGTAAGCTGTGCAAAAGTTTGTAATCGACTGCAGGCTGTGCTCTGAGTCTTCAGACTAATGAACGCCAGTCATTCGCAGTCTCAGCCAGATTTCTGTTGTAAGAGAGAAGGAAGTGAAATCCTGTAAATGTGTGTTGTAAATGTGTGTGAGACGGCGTTGATAGCGTTGATAGTGTTGATAGCGTTGATAGCGTTGATAGCGTTGATAGTGCCCTGCAAACCTTCTCCTCCCTCGTTCTATAAGTGGCATGCTGTTTGTACGGTGGGGCTGTTTAACTCTTCGTTTATCGTGGATTTTCACGCAAATGTTTGCAAAAGCTCACAAGAGACAGCTGGGTCGACAAAGGTTGCCGAGAGACAGACGGGTGGATGAGCGGCGACTACCATTCCATGTTTACACAGACAGATGGACACAGTGTGGCATTCCTTTGAAGAGGACCAGGTTTCTACTTCTTGTTTCACTAAATAGACATTTAAAGGGGAAAAAGTGATAATCTCCAACAAGCACAAACACCTACAGCCTACAGTGTGTGTGTGTGTGTGTGTGTGTGTGTGTGTGTGTGTGTGTGTGTGTGTGTGTGTACAGTGTGTGTGTGTGTGTGTGTGTGTGTGTATACCCCATTGTATATCCCATTCCTAAAATGGAAATATTTCTCCGTTCCTTTAACTGCATATTGCATATGGATGCACGCTAGCTTGAATGAGTTATTCATGTTGTACAAAGTGCCGTCAGGACTAGCAACATGTGAAAGCATTAGAGGTGCAACAGCTGTCGGATGGACTGCTGTGAAAGATTCATGGTGCCCAGAAGATGGACACTAGCCTCTGGTGGTCCTTCTTGAGAGGCGTACTACGAGGAACTGTACCTTTGTGTTTGAGGTAGTGTTATCTGAGCACCAGGCAGGGTCTGACGGACTATTCTGTTCTAGTCCTGGCTCTGGTTCTTGCGTGCCTCCCTTCCCTCCAGTAGGCCTCCAGCAGCGTGGCGTCAGTGTCGGCTCCCAGCGGGGATCGAGGCCTCAGTATAACATTCAGTATAACATTCAGTATAACGTACAGTTTAACGTTCAGTATAACGTTCAGTATAACGTTCAGTATAACGTTCAGTATAACGTTCAGTATAACGTACAGTTTAACGTACAGTTTAACGTTCAGTATAACGTTCAGTATAACGTTCAGTATAACGTTCAGTATAACGTTCAGTTTAACGTTCAGTATAACGTTCAGTATAACGTTCAGTATAACGTTCAGTATAACGTTCAGTTTAACGTTCAGTATAACGTTCAGTATAACATTCAGTATAACATTCAGTTTAACGTTCAGTTTAACGTTCAGTTTAACGTTCAGTTTAACGTTCAGTATAGCGTTCAGTATAGCGTTCAGTATAACATTCAGTTTAACGTTCAGTTTAACGTTCAGTTTAACGTTCAGTATAACGTTCAGTTTAACGTTCAGTATAACGTTCAGTATAACGTTCAGTATAACGTTCAGTATAACGTTCAGTATAACGTTCAGTTTAACGTTCAGTTTAACGTTCAGTATAACGTTCAGTATAACGTTCAGTATAACGTTCAGTATAACGTTCAGTATAACGTTCAGTATAACGTTCAGTTTAACGTTCAGTTTAACGTTCAGTTTAACGTTCAGTATAACGTTCAGTATAACGTTCAGTATAACGTTCAGTATAACGTTCAGTATAACGTTCAGTATAGCGTTCAGTATAGCGTTCAGTATATCGTTCAGTTTAACGTTCAGTTTAACGTTCAGTTTAACGTTCAGTATAACATTCAGACTGTTTCAAAACAAACTCAAAGTTCCTCGTTGTAACTTTAACTTTCCACCTACTGCCATAATCGGTTCAACAATCCATACCATTCCATTAAATATGCAGTAATCTCTAACAAACACCCATCAGACTCAGCTGTACTTTGTGTTTGGTGCTAATGTTAGCATGCTAACACCCTACACTGAGATGGTGACCCTAGTCGACCGTATATATCAGCTGAGCGTCAGCGTGGTCGTTGTATGTAGACTCTCAGAACCCATAGTGCCTTCATTTTAAAGTGTGATAAAGACTTGGTATGTCCCACTACACAGGGCGTCAAATGCAGTGCGCCAGAAACACCAGGATGACCTACTGCGTCCACATGAAACCAGCCAGCATTCTGACCCACAATCCTCTGCTCGGCTGAGATATTTACTATAAATGTGTTGTTACGGTCCATTTCAAGTCTAAAATATATAACACATGTTTGAGTATTCCATCTGCTGCTCGCTGATCACACGCCTCGCCTCCGAGCTCTGACTTTAAAAACAATATTGAATTAATTGAATCACTGACCTCAAACTGCAACAAATCTGATTATTAGAAGCTTCACATGTCTCTGAGCTCCCAGTAGCAGAATAAATGAAGCCTAGTCGTCCCACACATCGGCCTACCTGAATAAACCAACGTAGCTCAAGCGTCTGTGAGAGCCCCGTAAACCCCCATTAAAATAGGGCCTTGAGGGAGCGCTCCCTCAGCGGCAATAAGGCCAATCCATCACCCTGCTGTGGACGCTGTCACCGCTGCTGGAGCTCTTCAGCATTCCTGCCTGTCACCCGTCATCCGTCTCTCTCTCTCCGACTCGGTTTTTCTCACGTCCTCTGAGTCTCTCCTGAAGCCCCAGCAGTGTGAGCCCCCCCCCCCCCGGAGCTGTGGCGTCAATCAGGGCGCTGAAGTCGGTGTGGGACACTCGCATGTAAGACGGCGTGCGACCGATTCCGACAGTTCCCGTGACGTACAACGTGTCGACCCACAATGCAGTTCTGCTAAGCCACGCTCTTTCCTGTACAGATGGAATAAAGGAAATCCTTTCAGAGGGGAAAGCTGCTGCAGCGCAAATTAACAGCAGCCTTTGACCAAATCCATGACTGTGTGTGTGTGTGTGTGTGTGTGTGTGTGTGTGTGTGTGTGTGTGTGTGTGTGTGTGTGTGTGTGTGTGTGTGTACTGTAGACATGTGTCAAAGAATAGTTTGCAGGAAGTATGAAGAGAATGTTAGACACAAACCAGTGGGCGAAGATGAAATACACGTAGGCTTGAACTGATGGACAGAGCGGAGGAAATGATAGAGGGCTGGAAGGAGAGGAAGGAGGCCAGATGTAACCAGGAGGGAAGGGTCGAAGGGAGCGACGGAGGGATGGAAAGAAGCCAAGCACGATTGATAGGAGAGGAACCGCTAGACGGCTCTAATGACAGACATCATGAATAAGATGAAGTGTGGTTCTTTCACACTGGATGAGCTGTTCTCTGAACCATCAACATGCAATTAAATTAAACAAAAACCCAGTCAAATATGCAAAAGTGTATATGCTTTCAAAATTCAAATTTAAAGCTAAAGCGTCATTCTTTAACGTGTCTAAAGTGATTCCTGGTTAAATCGGCTCACTAATTGGGGAGTTGACCAAAGATGAGCGCGCTGTGCTTCGTCGATGAATCAGTGTCTCGTTGTTGACCTGCTGGATTATATTGTTTTTCCACTTTGTGTGAGATGTGACTCCTCCATGTCTCTGTTATGACGTCTCTCTCTACTTTCTCTAATCCAGGAGGACTTTCGGAATAAGGTTCAAGATTACATCAAGCGCTACGCCAGATGATAGACGGGGCGTCCTGAGTCAGCCTGCACCCCCAACAACAACAACCACACTGCTCTACCTGCCCCCCCCCCCCCCCCCCCCCCCCCCCCCCCCCCCCCCCCCCCCCCACACACACACACACACACACACACACACACACACACACACACACGTCAATCAACAGCTGACTCTTTCACTCTCCCCGTGCTGCCCTGCTGTTCTCGAGATTGCAATAAGCTCCACATTGCAAGAAGAAAATAAGAAGAAGAAGAAAAATAAGAAAACAGAAAAACGATGCGTTTGAGTAAAGACTTGCATACAAAAGAACACAGCGCTTTAATCATGCTAGTAGATCAAGCGTCCCGCTGACCACAGCGTCCGGTCATTGTGGCGAAACCACTGAATGAAGCCGCTTCCCCCGAGGCGTCCCTGAGCCGGAGACGAGCCACGGCAACGACCGGCGAGGGAAACTGAGTGTCACTCAGCTGTCTGAAGAGACGGAATATCTGTTGCTCTCAGTTCACTGTTTCAGTGCCTGCTGTGTTTGTGTCACTGAAGAGAATAATGCATGAGTTCACACACACACACACACACACACACACACACACACACACACACACACACACACACACACACACACACACACACACACACATATCCTGCAGTGAACACATGCTGTACACCGCCAGCTCCACCACACAGCATGTGAATGACCGCGTTGTCCGTTCTGTTGCTCTCCTTGCATGTGCGCACACACACACTCACACACTCTCACACACACACACACACACACACACACACACTCTCTCTCTTTCTCTGTTTAGTGTTCAGCTCCTGTGGGATAAAGTACGACTACTGAAACCACAGCCAAATGTACTGTACTGTGTTCAGCTTCACCTCTCCTCACTGCCTTTAGTTGTCTTTCCTCCTTCAGTCCCATTTGTGTCACACACACACACACACACACACACACACACACACACACACACACACACCTCTCTCTCCGTTGAGGATGGAGAGGTTCATTCATACCACAGTGCAGTCAAAGTTCTATGGCGATGGCCCTCTGTTTGTGGTCTCTCTGTACTTCAGTGGGTTTTAGGTGAAACAATGACTGAGTTTAAAGTCCTCCATAACAGAACGTTACAGTTTTGTTTTATGCTCACCGTTCACAGTTAGCGACTAGCTGGGCAGCATTCAGCAGCTAAACAACGAGACGTCATCGCTCTGTATATTTGTGATCATGGTCCTAGAATTAGGACTTGAATTCTTGAAGAAAACGTCTTTATTTTTCCCGATATACAAATGTTCATGTTGTGGGTGAAGGGTTCCTTTGAAGCTGAAAGCCGGCGCTTTGACCTCAGTTATTGTTTCACCTCATTGTCATCGTGCTGCAATATGGAACAAAGAGAACTTACTGTCCCTGTTAGGACTGTAATCACCTTCTCACCCTCAGAGTTCATCTGGACGTCTCTTTCTCTGTGTGGCGACTACGTTTTAACCGTCATTGGACTTTTCCTCCGTTGTGCGTCGCTCTTGACGTTTACACAAAGTGTGCGTACGTTGGAGGTGTTGCACTCCGGACCGGAAGTAAACGAGTCGCTCACTCGGTAGACAGTTGGCTTGCTTGCTACGATGCCTGCTAGCTCACTCGTCAGCTTGCTGGTGAACTTGAGTAGGTGCTGCTATTCCACTGCCATTGTGGATTTTGGCCATAAACTGCGTGTTCATTTAGTATGTGTGGTAGAAAGAGAGGGTGTGTGTGTGTGTGTGTGTGTGTGTGTGTGTGTGTGTGTGTGTGTGTGTGTGTGTGTGTGTGTGTGTGTGTGTGTGTGTGTGTGTGTGTGTGTGTGTGTGTGTCCGCCCAGGGTTCAGCAGCTCATCGTTAGCGTGTTCCAGGTGAAGGTAGACAGAATAACAGGAACACTGACTCTCTGCTGACATAAAGCCCCTCACAATATGACACAATAACCTGTGTGGTGAACGTGAATGTGGGCGTGGTGTGGTATTCTCCAGCATGGTGTTGGACCACTCACACCTAAAGGCTAATGTCACTGCCCATCTCCATGGCGGCTCCTTGTCGTGGTAGCGGTGGCCTCCTGTCCTCTGTCCTCTGTGCTCAATGTTAGCCTTACTAATGCTCTGACTTGTCACACGTCCTTTATTTGGCAGTTAGCGGTGTTCATTGCTCCCAGGATGCTACTGCGACCATATCTCTGCTTGGGCTGACGCCATGTTTGGGCCGGAGGAGAAGATTAACAATTTGTTCTTCTTCACGTCCTCAACCGTTTCTCAGATTGTATATCCATTTTTTAAGATATATTAAAAGAGAATATAAATACAACAAATGCGTCTCTTGTGTTTCATTCACAGCAATGCCAGACAGACGTTTCAGCAGGTCGTAACTGATGTTTCTCCATCAATCATGAAGTGGATAAGATGAATCAAAAGATAGATTGAGTGACCGTCGCATGAGCAGCAGCTGTTATGGTGGAACATAGTTTAATGCGGGGGGGGGGGGGGACAACAGCTGGACTGATGTGAATCTTAATTATTGAACATGATTGTCCCGTGGCTAAAAGCACCAGAACAAAAGTAGTAAGTGGACCTTGAGTTTTGTCATAACATATTATTTTCATTTATTTGATTACGTCAGCTGATTGTTTTCTGTTAACTTTTGGTAAGTTGTAGATATACTCATGTGCTGTACAGTGACCTGCAGTGAGGTACATGAGCTACATCCACATGCTCACAACGTTCAAGTCCATCCAACAACTAACAGCCATTCACCCATTTGACTTGGCTGAGGAAGACACACACACACACACACACACACACACACACACACACACACACACACACACACACACACACACACACACACACACACTGCCAACATCTGCCAGTCACCCACACAGTCCGTTCTTATTCCTGGTGTTGGAGCCCTGTAGCGATACTAACTTATGAAAGTCATGTGAGTGTGTGTATATCTGTGTGTTTTGTGTGTGTTTTATATATATGTGTGTGTGTGTGTGTGTGTGTGTGTGTGTGTGTGTGTGTGTGTGTGTGTGTGTGTGTGTGTGTGTGTGTGTGTGTGTGTGTGTGTGTGTGTGTGTGTGTGTGTGTGTGTGTGTGTGTGCGCGCTGACAGCTGACAGCTGACAGCTGACAGCCACCGCCAGGTAATGAGATGGTTGAATGCCATAAGTCACATGTTCTGCAGCTCTCCGGCTGTCCCGGTCACAACTCCTACCCGCTGAGCCGGAACACGTTCTGGACAGGTCCTCTTTAACTTGCCCCGATTAAACTAAAAGTACATATTTCCATTAACCAGGCCTTGGGGAGGAGGTGAGAAAATAATGAGGAGCAACACAAATGGTGTCCCCACAGAGCGCCTGTTGACAGCACACCTGCCAGCCACATTAAGGGAGAGATTAATGGGTGTGAATGATGGCTCATTTGTCACATAAATTGGCCTCAGTCGACACTGCTGCATGGGAGCTGTGTGCTTAAATATGTGTTTGTCTGTTTCTGTTAGCTGGAAGCTTTAACCTACAGCTGCTGTGGGACTGGACATAGATTTCCCTTGGGACTGGAGGTTAAGGACAGACGTCTTTAAAAAGAATACAAATAAAATGAAATCCACAAGTTACATGCACAACAAGAGGGTCACTTTTGAAAAGCACAGATAAAGAAAACGTCTTTATTCTAAGGTGATTCAGGGAGATTTCCGATTTAATCAAATAAAATGGAATAAATATAGTTAAGACTCGTCTGCTGGTGATGGAGGCTTTGTAAATTGGAGTAATTTCCCCCCATCTCACTGTGATTGACAGGATGGCTCATCTATCTGGCCTCCCTTTTAATATCATGACTCATCTCCTGAGTCATTTCCTCAGACGCTCTCATGGGGCAATCAAAGGGAAACATAGTCCTGCTGTATTTGTTGTGTTTCATTAAGGAATGCAAAGCGAAAATCACACGTGGGTGGATCCATATAACTTCAAAACTGTCACGTATCATTTCATTAAAGAGTCAACTCTTTTCTTCAATGTTATTTTGTGGTTTGTGTTAAAGTAAGTAAAGAGCGACTCCCGTGCACGTTCCATCCTTCCATGAGTTATTCTCTTTTTGCTTTTATCAATAAACTAACTTCTCCACCTCACCTCATAGGTTAACTTCTCCATCTACCTCATAGGTTAACTTCTCCACCCACCTCATAGGTTAACTTCTCCATCTACCTCATAGGTTAACTTCTCCACCTGACCTCATAGGTTAACTTCTCCATCTACCTCATAGGTTAACTTCTCCACCTGACCTGATAGGTTAACTTCTCCATCTACCTCATAGGTTAACTTCCCCACCCACCTCATAGGTATTGATTCTGAATTAAGATCTCACTGTGGTCCACCAGCAGGGGCGGGACTTCGCCTCTCTGTAAGTCAGTCATCCCTGAAGCCAGACATGGATCAGATGTCAAAGGTTCATCTTTGTTCCTTCATTCACTGCACATGTGTGCACATAGTAAATGTGTGTGTGTGTGTGTGTGTGTGTGTGTGTGTGTGTGTGTGTGCGCACAGTAAATGTGTTTGTTTTGCTGACCTGGTGGGCGTTTGGTACCAGCTGCTTCTTCCTCTCCTCTCCTCTCCCATCGTTGGAGCTCATCACGCTGGCTCAGTCTGAGCTGCACCTCATTTCTGCAGCTCTTAACATTCTCTCTCTGAAACTTCCTTCTCTGTCATGAGCCATTTCCAGACATTAGCTGCCGTTATATAAATGTTCTCTACGGCTCCATTCAGACCCGGCAGGATCTTCAGTGGCACCGCTGGATCGCAGTGAGTTGGAGATAGATGCTCACTACTGTGAGCACTGCACAGCTTTGTGCATATATAATCCATTATGCACGCCCCCGACAACATTATGCACACAGAAAAGAGCATTATCTGTGCCGAACAGCATTGCACACATCCGGCAGCATTATATACGTTAACTTAGCTTTTAAAATCGTACGCCACAGTTCTTGGGATAGTCGGTACGGTTATGAACACGTTAAGATGTTTGAAAAGCCTCCAAGTGTGTCACAGTTCTTTGTGCATACAGGACACCAGAAATATAAAATGTCTTTTCTCTGTAAGCAGGGAACCTGAGTTTAATAAGATGAATACTCAAATCCACAAGAAGTCATCATCATAAAGCATTAACCGCCTTAACGTTGTATTTTCTTGCAGATATCACATAGAGTATGTAGTAAACTGTCCGTCATGAGCCCCTTTCAGACCATGCTGGCTTCATCTAAGTGTCAGACTAAGGAGGCCGTTATGTAAATGCTCTTCATGGATTCATTCAGACCACTCAGGATCTGCACAGAAGGAGTGGTAGCAGCGCTGGATAACAGTACAGACATGGAAGATAATAATAATAATAATAATAATAAAGACTTGTTCTGTTCTCTCAGTCTGCATCACGGTTGGATGATGTTTTCGGGTTGTCCGTCTCCCTCTCATTATTGTGAACACCGTCTCTCTTCAGAGGGTGACGGTGGTCAAAGGTCACTGTGACCGAACAAAACAAGTTCATTCGTATGCTAATTATGTCAATTTAACACAAATATCTAATAGCATAAAACTACACAACCTGGAGGCAGTAATGCTCGTGTGTTTTGCAGTTGAGGACTTAAATAATGATGATTGAAGGGAGGGGGGGGTAAAGTTGCCTAATAAAATTGCTGTAGGGGCCTTTCTACAAAGGTGACTACGTTGCTTTATCAGACACAAAACCAACATCCGCAATTACCAAAACATTTATGTAATGAGGTGCATGTTGAAAAAGAGCTTCAGTATTTGCTGTGAAGCCGTATGGAGGTAGTGAGAAGTATGTGACATGCTGTACAACACAACAGCAGTCAACCCATTCATTCATTCACGCCGACCACCATTTTATCACGCGTTAACGCAGTTTAGTTTTATTATTAAGCGGACATATTTAACACAAGAACTAACCCAAGCCAAATGTTATTGCACTTTTGTTCATATAGCAGTACTTTAAAATAAAAGTGCACTAAAAATACACTACTTTTGAATTCATTATTGAATTTTGCGCATAACAATGATCACGATTATAAATTGTAATCGTTGCACAACACTAATATTTACATTACATTACATTACAATCATTTAGCAGACGCTTTTACACATGTTCTGTGCACCTTTGAAATATGTTAGTGAAGAATGGATGCATTATAGTTCCTACAAGTAGTAGTTGTAGGAGTAGTAGTTGTAGTAGTGGTAGTAGTTGTAGTTGTAGTAGTAGTAGTAGTAGTAGTAGTAGTAGTAGTAGTAGCTGTAGTAGCTGTAGTTGTAGTAGTAGTAGTAGTAGTAGTTGTAGTAGTAGTAATTGTAGTAGTAGTAGTAGTAGTAGTAGTAGTAGTAGCTGTAGTTGTAGTAGTAGTAGTAGTAGTAGTTGTAGTAGCTGTAGTAGCTGTAGTTGTAGTTGTAGTAGTAGTAGTTGTAGTAGTAGTAGCTGTAGTAGTAGTAGTTGTAGTAGTAGTAGCTGTAGTAGTAGTAGTAGTAGTAGTAGTAGTTGTAGTAGCTGTAGTAGCTGTAGTTGTAGTTGTAGTAGTAGTAGTTGTAGTAGTAGTAGCTGTAGTAGTAGTAGCTGTAGTAGTAGTAGTAGTAGTTGTAGTAGTAGTAGCTGTAGTTGTAGTAGTAGTAGTAGTAGTAGTAGTAGTAGTAGTAGTAGTAGGAAATAGTGCACATTTTAGAAACTGGGGCGGGATGTGAGGCCGAAGCAGCTGCACACATTTACAGGTTGATTTGGGATTTATTAAAGGAAATGGCTCACTGGCAGACGTACACACGTTTTTATGAATCTGAATATTTTTTGGCGTGCGTGCATTTCCTTCTTTGAACGTACGCACACATTTAGCTATGGATCCTACGCAGTGTTTTATAAAAGAGAGCCCTGGTGTGAGCGCACCAATGGGCAGATGTGTGCAGGCCCACGCCCGTCCGTGTGGCGTTGCACAGTTGTGCCTCCTAACAGAAAGCGCCGCTCCGTCTCCTGTGTTCACTTCAAACGCTGCCCACATGCTCCTGCCAGCCGTGGGAGGCATGTCATTGTTCTGTGAGACTAGCTTGGCAGGCTGCAAACAGTAATGCATTTAGTCATGCCCACTTCTACAGAAGCAGAAACAATGATACATTACCGTAATTAAACAAAGCCCATCTCCGCTTCTTATTGCTTTGTTGCATTGGAACAAAGCTAATGTCACACGGCACGTACTTCTGACTTCATTGTTAACTGTGCTTCTAGAGTCGGAGCCCTTGAGTGCAGGTGGTTGACATTACATGTATGAATCCCACTGCAAGTCACAATGCTTAAATGCTTTCATATAAATGCAAATCAGAGTGCTTTACATAATCGCTAGTTAAATCCTTACATAGGCTACACATAGGAACAAGTCGAAAGGGACAAGCTGCACCTATGATGTTTTTCAACTTTCCAACACCGTGGTGAGCACTGTAAAGCAACTATGACGTACGAAATTCAAAATGGCATTGGCGAAATTGCCGAAGTCTAGGCTTTAAAAAGGACATCAGGGTGACTAGGTCTACCTCCTATATACAGTCCATGGTCTAGATTCAGCCGTTATTATGAGCCCAAACTGAGACACATATATAGTGAATCAGCATGGCTCAGTGACTGGATGTTCTACAGTCAGGTTTGATATAAGAAAAGTGAAGAATCACTTAACGTGAAGAGCAATGCTTCACTTCATCTGTGTCACTAAACGTCATTTCAAGGATGACCTCAAATCTGACGTCTGTTTGTATGTTGCTGTCAGCCGCATCCTACACCAATGACCTCATGAGCACTTCCTGATCTGATCCTCAGCCTCCTACTGAACCGACTGCATGAACCTGGTTGAGGATTCCGTCGGTGGAGATGATGCTTTTGAGAGAATGGACTGTTAATCATTTCAATTGTTTCCTAAATGAGCTGTTTATGTTGGAGGGCAGTGTGCAGGAGAGAGAGAACTCTTCACTTCGTTCTTATACCTTTACTGTGATTTTGACTTCAATAGAACAACAACAAGAACATTGCAAACATTCTCAAAAAGACTTTAAATAGCGGGCGGTCTTTGCTGCTGTATTACTGCGTTTCTCTCTCTCGTTTTCCTGCTTCCAACTCCATCAGCTGATCTGACGACTTTCACCTTTTCGGCTCGACGATCAGATTTAGCCACGACCTCTGTGAATCTATGGGGGGGGGGGTGTGTTCCTGAACGCTGTCCCCCCCTCCCCCCCCCTCCTCTGTCTCCTGAGACAGACCCCCCGTCAGGACTCTGAGTGCAGAGCGTGAGACTGCTCTGATGAAACTGCTTAATGTGACCGAGAAGATGAATTGGCTCATGGACATACCCATGCACCGTGGACTACGGCCTCGGTCATTTGCTTTTTTCCGTATTGTTTTTCAAAACCGCGGTGACATGGAAAATGATAGAAGTGTGGAGAATGTCAAGAGACTGATTATTCTTCTTCCTCCTCTTCCTCCTCTTCCTCGTCTTATTATTACATCGAGTCACAGAAAATCTCTTGACCAGTTCATCTTCTTCTTGTGCAGTTTATCGTCAGCGCCTCATCTCCCAGACTGCCTGTTGGCAGATTGAAATGTTGCTTGAGGTTCTGCTGGGAAAACGCTGAAATACACCAGAGGCACTTGGGAAACTGGAGGAGTTCTGACACACACACACACATACACACACACACACACACACACACACACACACACACACACACACACACACACACACACACACACACACACACACACACAGACAGTGCGAAAATAACATGTAGCAACATTAACAGCGGACATCTGCGAAGGACATTACGCCGTTTGTTATTAACCTGCAGGGACTTCAGGGGAGGAGAACGGGGAGGACTTTGTGACGTCAGACGCTCGGATCCGTCTTATGGGACAGAACCCTGAATGCTGCAGTGACGATGACGATGAAGACGAAGACGTTCAGCAGAAAGCCTCACTGACTAAACTGAACACAGTCAGAACAAAGACAAATGGATTTCCTGGACCGGGCAGTGCCTCACAGAAGCTGAACAGCTTGATTTGTCATCTTCGGTTTGGCCGACCTTTTTTAACGAGATGTTGTGACATCTTTGGGACGGCAAGAGCTCGTAAAACGGATCCTATAAAGCTCTGGGTAGCCCAGCACTAAAACGATTAACTTCTCCATATATCTTACTAAAGAGAGAAGATGCCTGCGGCTCTGATTGGTTGTTCCTCGTCACATGATGCGCACGGTGCCGCTCTCACTTTTGAACGAGCGTCCTTCTGCACGTCTACATCCACAACCATGGATTTAAGAGCAAAACACCCGTCAACCACTTATCCCTTCACGCCTTCTGCCAAACTTCTCTTTTCTTCTTCAGCATTCTCTTCATCTCCGACATCACGGCTGACGACGGAATGAACGATGCCTGACGGACACCTTTGAAATGAAATGGTATCCCACTCTAGTCACAGTGACACATTACCTTACTGTCATCATGGAGGAACCTGTTGGTTCACATCGGTGGTCCTAAAGTGACACACTTTGCTTTGGTCCCCACTGAGAAACACTGTGACTGCTGCAATGACCCACATCCGCAAACCAACCAATCAGAACATGACAGGAAATGACACGGCATGCATTGTTGCATTGTTGACAAAAGGGGGAAGAGGACACATGTGCACACCCTCCAGCCAAAACCGTTGATGTGAAATGAAAGAGAAGTTTGAGTTTGGAAAACAGAAAACCTCAGGTGGATGAGTCGATGGCGTTCTCCTGCTCTCATACAGGCTTCTCTTCTTCTCTTCTTCTTCTTTCATGGCCTTGACTTGTCTTGTCCCTATTCGACAGTTGGACACGACAGACCCATCTCACACAGCGTTCACTAAACGTACACCATCTAGATGCTCCTTCCCGTGAAGCTAGTGTGTGTCTATATATGAAGAGATGTATCAGTAAAACAAGACAACAGAACATCTACTAAACGGAGCTGGTGGTGAGGCTGTTTAATGGGCAGGATGTTTAAAAAATATGGACGTCTGTTCGTCTACATTTCCCTCACAATCAGCCAACTCGATGTGCAGACGAAGGAACAAGTGATACAGTTGAAAGCTCCAGAACGGCTGCTAAATGGGCCGCGTGAAGCCAGGTCTCAATACTCCAGGACGGTATCAATAGCACACAGTATTAACCCTTTGGATGATGCTATACAAAGCAGACAGCAGTTGAACTATCAGAGGACATTTTTCTGGCGTCTCTTCTGTCTTCGGGTCACTTGTTCCTCACGAGGGCTGTAGATGCTCCTCCAGAGAGGAGCTTCCGTTTCCTCTGACATGAACAGACCTGTTCTTGTGATTTAGGGAGTAAGTGATCTTTGGATTGTTCTTCAAAGACAAGAAGCAGTTAATCCTCGAGATGAAAACACAGCCGCTTGACGTGAAGCCCTCGGTGCTTTCAGTGGCCTCGAGTGTTCTGTCTGCAGTAACGCGTAAACTAAATATGTCGGCGGAAGGATTTGTATTGTCATCCGGTGTTGTAATTACGTTAATGCGTTGATTTCATTCGTTTGTCTTCGTCTTGCTTCGTCTCACCTGGCAGCGGAATCACTCCGAATGACAATTCATCATTTCAGTTCTAAGTGCTGCCCGTGGCGGAAACAAAGCGTTTAAAGGTTTTCTTTCTTCTTCTGTGAGCATGTGGTGGATGGCTACATTACCTCTTATAACCTCAATAGGTTTTGCCCATAAAGTAGGGGAGAGTGTGTGTGTGTGTGTGTGTGTGTGTTGTGTGTGTGTGTGTGTGTGGGGGGGGGGGGAGGGGGGCATTGAAGACATAGTTGTCGCTTTAGTTTTCAGCTTAGGAAGCTGAAATGAGCTAAGAAGTAGAGATGAAGTTCCTGTGTGCATGAGATAGACAGGGCTGATAAGTTGTGTGGTGAAATGGGTCGACTCTTGGAAAAGCGGTGGAGACCTAATCTCACGATGTCAGATTCTCTCAAGCGTCCTTTTGGATGCAAATGAATCCTACCGGTGAGATTAAAGAACTAATTTCAGTTGGAAAAAGTACATCTTTATCCCCCTCTTGTTCCTGTGCAGCACAGAATGATCATGTACAAAATAACACTGCAGCTATTAACAGCCCCGTCCTGAAGGATTACCATGCATCACCTATCACAATATGAACCAGGTGAAGACGTTAGCTGCAACTGTAAGAGGTGAGGATGGTGAGTATGGGTTTTATAACATGAATAAACAAAATTACAAAATGAAAAGCTTAATTTTCTAAACCTACTTCTGATCAAATTTACATTTTTCATACACGTTTTGCATATCTGTTTTTAATCCGTGCTGTTGGTTTATTTTTGTCTTCCTTAGAGAGGAGAGAGGAGAGAGGAAAGAGGAGAGGAGAGAGGACAGAGGAGAGGGGAGAGAGGAGAGAGGAAAGAGGAGAGGAGAGAGGAGAGAGGAGAGGGGAGAGAGGAGAGAGGAAAGAGGAAAGAGGAGAGAGGAGAGAGGAGAGGGAAGAGAGGAGAGTTGAGAGTAGAGAGGAGAGGGGAGAGAGGAGAGAGGAGAGAGGAGAGAGGAAAGAGGAAAGAGGAGAGAGGAGAGAGGAGAGGGGAGAGAGGAAAGAGGGAAAGAAGAGAGAGGAGAGGAGACGCCGTTCAGCAGATTTAATATCTGAACAACAAAACAAGCAAACTTACTTTGGGGCAATTGTTTGACTTTTTGTATCTTTGAGCCTTCTCTCTCTCTCTCTCTCTCTGTCTCTCTGTCTCTTTCTCGCTCTCTCTCTCTGTCTCTCTCTGTCTCTCTCTGTCTCTCTCTCTCTCTCTCTCTCTCTCTCTCTCTCTCTCTCTCTCTCTCTGTCTCTCTCTCTCTGTCTCTCTCTCTCTGTCTCTCTCTCTCTCTCTCTCTCTCTCTCTCTCTCTCTCTCTCTGTCTCTCTCTGTCTCTCTCTCTCTCTCTGTCTCTCTCTCTCTCTGTCTCTCTGTCTCTGTCTCTTTCTCTCTCTCTCTCTGTCTCTCTCTTTCTCTTTCTCTCTGTCTCTCTCTCTCTCTCTCTCTCTCTCTCTCTCTCTCTGTCTCTCTGTCTCTTTCTCTCTCTCTCTCTCTCTCTGTCTCTCTCTCTCTCTCTCTCTCTCTCTCTGTCTCTCTGTCTCTCTGTCTCTTTCTCTCTCTCTCTCTCTCTCTCTCTCTCTCTCTCTCTCTCTCTCTCTTTCTCTCTCTCTCTGTCTCTCTCTCTCTCTCTCTCTCTCTCTCTCTCTCTCTGTCTCTCTGTCTCTTTCTCTCTCTCTCTCTGTCTCTCTCTCTCTCTCTCTCTCTGTCTCTCTGTCTCTCTGTCTCTCTGTCTCTTTCTCTCTCTCTCTCTCTCTCTCTCTCTCTCTCTCCTCTCTCTCTCTCTCTCTCTCTCTCTCTCTGACCTCAACCCACTCACTGTCCTTGGCCATTATACAATAATTGACAGGGCGGTGCATCATTGCTGCTGTTAAAATGGTTGCTGCCCTTGCAGTCATGTGTGTCTTCAGCATCTGTATCTCCTCAGGTTGCCTTTCTCCTCCATCGATAATCCACCAGGGAGAGTCCAGTCTTTAATATGATGAGTTAGCGTGGGTGGAGAAAGGTCATGGCTGTCAGCAAGCCCTCTTAAACACATGGTTTTAAGTATTTGTATTATCGTAGCATCTTTCTGTTGCACGTTTTTCAACATCATACCCGATATTTGTGCTAATGAAAAGATGTGACAATCAGGACTGTGAATAGATTTTCAATTTGTTATGTATTAATTATGTCAATGTTTACTGCGTGTTAACTAAGCTAACTGAAACAGGAGCGTCTAACTGACAGGCTCTTAGATGGATGGACAACATGTTCAAAGAGAGATGAAACATGCTCCAAAGAGCGCTGAGTCGGTTGTAATAAATATGGTTATGAACCATATGGTTATGAACCACACCTACAGGGAACGATTCTCCCGTTGCAGCTCAAAACCGGTTGCCAATTAGCTTGTAAGTGAGTTAGCCTTTGTCAACAAGATATAACTTAGTTAACGTTAGCTTAGTGCCTCCATTAAATTACATAAAAAACTATGCTAGGTGGTAGCAAATACCATGTTAGCAGTAGGTTGTGGCTTTCTAATGACCATTTCTATCTTGTTTTCATCCATTTTTTTTCATCCATCCATCTTCCTCCGCTTATCCGGGGTCGGGTCGCGGTGGCAGCAGGCCAAGCAAGCTGACCCAGACTTCCCTCTCCCCCGCAACATTTTGTAGCTCATTCTGGGGGGTCCCGAGGCGTTCCCAGGCCAGCTGGGAGATGTAGTCCCTCCAGCGTGTTCTGGGTCTTCCCCGGGGTCTCCTCCCAGTTGGGCGTGCCGGATAACCTCCAGTGGGAGGCTCCCAGGAGGCCTCCTGATTAGATGCCCGAACCACATCAGCTGACTCCTTTCGATGCGAAGGAGTAGCGTCTCAACTCCAAGTTCCCTCCTGATGTCCAAGCTCCTCACCCTGTCTCTGAGGCTGAGTCCGGCCGCTTGTAGCCGCGACCTCGTCCTTTCGGTCACGACCCAGAGTTTGTGACCATAGGTGAGGGTCGGAATGTAGACCGACCGGTCAATCTTCACCAAGACGGTCCGGTGCAGTCCATCTAGCCCTCACTCGTGAACAAGACCCCGAGATACTTCGCTTGCTGTGATTCTTTGAGTTAGACCATAATGCACGGGCCCTGGTTGACTCCTGTCGATGTCAGAATACAACATGCTGTGTACGCCATGATATCAAAAGTGCCGTGGGACAGCTGGGGATTAAGCTAACCAATTTACATCAACATGTCTTCATGAACAGCTGCCGAATCTGGAAACACACTCTCAAGGAGAGGAGGGATGCTGCCACATAAAGAGGACTGCGGCTGTGTCACAGCATCAACGGACATAGTGACATATTAGGATGCCGACGCCAATTATTATAATAAATAAGGGATTTTATTCTTTATCCTGAGCAAAAATAAATAGACAAACGTATGAAAAGCATAGAAAAAACTAAATTAGAAAGGGTGACAAATTAATCAGCATCCATCCAACCACCCTACACATCCAATAGTAATAGAAGGACTTATTTTACTTGGGTACCTTTCTGGGTTCTCTGAATAACAGAACACACATCATATCAGTGCTCTTCTACTCTATAACAACGGTTACATGCGAGACTAGAGGGAAAAGGGTGCCAACCGCTGTTTCACATATTATTATTTAATAGTGCAAGGACCAACGCGTTGACAAAGTGTGCATCTCGTTAGAGTAAAACTGTGATGGCACAAACAGAGTGTTAACTACTCGACATATGACATATGGTTCTGGAGCGTCTGGAGAGCGCTCATTAAATTTCCATGGGACGGGCTGTGTAGGGTTACATGGTACTTCACTTAAATGTACATGTACAAATCGTTTAAGGAGAGTCGTCCTAACCCTTGTGAGACCATGCTATGGCAGAGCTACGGACTCGAGACTCTCATGACTGACATGAAAGCAAAGACATTCATGACATAACTGGTGAAATCCCAGAACACTAAAAAAATGAATACAGCAGCGGACAGCAGCCTTGCATAACCACACACCTTGAATATTTAATTGTTAGGCCTGTGCACTGAAAGGAGTCGTCAACTATATACAATCAGGACTGGATTGACAAGGAATGTGAAATGTTCAGCGCCATCATTTTAACTGTCACAGTTCATTGTACTTACCCTAATGAACTTGAGACTTGATTTGAAATCGGGGAACCTTTAACGTGCATTCTCTCTAGTGTCCAGCAGGGGGCGACTCCTCTGGTTGTATAGAAGTCTAGTCTAAAATGACTCTACTTCTCTCTTGATTTATTCCCTCAGTAAACATTGTAAACATGAGTTTATGGTCTCAATCTCTAGTTTACAGTCTTCTTCAATACAGCATGATATTCATTTAGTACATTATGCTCCATTTAGAGTCAAACAGACCATAAAGCAGGGGATGATTTAGGGCGGGGCTACATGCTGATTGACAGGTGTCTACTGCGGTATTGTCAAGTCCGGGAGTTGTTCGTGTTTTCGTCATAGACCTTTAACCCTTTCACAGTGTGCTTTTTATTCATGGAAGTCAATTGTAACCTTTTTAGTAGCCTAAAAATATCGTATTCAGCGTTCGGTTGTACTTAGCTCCTCCTTCTTGTGTCTCTTCTGGTTGCAAAAAATCAAGATGGCTACAGCCAAAAACCAAGATGACGATCAAAACTGGACACTTCGAAACTGTATCCAACGAACCAATGGGTGACGTCACGACGACTACGTCCACTTCTTATACACAGCCTGTGGTTGAAACTTGGTTAGAAAGACTTCAAACTTGTCTTGGATGTGTCTCAAATGACTTGAGACTTTACTTGAACTTGGCTTGGTTTACTTGAGACTTGCACTTGTCTCGAATGACTTGACCCTTGACTTAGACTTGTCTCGAATGACTTGACGCTTGACTTAGACTTGTCTCAAATGTCTTGAGACTTGGCTTTGATTTTCCCCAAAAACCTTGAGGACTCTGACTTTGGGAGGACAAGTTATTTTATCTAATAAATGTCAATTAAGAAGAAGCTGTTTGCTCTAATTGACATCTGAGCCTAATTGAGCCCTGCTTTGTGATTTAACACTGACTAGTCCTCTGAGAGCACCAACACAAAGGCAACATTGTAGTGCAAGATATACTGCTGTGTGACTGCACCTTCATTTACTCTTTCTCTGTTCAGGCTGCAGTGCTGTTCCCCGATGCATCTGTGTGAAAACGTGTTGAGACTCAATTCCTCAGGTCACGAAGCTTCACGTAAGAACAGGAGGCCTTTGTTTTCTGTTCACTTTACTAAATATAGTTTTGCCTTTGTCATATTTTTCACACTTCAGCGACTGACACGAGGGCTTGAACGTAGTGCATTCATGAAGACTCAATGTTGTGCACTAAGCCACGCATACATTATTGCAGGATTTGTCATTCATATTTAACACTTAGTTACCAGAAGCCCTTTGTACCATCCCACCCAACCCGTAAGAAACACCAATCCCCAGTGTGTCAAACACGTTAATCAGATGTTTTATTCAGCTTTTCCTCACGATCATATATTTTACAATTCAGTCATCAGAAGTCACGCCAACAAAAATGAGACATTTCACAGCAACTGTTACCCTCTGTTTTCAAAGAGCTTTTGGCACAAAGTACAAATGGTGTTGGGGAAGTGTGGGCGTGCTTTCTGGTGTGTTTTCCTGACAGGCGGGTTACAGGTCAATGAATCTATAAAGGAAAGAGAGCGTTCAAAAATATCAATGAGGAAACAGTTCACACAGCGCACTCTTCCACACTGGCAGATCATAAATCAATATGAACCTAAGGTCTGTGATACAAACTCTGCTGGAGGCGGTGTTCAGCAGATATGTGCGTTGGCTAATCCATCGCTTTGTGTTCTCTCTGTAGTTAGAGTTGTGATTCATCCACAGTGAATTTCCTACTCTTTGTTCTCTTTTTTTTTATTTTCTTGCAACATTTCCACATAACTGCCTAAATTGGATGCAATCAATTTGGTAATTATTGGACTAGTGTCTTTCTACATTGTGACCAAATTGGAGAAACGAATCATCAGAAAGAATGTGAGGATCTTTGGTTAATTAACTCGGCGTCCCCAGACTTCTGTTCTCCTGTGGCCTTCAAAGTCTTGACTCAGCCACGTCCACCTGTGTGTCCGCTGGCATTCCTTCATTTTAGTTTCCTTGGTGATGGAGGATGGAAGCCGGAGAACACAACATCATCACAGCCCGGACAAATTGGGGCCTCGGCCCCTGCGTGGTGTCCTCTGAACCGTGCTATCTCTCTCACCTTTGCTGCACATCTGCCAATCTTTAGAATGTGACATTGTTATCTCCGGCATTTTCTGGTTCAGTTCGTGTCATGTTATGGAAACACGTCTTTGTTTCCCATTCAGAGGGAGTTTGAACTGCGGGTATGGAGAGGAGCTTGAGGACATGAGGCCAGGGTGTCTGATATGAGCAGAGGAAAAGAGATGAAAACTAAAAACAGACAGATTCCACTCCCACTATAGCTTGACAGTGTAACCATAAGCCCTCTGCATGATTGAGAGTATATTCAAAGTATAATACACATCTGTTCAAAAGTGTTTCTTTGTAAAACACGGACACACAAAGTTTGCATCTGAGAGAAATTGATTTAGTTTGTTTTTTTTAATCTTGATTGTGACATTCTGACAGATACATCTCATATTGTAAATATTGTGTATATTTACAGTATATGTATATATATACACGTTGAATCTGATATACCTGCCTTCCCCTAACAGATGTTGGGAGTGTCCTTTTGTAGCTTGCCAATAGTGTGAAGAAGGCCTTCCACACTTTGTGACTCCACAAATTGTGTTAAATTCCTGTATGAGTTGAAGAATTTCCACCACATCCAACATTCTTTGAAGCAGCTGTGTATAATTTATATATTTAGTATTATCAATATTTTCCCACCAGTCACTCTCCTGATCAACATCAGGTTCAGGTGCGCAGTTCAGCGCTCTGTAAACCAAAGAAATGACGTTAGTCCATGTCAGAGTATTGGGGCTACAACAGATGGGAGTTGTAAAGCCTTCATATTGGTGTCAGTGCATTCAGGCATCACTGAAGTAAGATCTGGTTTTAACGTGTATCTTGTACAGCTCCTCTTCCAGGTCCATGTTAAAGTGATTCTAGTCCAAATGTACCCCCCGAACACTAACACTCAGAAAGACAGATCCTTTGGTCGCTGAGGGTGGATATGATGCAACCATAGGGACAAAAAGTACCTCTTGTCTTGACATTTGTGACCACCCGCTCCCTTTCACTACACCATCCCCTCGCTGCGTTTGCTCCTCCATACCACCAGGGCCGTCATGAGGAGAGTGACCAGGATGGGAACCACAATGAAGGGACCCAGGATGCGATTGGGTGGGTCCTTCAGAAGCCGTCCAGACAGCGAGCAGTCGTGGAAGTAGTGCTTGTGGACTTGGATGAAGAACTCATCCACCAGCCTGTTGGGCCAGAAGCAGTCCATCTTCAGCGCCACCAGGAAGGTGCAGTTTGTCAGCTCGCCATAGAGTCTGCATGTTGGAGAGGAAGAAAAACACGGTGAGGATCATCCGCTAACACCCACTTCCCCTTTGTTACTGTTGCCCGCTCAACTCTTCGTTCTCACACGGCTCATGTGCAGGTGTAGTTCCTGAAACAATGGGTCCTTAATTTCAGCTTCTAATGAATTGCCAGTGACTGTGGATTTTGCCAGCTGTCACTGGCAGATTTGATCGCCTATGGCTGCATGAAGCTAACGCCTCCATGAGAGAACGCTGCCTCTGGCTGACTTTTTAATGCTAGAAACATATCAAATCTGATGTTTATTTTGTTCTGCTTAGCTTACAGACGTGTTCATATTTGTACATTTAACGTTACAGGAGAGAAGGCTTTTAGTATGTGTATCCAATAAAGACCCTAAAGCTAATGGTTTGCTACTTCTTGGGCTTGGAGGCAATGCTGCTGTAGTTTACTACTCTAGAGAGTAAGCTAGTTTCCAAGACATGCTAACGTCAGAGCAAATAAACACACTGTTCAGTTCACTCCTTATACCTTTTCTCATTATTTAATTTATTTTTGGGAGGGGTTTAGTGAACGGTCAATAACAACATTCACTGTAGAAACAACTCTTCTGTCCTCGTATCTGTTGCTACATGGTCTTTTACTGTATGTGTTGACAACATCTATCTACTACCCTTGATTGTATGAAAAGCCTTTCAAGTCCTATTGGATGATCTTTAAAATGCATAGTGATCAATGCAATGCATGAGCCCGTTTCCTTTCTAATTAAACATGACAGTGAAGAGATTTACGGGGTTCACCTTGTACAACAATATGAGAATTTATTGCTTTTTACAAATATTTTGTAGGATAAATCATGTATAGTAACATAATTACATTACTTGGGTTGGACGGACGACAGGACAAACACATTACCAGATTGTCCAGGTGGCTCAGATGCAAAACACTTGTCCTTCACTGTGAGAGGCTATTATGGAAAAAAACAGGGAGAGGGAGGGGTCGTACTCATAGTCTATTGTTTATACCTTGTGTGTGTGTGTGTGTGTTGCTTCTCCATGGTGAGGTGATCCCAATCATAATTGAGGTAATGACCCATGATTATGACACACAGAGCACACAGAGGATACTGTGAATGCACAAATTAAGGTCATAACACATATGGGCCTATATGGTTCAGGCAGCATCTACACATCCAGCAGACTCAGACTCGTAGCTCTGTGTCGGTCTCCATCAGGGAAATAATTTTAGCCGCTAAATGCTCCACAGTGTTCACCAACTAGTCGCAAACTTTGATTGCCGGTCATTTGGCGCTGGGCAGGCAGCGTTCAGCGGGACAAAAGTGTAGTGAGTGCAGTGAGAATGAATCAAAACAGTAAAGTTGCAGACCATGAAAACCCAAAATATTCTAAAATGCACTACAAACTTGAGGGGAACTGCAGAGACCAGTGATAATTCTCTAATGGGTGTAAACCTGCAAGTGGCCCCTTTCACATTACATGTAGTCAACTGACCCGGAGTTGACTTAAAAGTATCAATTAGTGTGATATGTAATGCAATGAAACTTTTTTTAATATCCAAACGTTGTCCCTAGTGTAGAATCTCTGCTTTGCTCGTCCTCTCTGATCTGCACAGCTCAGATTTAATATGTTCCTTTACTAATCTGACAGTGTTTGATGATTCATCCCAACATGGAGTCTTTCTTGGTGGAAGTTTTGTAGATGTAAACAGCTCAGGGCTTGTTGGCATGAGACCAGCGGTGCAGAGCATTCCGGTTGCTTCGGGTAGCACCTTCACTCTGTCTGAGTGTGTGCTTCCTCCCTCTGCTTTTTCCTTGACGTTTTTAAAAATCAGTCGCAGAGGAGAAAAAAATAATTCTGGTCCCGCTGCCGGTTCAGTGAGCACCCAGGTTTCCAGGGATATTTATGAGTCAGCGACTGAAATAAGTCGCACCAGAGTCAGGGCAGGGGCGGTGCATGTGGCCGGTTACTAGTTCACCCCAGCTGAGGTTAGATTAAACCGGATGGTGTGCAGCTTCTGCAAGAGAGACAGTGTGTATGTACGTGTGTGCTAAATGTAGTCTATATGTAATTTCTCTTAGTAGAGATTTCATTTTACAGAAAGTCATGGCAGTAATACAAGGTTAAACTAATGGTATGTTTTAAGAAATGCCACATACTGAAGTTTCAGCTCTATCTTCAATTCGCAACCCAGTCGCCACGAAGAAATGTTGATATTTTACGTTTCTGCCAAATGTCACTCGAATTCAATCAGAGCATGTGGCGTAGTCCAAAGAGTGACGCGCAGAGCAAGTGACGTAGTATATCAAGCGAACGTTATTGAGCGTGGCCTGAACAAACACAGGACTTTCACACAGGAGGCCGCTGTCCAAGTCCCATGAGAAAGCAAAAGTAAATCCTGACTTTGCACTTGTTACGGACATTGTTTAGCTTGTTTAACGTTGTTGAGCTTGTTGCGCTTGTAACGTAAGGGCAATTATTTATATTTACACTATTTATTTATGCTAGGTACTGTTCTTACGTTGTTACGTTACGTTGTTACATTACGGTGTTACATTACGTTGTTACGTTACAGTGTTACGTTGCAGTGTTACGTTGCAGTGTTACGTTACAGTGTTACGTTACAGTGTTATGTTGTTACGTTACAGTATTACGTTACAGTGTTACGTTACAGTGTTATGTTGTTACATTACATTGTTATGTTGTTACGTTACGTTACGTTGTTATGTTACGCTGTTACGCTACGCTGTTACGCTACGCTGTTACGTTACGCTGTATCGTTACGCTGTAACGTTACGCTGTAACGTTATGCTGTAACACTGTAACAGTGTTGCGTTACATCGTTGCGTTACATCGTTGCGTTACATCGTTGCGTTACATCGTTGCGTTACATCGTTGCGTTACATCGTTGCGTTACATTGTTGTGTTACATTGTTATGTTACGTTGTTACGTTACAGTGTTACGTTACAGTGTTATGTTGTTACGTTACGTTGTTACGTTATGTTGTTACGTTACAGTGTTACATTATTATTTAAACACAAACCATGATGTTGTGTTCTAACTTTAGTAGTTTAGCTGTCTAACCTATCGTTTCACAACATTAACCCAAGTGTCATTGTGTGTTTCTGCAAGCTGACATGAGGCTGATATGAATCGTATTCATAAAACATATTTTTGGTTCTGAAACATCAACATTCAACGTATCTCGTAGTTTTCAGAAATATACAATGCCAACATTTGGGTTGAACTTGGCCTTTGTGCCTTGACTGAACAGTCACTAGATGTGTCCTAATGTCTTTCTAGCTGTTCATCCAGAGTGACATTAAGCAACATTATCTCTCTGTGAGGCCACAGGGCAAGTGTGTGTGGGAGTATTTTCCAGACAGGAGTAACATGCCTGTATGTATTATGCATGTATTGCCCATGACGTATTTATACATTTTCTTCCAGTTAATGAGAAAGAAAGACGGGGGTAAGACACAGTGACGCAAAACAAGGCAGTGAGGAAGAGTGTCAAATGGAATTCCCATCTTATTTCTTATTTCTTACCATTTCTATCTGACGTGCTGGCATCCGGAGCTGATCTCCATCCTAAAATTAAGCGCCATGACCAATTGTATTACCACGGATAGTCTGGCTTTAATTGTACACTAAAGGAGTGGAACCTGAGGATTAGAAGTGTCAGCAGTGTTGGCACTGAGACTCTGAGACTGATGGCCTCTCGTGCAATACGCATTTGAAATGAAACAGGTTTCAATCAGCTCAGTGACGGAGCTCCATGAAGAAGTATGTTTTATTTGTTGTGGCCTCTGTGGGAATCAATAAACAGCACAAACCTCAGTGTGGTAAAACGATGACTGCTGGCTGCTGGTGCAGTAACATTCCAGATGTTCAGTTGCAGAAATTAGTTTAAATAAATGCTCCAATTTGAAAGTCAAAAAGATCCATTATACTATAGTCTGTTTGACTCTAAATGGAGCATAATGTACTAAATGAACATCATGCTGTATTGAAGAAGACTGTAAACTAGAGATTGAGACCATAAACAATGTTTACTGAGGGAATAAATCAAGAGAGAAGTAAAGTCATTTTAGACTAGACTTCTATACAACCAGAGGAGTCGCCCCCTGCTGGACACTAGAGAGAATGCAGCTTTAAGACTCTGGAAGATCTCCGTTTCATCTTCTTTGGCGGCACCGTGGCATTAAGCTGTAAATGCAGGCGTGTTTTTGGATCTGACTTGCCAGAGAGCGCCGATAGGCTCAATCACCTCATTCAAGACTTAACAGACATTCAGCTGAAGGAACATCATCTAGATGATCACTTTAACATACTGAGAGCCAGACACACTGATGTTGATGATACTGAATGCTCATGTTGAGATCTTTCTCAAACTAGTCTGCTCACATGAGCTCGAGCTGCGTTGCCTGACTCTTCTATTCCCGATCGGTTTTGCCATCTCAGTTTAAACTTTGTGACGGAGAAGAGAAGGTTTACATAGAACGACTCATCTTATTTAGACAAAGACACAAGGGAGCTTCACGCAGGCTTTGCTAGAGTAAACAGTAACAGAATGTGGTGCGCCAACTCCCTTTTAAAATCACTTTAGATTTCCCGATGATCAGAGGCTGGTCTTCTGTTTAAAGGTTAGAGCATTCTCCAAAGCCAAAAGCAGAGGATCAGAGAGGAAACAAAGAGTTTCCACATTTAGTTTGGTTTAAGGCGACATTTCAGAGACAACGTTCCAAAAATGATTTTTGTTTAGGAGAGTTTGTGTCCCGTGTGAAAACATAAACGCTGACATTTTCTCATGCAAACTCTATTTTGAAAAGACACTGCAGTGGAAGCTGATAGAAACCGTTCAGGAGCACCGACCAAGCATGAGTGTGAGACACGCCGGGGAGAGAATGTGTTGTTTACAGCTGTCTGGGTCAGCTCTCATCCACTGTTGCAGTTTTGTTCACTTCATCACTTTGCCAGCAGAGTTGTCAGATTGCGTGCATGGTCGAGGCTGTGCGCGTGACTGTGAGCGTGATTGTGTGTGTGATTGTGAGCGTGACTGTGCACGTGACTGTGCACGTGACTGTGTACGTGACTGTGAGCGTGACTGTGCGCCCACTCTCACGTCAAGTGTTTTTTTCTTTTCCCACAACAAGTGTGTGGGAGATGAAGAACGGGTGTTGAACAAGGGGACGTTCAAGAGTTTGAGCCGGTGAAATGATTTCATGGCCTGCGCTCGTGTTTCACCTGAGAGCATACGGAATAACACAACTGCTTCAGGTTGGTAACTTAAAGCAGAAATTCACGTCGTAATCGGCTCATAACGGACGGGCAGGGAGAGATGGAAACAAAGACGGAGGTAGAAATAGATGCAGACCTGCACGATGTGTGGCGAGTGACAGACAGGCAGCCTAGTTGATTTAAATGTTTCTGAAAGTATTCAACATGAAGAAGACGAAGCGCGCAGGGAGCTGAATCAAGCAGGGGTAGTTTGATCTGTTGTCTGCAGAGCGCAGTGTGAATAAATAAAACCCGGATAATGAATAAATAAAAGCAACACAGAGCAACGCTGCTGCAGTGACTCCAGAAATGAGTCAGCACAGTTCCTTCATTCCACAGAGCAGGTGAGTCAGGAGGACGGGCATGAAGCTAGGTTGGACTTATTCTGTTGTTATTGCAAAATACACACAAGTAGCATGTAGCATGTAGCATGCAACAAGTAATAAGGAAGTTTTTGTTTTTGTTGGAAAATTAGGATGTGATTTTTTTGGTGCAGACCCGGATATAGTATTCTGTTGTCAAAATAACAATATTCACACACACACACACACACACACACACACACACACACACACACACACACACACACACACACACACACACACACACACACACACATTACTGAGAAAACCTCCTCCCAGCCCCAAGCTGGAGCTAAAGTGATTTTTTCTGCAGAAAGCTTTCACTCAGTTTGAAATAATGTTTTTTAAAATGGACTAATAACACGCTTTCACCTTTTCCTCTGCCAACTTTTAACTTGTCACATTTGTCTGAAATACAAATGTGAAAGAGGAAAATGTCATTTGGGAAACCCACTTCAGTGGAACGTTGGCGTTGTGTTTGCTATCGCCCTTCTGACAACCTCTGAGTCCTGTTGTGTTCAGGAGCAGTGAACACGAGGCCGATTTAAACCTCGCTGTGAGTGGAGAGGTGAGGGGGGGGGGGCAAAATAAATAATAATAATAATAATGATAATTATTATAATAATACAGTCATCAAAAAAGTTGAACAAGGCTCAACTTTTGCTGCAAGTACCTGAAGGTCACATTCCGGGTGGATCACTGACTTTATAGCAGAACGTTTCTTCAGTCTACAGCTGATGATGAAAATAAACATCTGTGAACTCAGGTGGAAGTAACTCCAGCTCCATATGGAATACATAACGGAGTGGAGAGCTGGCCTCCTCACTCACAGAACCAAGGTTACAATACCGACAGGAACGGTAAACAGACAACAAGGCCTCGTCTGAGTTATTGTTCACGTCTCATAAATACTCTGTATCTATTTCTAATTAAACGTGTGACGATAACGAAGCCTGACCAGCGTTTATTCAGGTTTTAATGAGAACAATTTGTTTCATTACATTCTGATGTCGTCAACATCTCTGCTCAGTTGAGTCTGAGAGGTCATTTTCTTATTAGTGATGGATCTCTTCTTGTTTAATAACTTGTCTGAAGAACAGAACAGATTACCATGGACCTCTTTTTAAAAGACTTTCAGGTAACTTCATACATATACATATACATACATATATATATGTGTATATATGTAACCTTGTATATATATACACATATACATATACATATATATGTATATGTATATGTATATATAACAACACATGGTGAGAGGAGAGGGAGGCGGATGGGTCAAACATGGACTTTCAGCAGGGGACAGGAGTTCATGTCTCAAAGTGTGTTGAGATGTTCTGAAGTCCATCAGAGATGTTTGTGACGCGCTTGCTGTACTTATGCTGCATTGTTTACGGTTCACTAAGTTAATGCAGTTATTTGAAGCACATCCTTGATGTTTTTCCTAAACCTAACTCAGCATGTGTCATTGCCTGGACATAAGCAAGTGTTTTCCTTTGAATTCCTAACGTCAGCCCGTGTTTACTGCGTCACAGAGAGGAACCAGTCTGACCCGGTGTCAGTATATTCCCATCCTGAGTTGGGATGGGAATCTGTTGAAAATGAAGACCATGCTTGATGAAGAAGACCTGAGACCATAAACTCATGTTTACAATGTTTACTGAGGGAATAAATCAAGAGAGAAGTAGAGTCATTTTAGACTAGACTTCTATACAACCAGAGGAGTTGCCCCCTGGTGGACACTAGAGAGAATGCAGCCTGAAGTCTCTTCAACACTGGCTTCACTTTTCAGAACCGGAGGATGCTGCCTGGTGTTCACAACAACACATTGAACACTGAGTCCTGACATCTGCAGTATTAGTTTGAAAACATCGTCTTTGAGGAAGCTTGATGTCAGCTTGTGACAGATTCATTCATCCATTCATACGGTGCAGAACACTGCAGACAGTCTGGATCAACAGTGGTGCTGTCATCTTGCTTTAGTTCATTTTAACTGAGGAGAACATCTGAGAAGAAATGGGTCACGAAGCATCAAAGAGCTGCAGCCGAACTGAAAACAAGAAAAACCCCACAGAGATAAAAAAGATCAAAGACTATTGTCACGTAACACAACGATAATATCTATGATAATAATGCTGGTTCTGTTCCAGCTCTACATCTCTCAACATGACCCAGTGTCATCTCCCATCACCATTTATTCTCACTGTTTTTAACTTCATCGCTCACATTTACAGTTGATAACGTTTCTGTCTTGCTGCTGGATGAGATCACCTCGGAGCAGAAATAATAAAAGAAGAGATTCTTCCCTCCAAAATCAAAGAGAGAAATAAAAAAGAAACCAAACTGTCACTACTGAGCTCAGACAACATGTTCTGTTTCTCTCTGCTTTGTTATTCTGATAACCTGCTGCTCTTCTTCTGGGGGAGTTTGTGTGTGTGCAACACTTTCTTACAGTTTGAAAGGTTTCTGGCCCCCCAAATACACACACACACACACACACACACACACACACACACACACACACACACACACAGTCGACATCAGGATGTGAACAGATGTGTATTTGTGTGTTGAGTGCTTTGTGTGTGTTTATACCGGAGTATACTGTTTATGTGTGTGTGTGTGTGTGTGTGTGTGTGTGCGTGCGTGTGCGTGCGTGTGTGTGTGTGTGTGTGTGTGTGTGCGTGCGTGTGCGTGTGTGTGTTCAGTCTGTCCTGAAGTATCCCTGATTGACCTGGACTCTTGACTCACATGCTCCAGACCAGTTCTTTTAGACCCGGTCTGTACTGACCTGCTGGTGCTGCCGTACAAAACACAGAAACATTTCAAACCGTGGAACACAAAGTCCGTCGGGCTGACGATCGTCTGCACACGCTGCAGTGCATGATGGGAGGACAGCAGAGCGGCGTGAACATCGTGCTTTTGATTCATCCTAACCCAGTCTCATTCTCACCACAGGCTCTTAGTTTAAATAGCTGCTTCTTGGTTTTGTGCTTGTGATTGTTGGAGAGTATTGTCAGCCGTCTAATAATTTAAAAAGCCTTTAGTGAGCGAGCTCACATCTGAGTTAGGCAGTGAGAGCTAATTAAACGATCAACCGGTCGATTAGTCTCTGATCAGGACCGGACTGACGCATGTTTGTACAGATGGAATGACTGGATTCCGTCCAGCATCGCCCGGATTGCCGCAGCCGTTATGCAACGCATCTTTAATAGCATTAGGACGAGGATTTGCATATTTGCCTCCGTTAGGGAGGTTTTTCATTTGTAATAAAGGTTTGAAGATCATCAAACTGGCCGCCATACATCTCTGCTAGAGAGGACAAAGATCTGCATTTGTTCTCATTGCTTCTAGGGAATAGTCTCCTCTCGCTCTGTTGCTGTATAAAAGCCCAATTCTTTATGATCTTCACCTGCTGTGTTATTAGCTGTTAGTAAATCTGCATCGGCAGATGCGTCTTCTTTGAGAATACCTCTCATTTGACGTGGAACCGAGTTAATATACACTGGAGCACAACAGAAGGTGTTTCCCTGCTCTAGCTGAGCCGTCTCCTTGTTCTGAGCCTCTGCATCAACGCTGCAAACGGGCTCTTTGACGACTCGTTGGTCCCAAAGCAGGAGAGGAGCTCAAGAGGAGCTTTCTTTGTGCTTCACAGGCTTCAATGCAGCGCTCTGCTGCTCTGTTCTGTTCTTTAAATGCAGTGTGACACATTCATCGTAGTTCTGATAACAGTTAACTGATTTGTGATGTTATTATTGTAAACATGAATAAATTACATTTTATTCATTGTTTTGCTCTTGAGACAAAAAAAGTCTGACAACATATTCAAACTTCCTCTTTTTCTTTGTGGTTCAACACAAAAACAGATGAAACTGTTCAGACGATATTGAATTAAAGGACATGGTTACCACTACAAACTCGTCTCATTACTCATAAAACATCTGCAAAGAAGATTAAGTATTTGACGTATTTGGATTCCAGCATTGTTTGCATCCATGTGGACCTGCTAGCACTCTTCTTCTTACTGGTAGAACTCCACAGGGAGGCTCTGATGTGCAGTGAACAGTCTGCTGTCGCTCCCTCAGCTTCGTCAGTGTGTGGGTGTGCCGGATCACCGGTGTCGTAGCGCTGCTTATCCTCTTCAATCGACCGGCCTTCAAGTCCACCGTCGTCAGACGGCAGACTCCACTGCTGGGTCAGTTCGGTTCCGGCCCGTAGAGGCCGGTGTGTGTTTATGCGTCGCTTCGGCTAATTGTTGTCTCTTGTGCCCGCGGCCTTCTTGAACCCGCCTCCTCCTCTGTCCCACTTTGTGTTCTCCCCCACCTCCCTTCTGGAATCACTCTGCCGGGCTCCCTGCCTACAGTATAGATCTGTCCCCTGCACTCCTCTGACCAACAAATTACCTTTCATGAACTATAAAACACACTGAGAACATTCTAAGACGAAAACACAGACAACTCGTAGACCGGACTGTAGTAGCAACCTGTCAATCACTGTGTAGCCCCGCCCTAAAGCATCCCCTGCTTTATGGTCTGTTTGACTCTAAATGGACCATAATGTACTAAATGAACATCATACTGTATTGAAGAAGACTTGAAACCGTTTTCAAGGTCCTAAATCAAGTGAGAAGTAGAATCATTTACTTCTATACAGTCAGACTTCTTTTAACAACCTAGAAGGTTTTAGGTTATTTTAGAAACCTAAATGAAGCTTCCAGATGTTCTTATTCCAGATGTTCTTATGCTTGCACGCCGGGCGTACATTGGGGAAACTGCGGCTCAGAAGGTAAAGTCGTTCTTCAATCAGAAGATCGGCGGTTCGATCCCCGGCTCTTCTAGTCGATGTCAAAGACACTCATCCCCAAATGTCACCCGAAGGTGAATGATGACATGTGTTAAAGTGCTTTGTAAAGGCGCTACACAAGTCCATTCACCATCCGTACTACTGCGCTGCATTTGGACCTGTGTTTTTTAAATCCTTTGTCTATGACAGCCGTGATTCAATAGTTCCACTAAACTTTGGCCCAACCCGACTCCATGAAAACAGTAACGGATGATGAGGATGATGAGGATGATGAGGAGGATGAGGAGGATGAGGAGGATGATGAGGAGGATGAGGAGGATGATGAGGAGCTCCTGTGCCCAGAATGAATACGAGTGTTGTTAGGGTAGCAGGATGCGAGGTCCTCTTCTAGAAAACCTCTCGGCTCTGACATTTTTCAGGAAGGGGGGGGGGGCGGCTCTCTGCAAACTCTTCCTCTCAGAGGAAGCTCCACGGAATCTTTTCTGCAGAAGTATGAATAAGGCATTAGCCTCCTGATGGGAGGAATCTGTTCATCTTCACTCATTACACTTTTGGGCAACACCTCTTCAGCTTAAGACGGTTTGTACGACGGATTACTACGAACATCGTAACCTGAAGACGCCGCTGGGCTCTGGACAGCGCTGCTCTTTAGAGCTGGAGACGAGCCAGTGACACGACAGTGAAGTCAGCTCAGCTAGGTCCTGAGAAACAGAGCTGCTGCTGAAGAATCACTTCACTTACAGCAACAGCAGCTCCTGTCCTGAACACCAACAGTGTGAGAACGGAGCATTTCAGGCTGTGGGAGCGAGAGAAATAAGACTCGTAATGAGCTTATAGCTAAAATACAGGGATTAATAAGCAGAACAAAATTATTCTAAATGATATCTTCTTGGAGAATTTGCATAGAATGCTGGAGGAGTTGTGTGTGTGTGTGTGTGTGTGTGTGTGTGTGTGTGTGTGTGTGTGTGTGTTGCCACGCTGAGCACAGTAATGTGCCACAATCACCCGACTAACAGACAGCGTGGACGGATGAGTATACACAGTATACACAGTACACACAGTACACACAGTACACACAGTGTACACACAGCCTACAGCGTCCGGTGCTGCTGGTTAGCAGATGGAGTGACTACAGCACACTTAGTGGACTTCATACATATTCATGAGCAGCGGATTATCTCAAGTTGTTGATGTTAAAGTTTTGAGACAGAGATGAAGAGCATTTCAACTTTTTATTTCCCATCAAATGCAGATCAGTGTTGTTGTGGCGCTCCACATTTCCGTATTCATTTTTCCTCATAATTTAAACAGAGATCTATTTAATCAGTTCCTCTCAGGAGTACAGTCATGTTCATAGAGGAGAATTATGTTCTACAAAGGAGAGATTTAAGATTATCTTGATGCTTTACAAAATGATAGAAATGTTCCCGACCGTGACCATAAGCACTTTCACTGCACATGATGTATTGAACCACCTTGAACATTTCTCTCATGAATTATAAATAATTAAATAAATAGGTTTGCTGAAACGTTGAGTGAGCTCCTCTTCAGTGTGACCGTGATCAACACGGAATAACTCCTCCTGATATCAGCGGGACGTTAACATCCACCCGATGCTCATGTGAGGGTGAACGACCACCATGACGTTGTGTTGTATCATCGCTGTGGTCTTTGGATTAAAACAAAGATTATCCTCCTAATGGTTAGCCGGAGGACATGTTCTGTTATGATGGAAAAGATCAAAGTCACCTAATAATCGGAGTCGCGCCCATCGGCATGAAGCAATTAAACGGTTCCTTTCTTTGTTCAGAGATGCCGTCGGCACCGAGTAATTGGACACGACAGCTGAGCGCCGAATCCTTTATCATTCTCCATTTTTCTCCCCAGCTGTTCTATAATTATTTTATGTCATCCACTTCACCGTGTCTTTATACTGCAGAGCGTACGCTTTCTTTGGCCAAAACGGAGCCTTTACAAACCGCCGAACGCAGACTAAATCACTGAACAGTCACGGAGGACGCCTGTATTATTGAGCAGGCTGTGGCTCTCTGACCTCACATGAAGGCTCCGAGGCACCAAGAGACATGAAAACTTTAGTGAGAGATTTAATGGCTGAAAGAGGAGAAGAAAAAGACGGAAAGCGAACTGAAGAGAGGAGGAAGCGATTCACGGTTAAGGCTGTGATGAACTGCTGGCTGGTCGACACTCGTGTGTCAAAGCTCAATAAATGGCCGAACATCAATTAAGTGAGCAAACGGTTTCACAGCTGCCTCCTCGCCACAACGCAGCGTGTTCTCAGTAACGCTGCTTCTGTCAACTCATCTGACAGAGAAGGTGTGAGCTGACTGATCAATCACAGAGTGAACCTCGTGTTACAGAGAGAGAGAGCGGTTTGAAACGTAACAGTGGAGGTAAAGCACATCTAATTGTTCGTGTGGTCTGGAGACAAGTGGCAAATGAGGATTCAAAAACAGACCCTGACAGCTTCAGTTCTGACAGCGTGCTGAGAAAGTTGAAATTGAAGCTGGATGGTGACATGTTATTATTTCTGTCTCCAGCTGGACGTCCACATCCTTCCATCTGCCTTCCATCTGCATCAGCAGAATCCTCATTTCTTTTTCCATCTGCTGAGTGTCTCGTACGTACCTGAGTGTCTTCTAAACCGAAATGATGAATGGCTACACCGTTCTTCTTCGACTAATCCGACAACCGAACTCACCATTGAATGCACCCCCCAGCAGGTTATTAACAAAGCCGGTATCAAAATAATTACATTTGTCTCATTAAGGAGCACCTTCTCAACAGATGACAAACATGTCCTGTTCCCAGAGACAGACAACAGATAACAACTATCTAACGTCTCCTAGACAACAGATAACAACTATCTGACGTCTCCTAGACAACAGATAACAACTATCTGACGTCTCCTAGACAACAGATAACAACTATCTGACGTCTCCTAGACAACAGATAACAACTATCTAACGTCTCTTAGACAATAGATAGCAACTATCTAACGTCTCCTAGACAATAGATAGCAACTATCTGACGTCTCCTAGATAACAGATAACAACTATCTAACGTCTCTATAAATGTCAGATACGGTGTCAATCAGGAACTATTTTTCTTTTTTTTCCAATAATTGATAATTCATCCTTCTGACAGAAGAACTCACTGATATTGATTCATTGCGCTGCACATCCAGCGGTAAACACCCAAACATTACATTTGTATGCATGGTGTCTCAGCTGAAGCCTTGTGATTTTGAGTCATTGCATGTAAGCAGCTGTCTGTTAGTGAAAGCAGCAGAGTGCTTTCACAACCGCTGGAGTGAAATATCTGAACGCAGTGATACTTTTATTAAGAAACATACCGCTGATTCTGCATGTTTTAATCCATTTCGTGCCTCACAGGGGAGCTAACCACATACGATTGTAGAACTCTTCATGTGTCTTGCATGACTGAACGCATTTTTCCCTCCTTTGATTTCCAAACATTTCCATAAATCATACATTGAGTGGTATCGAGCTAATCATAGCAAACAGCAAAGTCTGAATTAATCTGAACTTAAACCGCATTAACACACAACATTACTGGTAAAGCTTCATTTTAAGGTCCTTGTAACAAATGCTAATTAATAGGTAATAAGGCCGTTATAAGCTTATAAGATGCGTAATAGCATCATCATGTGTTAATAAGACTACATGTATTGTTAGATTATACTTGGAAATGGAGTGCTGCTGAGAGTTTTGACGGCGTTCGGCAGTCTGTGTTTGCTTAAAGTTGATAAATCTCAACTTTATGCAAATGAGCCGGTCCAGCATATGGCTCACGAGAATTGGACCAAGCTGTCAAATAGACGATGTTCTAAACTAAAACCAGATTCAGCAGGGACACAGCCTCTCACCTCAAAGTGTTTTCTGAATCATATTTTGGTGGATTGTTTAGATGTAATAACCAGATTAATAATGTAATAACTAGATGTTGCCGTGTTGTTTCCTGTCTGAGACGAAGAGCAGAGAACCAGCGACCAACGGATTCCTCCAGAGGGTCACCGTTTCATCCAGTGGTCCCTCACCGTCCTGAAGGACCTGTAGTGTGACATCACCTTCTCATGCAGCACCGGGACATGAGCGTCCGCGAGACCAACGCATTCTCACGCCCAACTCGTCAAATACGGCAGCTCGGTGAGTCGCCCTTCACTTTAAATTATGACTCAAGTGTCAATCAGTTCCGCCTACAGTATACGTACACACAGTACACATATACTACATATACTGTTATCTCATATTCTGCTCATGATTTCTGCTTCAGCAAGAAATACATGAGAGATATTTCAGGGAGAAAATGAGAAATTAGGACCCAGGCAGGGTGACACTTACTGTTTACAGCTGTCCTAACACACACACACACACACACACACACACACACACACACACACACACACACACACATACACACACACACACACACACACACACACACACACACACACACACACACACACACAGAAGCCATATGCCATTTGAACAAAATTTGAAATCCCCAGTGTCATCTTGGCAGATATTCCTTAAAGGGGGAGTGACTGTCCTCATACTTTACCCTCTCTGCTCAGTGAAGCAGTTTTGACATTTCAATTTTCCATTCACCAGTTGTTGTTTTTGTTTGTTTGTTCTTTTCTGTCTTCTGTGACGGTTTGAGACAAAGCGTTATGAAGGAGGGAGCAGAGGTTTGTCAGTGAGTCAAACTCAAATGTTGTGATTTTCTAAGTCACGACTATGGACCAAACTTTGTGTTCAGAGAAAAGGAGAGAAGTAACTAGTACTTTATTGCATAACACAATATGTTTTGAAGTAAATGTATTTGGCAGGCAAAAAACAATAGACTTTAATTTCAAGCAATAAGAGGAGATGCTTCTGGTGAGCTAGCTGCAGTACTTTTGATCTGCAGTCCCTGACACAAACACTGCAAAGTACACTAGATACAGAATATAATGTTCCAAACTTATGATATTACTGTACACTAGACAGTAGAAATGAGAAAACTTTGTTGCACTCTTGGATGTCCCAGCTGTGAATGAGCTTCTATAGCCTGAAGCTATATTTCACCTTCTTCATATGCTTCTTGAGTTACAACTTTTAGCATCAATTGTATTGGTTTTGACTTTCTACTCAGATATTTGCTGGGACTTCAGACGGAACCCTGAAGCTATGCTTGTATTAGCTGATTGAGATCATCATGAACAGCGTTGTGGCGTTGATGTGACCGACTGTGCTGTCCTGATATTGCTGACATGCAAGATCACAGCAATCAATTTAGTGTGGTGACATCATTAAAGACATCATGGTCTAAATCGTGAAAATAACACAAGTTGTAATATATCAGAATAAGTATTTTAATAGATTATGTTTAATAATAATCCGTACCTGTCACTTGAGCGTATATGAGGGTGTCATCTGCATACATCAGGATTTGGACATAGATGTCAGTCATGCTAGAGGCCTTGTGGCACTTCTAATGCATTCATTATTGAAACACAAAGGGTGCAGTGTGTCGGGTGAGATTCAGTACTATGACTGAGTAATGATAGGCTGTCTAAATTAAGATTAATTAGTGCAAAGTTTTGGCGGAATGATGAGCAAAGGCCTTACGTAGATCAAGGAACACTGCTCTTTTACCTAAATTAACCGTGCAGCTTGTTTTCTATTTTTCCAAACCTGCTATGACAGAGTTGGCTCTGGCCCGAGGCCGTATGAAAGGCCTTCACAAGCAACGGTTCTCATGAGAACAGAAACAATGCTGCGCACGAGACGAGGTCAACCGTCAGGCCTATCGTAAGCTATCGGGGGGAGCTATGAGCTTACAGGGGGCCCTCAGGGTGACAGCGTGATATTACACCCAGGTAATTCAGGATAGGGGTTTTATTGTTTCAATACAAAACAGTGTGATGCACAATTGTTTAATTGTACCAAATGATTCCAATAACTGGCACTCAAATCCTGAGAGCAACAGTGAAAACCTGAGGCGCCAGACGTCTCTTACAGTAAGTGCAAAGATAATATTTGTACATGCTCAAAAGATCCCTGTTCGTGCCACAGGCGTACAGCGTTTGTTCCCCGCACTGACGAGGTTCACCCACTCTTTCTCTGTCGTCTCTCACCCAGCATCTAATCAGCTGTTGGAAGGTGACCAAAACGATGGATGATTTCATAGAAAGGGAGGAACGCACTCCTCCTTTGTTGTTGAAAACGACGCGTCTTAGTGTGGAGTTAACTTACATTCCATCGACTTACAGTGGATCAGAGACGATGAATAAATCTAATGAAGATCATTGTGCCATAGGCCGCCACAATCGCATTGAGGCGTTTTAATGCTCTTACTGCATTACAACTAACACACACAATGAAACTGCTGATTCAATGCCTTGTGCCAATTTAAAATGGAAAGCTCATAATGCTGTTTGCATTTGTGTGGAAAGTTAATCTGTTTGCATTTGTGTTTGGATATCTCTCTTTCTCTCTTATATATATTTGTATAGATCTTTGTGTGTGTGTGTGTGTGTGTGTGTGTGTGTGTGTTGGTTCTACTCACTCGACTGTATCCTCCCAGCTACACCAGTGTTTCTGGTCCAGCTCTTGCATGTCCAGTCTGAATTTGGCCAGGCAGAACTCCTCAATGGCGAATTCATAGTGGGGTCCACACCCGAGTGCTGTGACACTCTGAGACACTGTTGAGAGTGTGGGTGGGTGGGGGTGGGGGGTGGGGGGGGTGAAGAGAAAGAGAAAACCGAAAGATACTCCGTAAACAAACATGTGGATGTGAGTAGCTTAGTACTCGCACATTTTCTTTGCTCCATTGTTAATCTGTGTAGAGTTACAGCTCCTTCCTATCTCCAGGCCACGGTCAAGCCTTACACCCCCGCCCGACCACTTCTCTCTGCTGCCTCGGGGCGATCGGTCGCCCCGTCGCTCAGAGGTCCTGGCGGCCGATCGACCCGGTCACGTCTGTTTTCTGTCCTGGCCCCACAGTGGTGGAATGAACTTCCCACTGACGTCAGGACAGCGGAGTCGCTGCCCATCTTTCATCAGGCTGAAGACCCACCTCTTCAGGAAGTGCTACCCTGAGCCTTCCACTTAGCGCTTATTGTTTTCATACTAGCTTGTTGCACTTATTGTATTCGTATTACTTATAGCACTAACTGTTTCTCTTGTTTCTGTACTTTGGCTCTGAGTTATGCTCTGCTTCAGGCTCTTAGATGCTTGTTTAAAGGAAATGTACTTATGACTTCTGGTGACTAGTAGTTCTTTTGATTACCAATGTTGATGCACTTATTGTAAGTCGCTTTGGATAAAAGCGTCTGCTAAATGACTGTAATGTAATGTAATGTAATGTAAAGTAAATGTGTGTGTGTGTGTGTGTGTGTGTGTGTGTGTGTATGCATGCAGCCTACTACAGCCTGTTTGAAGGCCATATCGGGGTGAAAGCACAGGACTGCACTGACGACTGAGAGCAGCTACGACCTTAAACGCTGTCGTCTCTTTTTGGGTCAGTGAAACTGTTCCCATCTGTTGGACACGACACTGAAACTCCATCTGCCATCACAGTGATAGGTACCACTGCCAAGACCCTCAAAACAGCACACACACACACACACACACACACACACACACACACACACACACACACAGTAGAAATGACGTGTTGAATAATATTGTTCAGTGAATTCTTGCTGGATTTTTCCTCCACATTTTGTCAATGAGCAGGAGATGCTTGAGATGTTGAAGAGGACGCGTTGGACTATTACCTCTGGGTCTGTGTGTTCAGAAGAGAAACAAAGTGAAGAGATCCACATGCAGCTAAGAACGACGATGATCAACTGATCACCGATCAACCTAACATCTATCGACTAATATCTGATGGAAGCTTTTCATAAAGCATCAGAGAATGGTAGTTTGTCATTGAGGGAGAGTTTGGTAATATTATACACACCAATTTAATGTATTTTAGCAATTTATGAGAGAGAGAGAGAGAGAGAGAGAGAGATGCAAGTTTTACTCTTCTCCAGTGCAGTGAATGTGCAGAAGAACGATCATTGCACACATTCAATGAAAGAAAGTAATAAAGGAAACAGTGAAAAAATAACCCAAATCCCTGAGGTCTGCAGGACCCTCAGGACCCTCAGGACCCTCAGGATCTATTCCAGGATTCGGCTAGTTGACCCGTGCTCATGACCCAACATATAAACACGATAAGATCAATGAATCAACTATGCCGCAGAACTAAAGCCATAGTGGTAGATAGTGTAGTGATAGTGAACGTATTTCACTTTATTTGACATTCTACTCAAGTGAAATATTACATTTCAGTTGACATAAAGAGAAATGGTCATATCATTATTTGACATGTTCATAGAATCTGCAGGACACAAAGAAAGCCTTTCCTTTCTAGCTGAACATGTTCTTATAAATATGGAGCAACATTCTAAACAGTTTAACTTTACGTTGCCAGTTCTCTCATAGCTCGTGTAAATAAAGGCATCGCTTCATGATGTGCAGGCAGCAGCATCGTAGCAGACTCCTTCCATTAGTGTCTTCAAACTAAGTCCAAGTGGTTCGTTAAGTGAAGATGTCTGAGGCTCCCGGAAACTGCACATTTATCCGTCAGCTGTCCAATGGAAAAACACATTTTGAGTTACCAAGAAAAGCACCCGTCTACCTAATCTTTCTTCACGCAACTTGACATCAAAAAAGGTTTAGTTGAAACACCTGTAACAACGTGTTTCCCTCCATCTCTTGAACGTCACTCTTTGTCAGATCGACGTTTTGTACCAGACTTCCTTTCCTCTCGCGGTGAGGCGCGATAAATCCGGAGGAAAGGTCATCATTGACAGAAGACTTTCTCATCTCCTCCTGAAAATTGAAGTGAAATTAGCCGGCTTCTGCTTCATCACACTTTCATCTGAACAGGTGGTGATATGAATCAGGCTAGCTTAATGTTCATGTTCATCACTTTAGTAAAGCTGTTGTGTTTCAAGCTTCTCAGCCGACTACAGGTGACCGAGTCTCACTTATTTATAATTATTAAAAAGAATGAAAGCGATTGGATACTGTGTGAGGTACTGTATACCAATTAACACACATTATGTTGATAAGAAATGTAATCCGGTGGCATTTTATGTACTTTAAAGCATATTTGTTGTTACAGACTAGTATATAGACATATTTTCTTTGATTGAAGTTATTTAAAGCAGACTTAGTCTGTGGTATATACAGTATGTGTCAGTTTTTTGGGTTGGCACATATCTGTTACTGCAAAGAAAATACTTTAGTTGACTAAAACTTTTAACACCATTAAAAATGTATTCATTGTTTCTAACCGGGCTCTGCCTAAAACTGCTGCTATGGTTCAGGCTGCCGGTTCATGGAGGGTCTGGCCCTCATGCCCTTCATGGCTCTAATCTGGACCGGTGACCAATTTCTGATAATTTAAGGAGCGTTAATAATAATCGTCCCGGAGTTGTTATTATGGTTGCGGCCATAGACCGCGAGCGCAGCTAATCCGGTTGATACACAACCTCAGTCAGCCAATCAAACCAATTATTCACCAGCGTCGACTGAGAGCCCGACAGCCTAACATCGGTTACATCTACGGCTCGGCTCTACCCGACCACGTCTTTTTGGTTTTCCATCAGCAAAAGTTGAGCTGATCCGATACTAGAAGGCGGAGTTAAACCACTGTAGACCACTGATGGGTCGGATACTAGCGGGACGTCCTGCACAGCGGCAGTTGAGCTTGGAGTGAATCCCCCTGAGACGCTGTAGACTAGAATCAACTAGACTCAACCCGACCCCGTGCACCAAGTACGCTCCTGTAAATGCAAACATGCTCTTGCTCAGCTTGTCTGGTTCAATGATCTACAAGATCAAGAAAATGCACTTGAAGTCGATGGCATGCTTCTCGTCATCTCCAGAGTGGACGACCTCTGACCCTCTCTGCGAGGTGTCTCCCAGAATCCACTTCTGTCAGTGCACAGGCCCAGCCAGCAGCTAGCTTCAGGGGGCTCCGTGTTCTCCATCTGTGTACATGTGGGTGATCATGTGTGTGACTATCTATCTATTTATAGCATGTTTTGCTCTCTCATCATCGTCATCATCCAAGAAACTAAACTAAGAGCCTCACAGCAAGACAAACAGAGCCGCACACCCACACTCACTTCCTCTCTCACGTCGCTCTCCTGAACGCCTCAAAGCCAATATTTGCATATTCAACATTTTGGCGCACGCCCATACGCGCACTCCTCTCTGAACGTCGAGCTTGACAGCTGCTGATCTGCTGCCGTTCCATCATGCTGCGAGCTGTTGCTCATGGTCATATCTGGTGCTTTTCCAAGCAACAGCACCCGAGGTGACGCGTGACTAAAAACATGTTGAGATGCTCTGAAACGAACAGAAACAAGCACAAGATGTTAAAGACTCGAGCTGCTGCTGCTGCTGCTGCTGCTGCTGCAGCAGGGGATTAGTATGAAATGAAAGCAAACAGGCTGAGATCGAACACAGATGAGTGATTGTTCTGCTGCTAAACGTGAGAGCACAGAGAGCAATGCGGCAGGTGGCGAGATCGGTGAGCGGACGGTGTGAACCTGGATGAGGCGTCTTGAACGCTGACTTACAATGACTACATGCAAATGGCGTCATGTGAGCATTGTGCGAGCTCTTCAAACATTTTTACTGTAAGATAATAATCAAAATATGTCGATGGGATCAGATAAGATGGAGCTCAATCTGTTTCAGGAGCTTTACCACTTCGACTGTGAAAGAACACAAGATGGCCGACCAAAGTGCGACTGCAATGGAAGGAGCCTCCGTCTGTGTGTCGTGACAGCTGTTCATCTGATCTTCACACTTGGCAGATGTGTTGCTGAGGATGGAAGGAAGGAAGTGTGGAGCATGTGATCTTGAGATCTACGGGACTTATTTAACAGTAGTGTGTTATGTACATGTGCATGCTGGGTACAGCTCGCTCTGCCTAGCTCGCTACACACACCCGACATCAGTCAGTGTGTGTGTGTGTGTGTGTGTGTGTGTGTGTGTGTGTGTGTGAGGGAGAGAGAGACAGAATTAAAACTGGATAACCTAACTGTTTTTTTCAAAGCAAGACAAAAGTTAGCTGCACACAAATGAGTTCATTTCCAACCCTGCAGCAATATTAACTTTGTGTCTTTCTCAGGATCCAATGAAGCGAGAAACCTGCAAGCAGCAATAATGTGAGCAAAGCAATTGGCGCAGTACTAGTACTGACTAGTACTGACTAGTACTGGTGTGTTTTTAAGGTTGTGGGCAAACACTAAAGTTACAGATCCAGCTGGGAACAGGCTGCTTGCCAAATGTTCATCCCCTTACAAATCACAAGTTAGGCTAGGGACTGTGATCCGACTCTACAGTAGTGCAGCATGGATTTACAATGGAAATGGTTTAATACCAAACCAGAGTAGATACAATCCCGAACGGAAAACAACAGCAATGACAAATATGCATAAATAAAACCGTATCTGTTATCAGTTCAATCAGTTTGTTTGTTGAATCTCTACCATCGTCCCGCTGCAGCATCCCTCTGTAACACACACAGCGGCAGCAGTTGGCAGCAAGCGAGCTCCCTAAGAGAACAGGAATGCTAATGTCAGTGCACTGCTTCATGATGCCTTGATGAAGCAGATTGGGGATGTTTCAGCCTCTACAGCAGACAACAGTCTGTGAAAACGTCACATTTCATTCCCCTCTTGACCAGTTTTGAATTCCTTCCCAGCTCCATCCTGTCAATTTTGTCACCGACAACCCTTTCTCTTTCACACCAAATCCCATTCCAACCTCGAGTAATTATTTCCTCTGCCGACCGTTACACAGATTCTACCCAGAGAACGAGAGAGAGAGCGCGGCTTCACTATGCTGAGGCTTCCACGCTGAACCTCACCCACTCCTGACACTTTAGCTCCACGTTGTAAAACACGTCGATGTGTAACAACAGCATACACACCAACAGTCAGGTGATAAACGACGTCTAATCCCTTCTTACTGCTTTACAAGGATCTCCAGTTCCATCCTGATTCACAACAACACGATGTGACATGAGAGCACAGTAAGTCATCACGTGATGGACGATTCAAAAAATGGGGCTGACCGTGGCTAAGTGGAGAGCAGGGCCGCCTTTCAATCAGAGGGTTTGCGGTTCGATACCTGGCTCCTGCTCTACTAGTCTCGTGTCAATGTGTCCTTGAGCAAGACACTTAACCCCAGAATGTCTCCCGTAGCTGCGTCTACGGTGTGTAGATAGATACTGAATTGTAAGTCGCTTTGGATAAAAGCGTCTGATAAATGACCGTAATGTAATGTAAAGCAACACATTCTTGTTCTGTTAAGAGAACAGGATCTGAATATGTGCACAAGTTCAGGCTGTAATTTCCTTTGTCGACATTCCAAGCACCAGCTACAGTCAACATCACTTTCTATCTAACATGTTCTATTTTGCTGTGGCTCAGAGGTGGAGCGGCTTGTGTTGGCGTTCGAGCCGCTGTGTCTTTGGGAGAGACACTTGAGGTGTGGTGTGAATGGCGGCACCTTGCATTGTAGCCCCCCCCATCGGTGTGTGAATGTGTGAACGATGCTTTGAAGTGGTCAGAAGACTAGAAAAGTCCATTTCCAACTTGGACTACTTACATGTAACTGTCATATTTATAACAACCATTTATATATTCCCACCACCGTTTCTATAGATCATGTTCACGTTCTAATCACCAGGTGAATCTGGGACACGCTGCTAACACTGCTGACAAACAGACTCAGCTCCGCGTTAGAAGCCCTTTGTCATCAATTAAGCAGTGAATGCTTTGCAGATCAACTAAACGCCTCGTGAATAACGAACTCTCCCCGTGTACCGTCAGCAGCAGCTGTTCGACAGACTCGGCCTCAGACCGGTGGCAGACGGTTGAGTCGTGGGTGACCCAGCCTCCTGAAAGTGTTCACACGTTGCAGCCAGTTTGAAAGTGACAAACGGACGACGGAAGCTGGCAGAGGCTTCTCTGTGAGAGGCTAAGGCTAATTAGACGGCCAGATCAGACTCTCCTCAGTGAACGTCACCACACTCCGCCGCCGCCATCGTCTCACGGATGATTCACAGAGAAGGAAGTCTTCATCTTTTAGCTTTTGATCCGAATTATTTTTGACCAACGCTGCCCTCATCGCCCGATCGCCACATCAAAACGCCCACTTCCTCGACCTTTAAACGCCTTTTTAGCCATGAATCATCTCAGCTCATGGAGTAGTAGAGGAGCAAGAGAAAGAGAGAGAAAGATATATATATAGAGAAAGAGAGAGAGAGATATAGAGAAAGAGAGAGAGATATATAGAGAAAGAGAGAGAGATATAGATATATAGAGAAAGAGAGAGAGATATAGAGAAAGAGAGAGAGATATATAGAGAAAGAGAGATATATAGAGAAAGAGAGAGAGAGAGAGAGAGATAGAGAAAGAGAGAGAGATATAGATATATAGAGAAAGAGAGAGAGATATAGATATATAGAGAAAGAGAGAGAGATATAGATATATAGAGAAAGAGAGAGATATAGAGAAAGAGAGAGAGAAATATAGAGAGAGAGAGAGAAATATATATAGAGAAAGAGAGAGAGAGAGAGAAAGAGAGAGAGAGATAGATAGAGAAAGAGAGAGTGAGAGAGATAGAGAAAGAGAGAGATCTGCTTTCCTTCCCACCGATCTGACAGCTCGCTTTAGATTCTGCAAAATTACACATGTTTTATGCATATTCATAAAAACCCACACATTTCAGCTCTTCCTGTGCAAACTTTGTTTATTTGATGTTCACACTCACGGATGTTCGGGTTAGTCTTTCTAACACTTAACTTTGCATCTTATTCTTTCCAAGTGGTATACTAGAACATCAGGGCATGCTTGCTGTTTCTGCATTGTTAATCTGTGTGGTTCAGACCAGTGCTTCTTTTATTTCTCTTTCAAACTATACCTTTCCTCTAGAAAGTTGAGCAACTTCCCTCTTGTATCAAGTGTACTTAGCATAATGCTACTTGTGTTTTTTATTTGTGTAGAACAGCAGCTTCATCTTGAGACAGGAAGCAGTCAAACTCCATGAAAACAACAATGAGTCATCCTCTCTGGACTCTGTGTGCAAGTCAGTCTTTCTTTGAGTGTTAGAAAGTGGCATAGAGGCACCACAGTAGATCAGAGTGCTGCCGGTCTTATAGCTAAAGCAACTCTGTTGACAAGTTGCCCATTTAAGCGCTGCTTGCCAAATGTTAAATGTAAAATAAAGATGTCATTTTTACGCTCCGATTTTGCAACTAGAAAATTAAAGTTAGTATATGTAGCACTTTGATTGCTTTGATTGCCAATGTTTAAACGGATGTGGTGTTTACACAGGTTACATGAAAACACACCACAGCTGTGCTGAACTTCCTGCGGCGAGCTGCCGAGGAATGGCGATGCGTCAAAGTGCGGCCGAACTAAACGTTTGGGGCGGTTTAACTTTCAGCGGTGAAGTGCGGCCAGAGATTATCAACAGCCTGTCCTGGGACTCCTGCGACATGTTGACCTAGGGTCTACGGTGGTAGGTGTGTCCCGTCTTTACTCCTCACGGCATAATGAAAAGAGATTTGGTTGACAAGATTAGTGATACAAAGCGAAGGTGAATGACTGACAATTGCTTTCTACTAGCCAAGAGCGACAAACCGGCTAACTGCAACCTAAGCCAAGATTAGGTTAACCGGCTAGCTTTGCATGCGGCAAGCTAATAAGTACCATGGAGCCAATGGTCCCAATACAATAAAGGAACATTGCAAATAGTAACACTATATGATATATGATTTTAATATATAATGTGAGCAACAGGACGCTGACAGCAGGTGACTGAATGGCCCCAGGTGTCTTTAATAGTAAGGATTAAGTTTATTAAGATTAATATCAAACCGTGATCTAAAATAAATAAATATGAACATAAATGGTTCACATAGGCTAATTGTACACATATGTTAATACCAAGTCAACTCACTGACCATAGAGTCTTTGATTGCAGTTCTCTTGAACAGATGTAAGAACTAAGGTGTGCTGATCCTAAATGAATCAGCTAATTGCTTCAACACATCGTTAAACCCGGAGCCCCTCTGATTCTCCTGGTTGTTCTCTAGGAACACCTTTTTGTTCTGTCGTGGTCCTCGTCTCTCCTCCCGAGCAGAGCTAAATAAATCAGCAGAATAATGTTCCTTTGAATGTCTGTGGGAAATGGGTCTCCTTCACTTGTGGCATGTTCCCTCAGAATCATTGTGCACTTAGAGAGAGCACTAAGAACACTTTCTTCCTCCTCCACGTCTCGATAAAATGTCCGGCAGTCTGCCTGCACTGCAAGCTAGCAAAAGAAAAGTACTTTATGAAGACGCGTCCAGAAACCTGATCACGCGCTTTATGAAAGAGCAAAGGTCAAAGTGGTTTGAACGCAAACACTAAATACATTTTTGTTTCCACTGCTACAAATCATAAGTGGCAAGTATAGGATGTGATAGTCACACAGTGTTATCTAAAGAGAAGAAAAGGGAAACTTGAAACCTCATATAAGTCATTTAGAGCAGTGGTTCTCCACTACGGAACCCACCATCAGCCCTTAATGACAAGCCGCGACCCAAAGTCCTCAACAGGCTTATCTTTGAGAGAAGACTGTTTTCCTTCAGTTTTGACGGCTTCATGCTTTCTTGTGCCAGATCCTCTCTGCACAAAACACTCTGAGGTTTTTGTCCTCTTTTGTCCTCAATGTAGTAAATCCATCTCTCATGTAGTCGCTGTCCTACTTGTGTTTTGCTCAATTAGCATGAAAACAGAATGTGTGGTTGTTCTTCTATTAGCATTACAAGGCATTAACGCCAAATACTGTTAAGGAGTGAGAATAACTCCACTGCAAAAAAAATTCCCTTCAAAATAAAAGCACAGGATTTTTTTATTGATTTTTTTTTTACAGGCAAAGGCCCGCGACCCACTGACAACGAGTCGTGGGTCGGACCCAGTTTAAATCAGTGTAACTGAAATGTGATCAGGGCCATTGGTTTCCATATAAAGTAAAGCAGTGCATCATGGGAAACAATGTAGCCTAATAAATCAATAGACCAATTTCCCGAGAACGCGCTGGGCTGCTGCCTTGATATGAATACATTAAGGATCAAAAATGTCTCACTACTCATTTTTCAATCCATTGAGATTCAAAACGTCAACCTCTGAAGGCCGTCTGATCACATCATCAATTTAACCTTCCGACTCTTCCCTACCGATTGATTCCCAAAGAGAGACCAAACAAATGTCTACTGATACACACAGAGTATTTGTCACGGTTGGATTCAGCTGTGAGTCACTCTTACGCTCCCTTGGCCTGGCGAGCGGTGCGTGTCTGATGAATTAGCGGAGAGGAACGCCGAGGCGGTAGCAGCGCATCAGCAAGCCGCCATTACATCATATTAGAGTTCTACCTCTAGCGCCGCCACTCACATACGCACAAATGAAGGCTTTCCTCCATAATAAGACAGCTGGAGACCCAGGGGGAGGATTTCACTTCAACTATAAAAAACATCCCTGAAATCATTCACATGATTAAACAGAGAGAGAGAGAGACAGAGAGAGAGACAGAGAGAGAGAGAGAGAGAGAGAGACCGAGAGAGAGACAGAGAGAGAGAGAGACAGAGAGAGAGACAGAGACAGAGAGAGAGACAGAGACAGAGAGAGAGAGAGACAGAGAGAGAGACAGAGACAGAGAGAGAGAGAGAGAGAGAGACAGAGAGAGAGACAGAGACAGAGAGAGAGACAGAGAGAGAGAGAGAGACCGAGAGAGAGACAGAGAGAGAGAGAGACAGACAGAGAGAGAGACAGAGAGAGAGACAGATTTTGATTTTTAGAAAACCTTTATTTCTTAAAACAAAGAAAGAACAAAAAGCATTGTCATGGCATCAAGAATGAAACAAAGCAAATCAAAAGCAAAGAAACACTCAAGTCCGTTTCTCTTCACAGTTGAATATTAGTCCAACTCCAGACACACATTTTGTTTCATTGCTGCACCGATTCTCAATGAATCCTGCATATTGTTCATGTAAATAAATAAAAACAACAAAACATGTCCTAGAGTTGCTCTTAGGCTGGGAGACTTTGGTCACCATCAGCTCTTTCATTGTTCAGCTCTTTATTGATCTTCTGAGCTATTTTCTTCAGTCTGTAGCCTTCCTTCACTGTTATCCCTCCTCTGTCTTTACTCCTCATGTGTGACCTGAGAGAGCTGGAGAGCTTCTCTTTGTCAGAGAAGTAATCCTCCACATTGACTCCTTTCACACTTTTAGTTCTCCTCAGAAACCCCTTTATCTTCTCCACACTGTAGTCTCTAGAGCTCCTACCGCTGCCAGCCCTGTGGTCAGAAGATTCACTGTCAGCAGCAGAATCCTCCTCCATACTGGACTCAGGGTCTCCTCCCCGGCTGGACTCAGGGTCTTCCTCCAGACTGGACTCAGGGTCCTTCTTCCGACTGGACTCAGATTTAGCTGCTCCTCCGTTTCCTTTCGTTGCCGCTTTCTTTGCTTGTGAGCTTCCATTGTTTTCTTTCTTTTTCCTCTTCCGCTGGGGGACTTTGAACTGCCCCTCGTCTCCCTCCATGTCCACCTCACTGCCTTCCCCCACCTGTCCTCCATTGCTCTCCCTCCCCACCTGTACCTCACTTGCCTCCTTCTCCCTCACCTCCTTAACCCCACTCGTCCCCTTCTTCCTTACCTCCTTAACCCCAATCGTTCCCTCCTCCCTTACCTCCTTAAACCCACACGTCCCCTCCTTCCTTACCTCCTCAACTCCACTCGTCCCCTCCCCTCACCTCCTTACCCCCACTCGTCCCCTCTTTCCTTACCTCCTTACCTCCTTACCCCCGCTCGCCCCCTCCTTTCTTACCTCCTGGACCCCACTTGTCCCCTCCTGTCCATCTTGTTTGTCTCCTCTGCCCTCCTCAGAACCTTTCTGGTTTTGGTTCTGGTCTTTATGAGAACCGTTTTTTCCAGGACAGGCTCTGCTCTGATGTCCCTGTTTCCCACAACTGAAGCATTTAGAATCCTCAGTTGTCGCAAAAATTAGGTAATCAAAGTCCTCCACTGTGACTGTGAACACGAGGTCCACCTGTCTGCTCCTGTTCTTGGGGATCATGAGGAGCTGTCTCCTGTGAGACACCACGTGCCTCAGAAGTGGAGACTTGGCCCCAGATGACAGCTTCTTAACTTTGGACACGATCTTTCCATGTCTGGACAGCTCTCCGGTTATCAGCTCATCTTTAACAAACGGTGGCACGTTGGAAACAGTGACTCTTACCGCCGGGTCGCTGAGAGGATAGACGGGTAGGAAGCCGCCGTTCACCTCGATCCCGGTGTCCAACACCAGTTTCGTATCCTCTTCGGTATTACAAAACACGATCACCGCACCGTTCATCCGTGCAGCGGACCTCACGTTGCTGTGACCGATGATCTCCCCCACTGCTAGGCTGCAGTCCTCCACCGAGCACGGGAAACGCGACGGAATCTTCACGCCGTGTTTCCGCGTTAGTTTGGTGAAGTCCATGGCGGCGTGCAGCACGCCGACCAGCGCGTGCTGATCGGCTGCAAACACCACCAAAAAACCCACCTAAAACCCCCCAAGTGTTCACACAAACACTATGAGCCCTACACACCACAATACACTGTCATATGCAACGTTAAAAAACGAAGAAAAATGTCGAAAAATCGCTAATAATCACTCTCAGACACGCTCCGAAAACTCACCACTCCCTCCACTCAGAGAGACAGAGAGAGAGACAGAGAGAGAGACAGAGAGAGAGAGAGAGAGACAGAGACCGAGAGAGAGACAGAGAGAGAGACAGACAGAGACATAGAGAGAGAGAGAGACAGACAGAGACATAGAGAGAGAGAGAGAGACAGACAGAGACATAGAGAGAGGGAGAGAGAGAGACAGAGAGAGAGAGAGAGAGAGAGAGAGACAGAGATAGAGAGAGAGAGACAGAGAGAGAGAGACAGAGAGAGAGAGCGATAGAGAGAGAGAGAGGGAGTGGAAAGACTTCCCCCCAAAGAAACCTCAAAATGAGCAGTTTATCCCCTTAATCTCTCAGCTCTTGTCTGACGTTATTGCAACCCTCCACACACACACACACACACACACACACACACACACACACACACACACACACACACACACACACACACACACACACACACACACTCAGCGACTTGAGATGGCCGTGGAGCTGCTCTCTCCCTCCCAGGTGCTCTTAGTGTTATTATTAAAGCCCAGAGCGTGCTTCACCCCAATGTGTCATTGGCCGTTGAATGGCAGCATAAATAAGCCACTGAATCTGAATACAGCCTGAAGCTGAGCCTGGTTGGGCTCAAGATCCGTGTGGAGACACACGGAGAGCGAGGCTACAAAAATGGACGCGTCAGTCGGTGCACCGACAGGGTTTATGGCTGAAGGTGACAGAAGGCAACGGGTCTAATCACCGGTACGTCAGACGTAGTATTGAAACCAGAGATGCTGAACTTTCGGTGTTCACTGAGGTACCAGTGGGTTTACAGATACATGTGGTTGTAGGTTCCTACAAAGACACAAAGAAAGAGTCTTTCTGCTTAGCTGATCTAACCGGCTGCTGGTTCCATGTTTCTATCAATCTTCTCGTTTCAATCTCTGCGAGAGAGCCAGTGAGCGTGTCAAACAATCAGTGGAGTGAGACTCATGAAGCCACATCACGTATCACATCACATCACGTATCACATCACATCACGTATCCCATCACATCACGTATCACATCACATCACGTATCACATCACATCACGTATCACATCACATCACGTATCACATCACATCACGTATCACATCACATCACGTATCACATCACATCACGTATCCCATCACATCACGTATCACATCACATCACGTATCACATCACATCACGTATCACATCACATCACGTATCCCATCACATCACGTATCCCATCACATCACGTATCCCATCACATCACGTATCACATCACATCACGTATCACATCACATCACGTATCACATCACATCACGTATCCCATCACATCACGTATCACATCACATCACGTATCACATCACATCACGTATCACATCACATCACGTATCCCATCACATCACGTATCACATCACATCACGTATCACATCACATCACGTATCACATCACATCACGTATCCCATCACATCACGTATCCCATCACATCACGTATCACATCACATCACGTATCACATCACATCACGTATCACATCACATCACGTATCACATCACATCACGTATCACATCACATCACGTATCACATCACATCACGTATCACATCACATCACGTATCCCATCACATCACGTATCACATCACATCACGTATCACATCATGCATCACATCACCGCTTCAGGCACTGAAAGCAGAGAAAAGCTTACTTCGGCACTAAAACTCACGACGAGGCATTTAGACACATTGAAATCACGAGTTACATTCTGAATCACAACCTTGTGGAGCTCCAAGCAGGACAATGAGAGAAGCCTCTTTCTTTCACATGATAATTGTGTCTTTTTCTATATCAGAGGAGATTATATCATCGTTTACAAGTAAAGAGCAGCTTTAGCTTCAGCTGAAGTGAGCGGGGCAATTAAGATAATGGCGGCTGACTCTGAAGAGGACATGATGCGTGTAGATGTAAATGTCACTTGATCTTGTGTCTCACAGATTATCTCATATCGTCGGGTGTTTGTGCAAGCTGCTGAAACACTTGTTTTTATTACATATTGAATGTGTTTTTACTCATGAAATGAATGATTCCTGGTCATCTTTCTAGAAAAGAAACTGATTCCATATGACAAGTAAACTGACTCAGCTTCAAGTTATTGTGAGGAACTTTGAACTTATGTCTTAATTTAATACTGATCCCTCAAACCTATGAGGTAAACGAGACCATCAGCTCAGACTCCAGCGGGGCCTCCAGCAGAGACCAGCCCACCACTGACAGACCCAGCCCACCACGGACAGACCCAGACCACCACGGACAGACCCAGACCACCACGGACAGACCCAGAGCACCACGGACAGACCCAGCCCACCACGGACAGACCCAGAGCACCACGGACAGACCCAGCCCACCACGGACAGACCCAGAGCACCACGGACAGACCCAGAGCACCACGGACAGATACAGCCCACCACGGACAGACCCAGAGCACCACGGACAGACCCAGAGCACCACGGACAGATACAGCCCACCACGGACAGACCCAGAGCACCACGGACAGACCCAGAGCACCACGGACAGATACAGCCCACCACGGACAGACCCAGCCCACCACGGACAGACCCAGCCCACCACGGACAGACCCAGAGCACCACGGACAGACCCAGCCCACCACGGACAGACCCAGAGCACCACGGACAGACCCAGAGCACCACGGACAGATACAGCCCACCACGGACAGACCCAGCCCACCACGGACAGACCCAGAGCACCACGGACAGACCCAGAGCACCACGGACAGACCCAGCCCACCACAGACAGACCCAGACCACCACGGACAGACCCAGAGCACCACGGACAGACCCAGCCCACCACGGACAGACCCAGAGCACCACGGACAGACCCAGCCCACCACGGACAGACCCAGCCCACCACGGACAGACTCAGACCACCACGGACAGACCCAGACCACCACGGACAGACTCAGACCACCACGGACAGACCCAGACCACCACGGACAGACCCAGCCCACCACGAACAGACCCAGACCACCACGGACAGACCCAGACCACCACGGACAGACCCAGAGGCCATCGACCTACAGTCGGGAGCGCCGCAGCGTCTCCTCCTCCGGCCAGGAGCGGAGCTGCTTTACCGGTACCCAGTGGGAGCCAAGACCACCAACACGCTGACGGAGACCCAGACCATACTGCAGGGCCCGCTAGAGGGAAGGGAGGCGCAGGAGAACCACAACCAGGACTGTGCGTAGCAGACTGTAGAAATAAATGGACCTTGCATTCCCAAAATAATCACAAAAGTGTGTTGATGATCGTACTTGTGATTAGATAATCCCTCCCCTGAAGAGAGGCATGATCACCATGAGAGGCTTCAGTCCGTAGGTTGAGAGCTCTGCATCACTGCATCAAGTGTGTATTCCTTCTAATTCATATCTGAATATCTTCGTTACTGTGGGACTAAAACAACCTCATGGACACATCAGACCGTGTTAAACGCCCCGCATTCCACCAAGCAACAATGCACCGTGATAGTTGGTTGCATGGTTTTGTTCATATCAATGAGATCTAGGAGTAGATGAGATTCTATCGCAGGGATTAGTTCGCTATCCGATGTAAGAACACTTTAATTAAGAGAGATTATTTATAATTATTTAAGAGAGAGAGAGGGAGAGAGAGAGAGAGAGAGAGAGAGAGAGAGAGAGAGAGAGAGAGAGAGAGAGAGAGAGAGCGCTGCAGTACTAATTGGCCCAGCAAATATCTCTGTAGAGCAATGTACTGTATGTCTCGGAAAAGTTCAGAATCATGAAAAAAAGAAAATCAAGAATGTATTCGCTGAGTTGTTCTAAAAAGCACCGAAAAGAACTCAGACACATAAAGTTAACAAAGCCTTAAAGGTCCCCGTCACATTTCAAAGACCTATTCATATCCATACTTCATATGGATTCTTGCTAAAGCCTCTCTGTCCGAATGAGAGTCTAAGAATCTGAGTGGATGAAAAGGTCGCTTCATTTAATAAGTTATGAACGTGGAGCAGGAGCCACAAAACATTGAAGCTTTGTCTGCCCTGTCGTTCGCTTCTCAGCCTACATGCATACTGTCCATAGACGTACATAAGAACGCAGTTACCTTGAGGTCAATATTACCTTGAGGTCAATCACCTTGAGGTCAATCACCTTGAGGTCATTTACCTTGAGGTTAATCACCTTGAGGTCAATATTACCTTGAGGTCAATCACCTTGAGGTCAATCACCTTGAGGTCATTTACCTTGAGGTTAATCACCTTGAGGTCAATATTACCTTGAGGTCAATCACCTTGAGGTCAATCACCTTGAGGTCATTTACCTTGAGGTCAATCACCTTGAGGTCAATATTACCTTGAGGTCATTTACCTTGAGGTTAATCACCTTGAGGTCAATATTACCTTGAGGTCAATCACCTTGAGGTCAATCACCTTGAGGTCATTTACCTTGAGGTCAATCACCTTGAGGTCATTTACCTTGAGGTCAATCACCTTGAGGTCAATCATCTTGAGGTCAATTACCTTGAGGTCAATATTACCTTGAGGTCATTTACCTTGAGGTCAATCACCTTGAGGTCAATCACCTTGAGGTCAATATTACCTTGAGGTCAATCACCTTGAGATCATTTACCTTGAGGTCATTTACCTTGAGGTCAATCACCTTGAGGTCAATCACCTTGAGGTCAATCACCTTGGTTTTTAGCCATCACCGTCTGATGTTTTGGAACCAGTAGCGTGTAGCCACACCCTAAAGCATACCTTGCTTTATGTTCCATTTCACTCTAAATGGGACCATCGTTTACTTAATGAACATCAATGATCATAAACTCATGTTTACATTGTTTATGAGGTAATAAATCAAGTGAGAAGTAGAGTCATCTTCTGAAAGACTTCTATAACAATCAGACTTATTTTTGCAACCAGAGGAGTCGCCCCCTGCTGGCCATTAGAAAGAATGCAGGTCTGAGGCACATCCACATCGGCTTCACTCTTCAGACCTGGAGGTTGCCGCCTGGTGCTGCCTAAAAATAATAATACCTGGAGACAGTACTACGGACTCTTCAGAACTACTATCAACTTTGCTTTTTTAGGTAAATAATTTAGAGTATTTTCTTCAAAGGACAACATAATTAATTAAACACAAATTAAAGAAGAGACAGTAAAGCAGAGCTCTTGACAAGAACTTTGCGAAGATATCTTACTTATTTGCAGCTGATGCTCATTAGTTCTATCTCCACACACACACACACACACACACACACACACACACACACACACACACACACACACACACAGGCTTTAAAACATGTTTCTCACACATCGTTTAGTGATATGACAGTGTGTGAAACCAATGTGTTTTTCCTCTTTGAAGACAGCTCACATCTATAACGTAATGCAAATAGACACACCTGTGCAAACCCACACCCACCCACACAGACACACAACACTGCCCACGTTCTTCAGCCCACACACAAACACACACCGCACATTGTGACAATCACTGAAGAGGCGGTGCGTTTGTGTGCCTGCCATATCTGTCTCTGTCAAGCTGATTCCCGTCCATCACCGGCTAATGATTGCAGGGCACAGATAGAGATCTGCCCCGACTGGTCTCTCTAGTAATAGTGCACAATTACGTGGCTAAAAAAAGGCACACAACAATAGGATGAGCCGCTACACCACTGTAGTGAGTTATCTCCAGAGACCAGAGGGCAGACGGCGGTGACGGTGTAGAAGGAAGGAACAATAAAGACACGTTTCATGTTAAAGTTTAGCGTTTTACTCTATTTCAACTTTACTTCACAGAGCAGGCATTCTGTAGAGGCATGTGCAACTGATGAGATCTAAAAGTAGATGAAAAATGAGAGAACAGGATTGGGAAACAGAGAACTCAAGACAGACTTTAAATGAATCATGAGACACTAAAGACTAGTTACGTTAATGTCTGAGCCTGATGACACAAACTCAACTTCTAAAGAGAAAACATGTACATGCTCCACATGAACACATCAGCCCCCAGCTGAGAAACGCACCCTTAATAAGCTGTTCATTATGCTGATGAAGCACAACAGCAGGAGACCTCCTGAACTCTGTGGCCTGGAAGCATTCTGGGAAACGACGTCGCATCCTAATCATCAGAAAGACGTTCCTCTCTGAATGAATGTGAAGGTGGCAGCAGTAGAAGACACACAGCAGACAATCCGAAGGAAGAACACCAGGACCTGAACTCTACTGAACACCTGAACAGCAGGTGTTTGACCCACACGTTCTCCATCATCATCATCTTCATCAGAACACCAAAGGAGGGAACATCTTCTAGAAGAACGGAGTCCAGACCTCCAGTAGAGCTCCACAGACTTCCTGTAGTCTGAACCTTAAACACACTTCATGCTGTCTTCTTTTTTGACTCTACGGATGGAAACACTGATCTGAAACACTTCTCAAACTATCGATGGGTTACTGTGACATGTTGTACCGACATGGTGACGGATACGTAAAGGAACGATTTATGGATTTCGTCGCTCCTTCTCATCATTCTTTTTCTTACTTCCATATGAGGATAAACATGCTCTGAGTCTTAAAACCACACTTCCCATGATGCTTTGGGGGATGTAAACAGGAAATGAAATGTTGTTCAGTAAGCTATGTTGTGAGCTGCCTACTCTGAGACAAAAAGACATGTTCTCACCTTTAGAAGGATGCTTAATCACACCAAATTACTCTACATGTGTTGTTCACATTTTACTTGTTTAATGCTCTTGCCAATGAGCAGATGAGGCTGAGACACGGTATTTCTTATATATATTTTTCTTTTTATTTAATTTATTTAACAACATTTTTACTTGATTTTATGATTCACACTGATTCTAAAAGTATAAACGTGTCTGTGTACATATTTCAGTTATGAGAAGTAGACATAACTGCACATGAAGCGTCCCTCTTCTTCGGTCAAAGTGAAGGAAGTGTGCAGCATGCACAGGCTGACAGACACAGTTCTGCTCATGGTGATTGGTCTACTCCTCAGAGCTGCCCAAAGAACAGACTTTGCGAGGATCGTGAACTGGGTCACATGATAAGCAGCGGTGATATATGAAAGTTCCTTTAAGACAAAACACATTTAAGAGCACATGAGAGCCACAGGGGGGCCGATTTATGAACAACAAACGAGGCGTGAGAGCGAGCGAGGACGGAACCACGAGCGTCGATCGCCGTCCTGAGCCTCCAGAGGACTCGTGTCACTGGATCTGAGCGGGCAGCGAGGCTTCCTCCGAGCGCTGATCCTGACTCGGTGCGGAACAAACTCAGGGATTTGTTTTTCTTCTTTCTTTTATTTCTTTCTTTTGTTGCTTAAAGGTCTGTCTCTGCGTGTGCACACACACATCTTGAGGTACAGATGGGGAGACGGCTTGTTGTGTTCTCACTCAGTGGTTGTGTGTAGCTCAGTGTACCTGGGTTCATACAGTAGTTGTGTGTGTGTGTGTGTGTGTGTGTGTGTGTGTGTGTGTGCGTATGTTGCGTGTCCATGGTAGAGAGTGTGTGTGCATAAATAACGTGTGGAGAGCGGGCTTGAGGTAGACAAGTGCAATTACACAAGGCATCAGCGGCGCTGTAGAAAGGTTGAAGGGCATGCGCTGCACGAACGCATGCACGGGAAAAATGCAATTACCGGGCACACATGCATCTCGTTTGATTGGCTGTGATGCTTGAGTCCACAGAGGGTGTGTGTGTGTGTGTGTGTGTGTGTGTGTGTGTGTGTGTCAGAGCAGGTTTGATTAGAGATGAGCAGAGGGCTGCTGAAGCCACTGAGGTGAAGAGAGGCTGTAGCCCTGTCAGGATAATTTAGAGCGGAGAAAGAGGAACCAGTGGAACCTGAGAAACATAAATCTATAAGCACTTCTTCTTTACTGTTCTATTTATTTATCTATTTCTTGGGCGTATCAGTCACCCTGGTTCGTAGGCCTATCATTTATCCGGTTTATTAAAACCTGACTGGTAGATTTGTTACATAACTACGTGATTACTCGCAGATTCAAATGATGTTCATTTGATCTTTTTGAATGATTCTCTGCTCCTAAGAGCTGATGCTGATTTAACGATGGGATTAATGAAGCAGTTCTTCTCTTTCCTCCTCTTAAAGACATCGATATGTTAGCCTTAGGTTAGGATCTGTTACTGACGCTGTGAATCAAAAAGCTTTTTGCTGTATGCTACTTTAGTTTTACTCTTTGACTGAATTCACATCAAACTTGACAGAGAGCATCGGTGCAGTGAACACAGCGTTGAAATGAACGAGAACAAGAGAAACACCAACAAAACATGACTTCTGTCTCTTGTTCTGTAGCCTCTTCTCCTGCTACCAGAGGAGAGCAGGTCCTACCAGTTAGAATGAGCTCTCTCACACACACACACACACACACACACACACACACACACACACACACACACACACACACACACAGAGCAGTATTTTAGACGCTGTAATTTACCCTCAGCATGACGACTACCTGAACAGACTCTATTTATTCTACTGTTAGAGGTCTTCATGACATGCTTGTGTAAAACAGGAGCTGCAGTGAGGCGTTGACTTATCTTACTCTACTGGTGACAGTATGCATGACAACACCTTCTGACGCCACATCCACATCTCTGGTCAAACACACTCATCCTTCAGAGTGTTGCTTTTTGGCATCACTCTGAAGCACCGCTGGTTTTGGGATTAGAGAGCTAAACAGTTTATGGGCTGATTAGAAATGTTGTGGGTGAGAGTGAGTTTGGGGGGGTGGGGTGGGGGGTGGGGGTGGGGGGATGCTTGTCTCGCCCCGTGTCGTAACACCGCCTGCAGCTGCCAAAACCGAACCACTCATCCACTCCAGTGCTGCAGCGGAGGACTTATTAAGAGGCCAACGGTGTGAGAGCAATTACAGAGTTGCTGCTGTGTGTGTGTGTGTGTGTGTGTGTGTGTGTTTATCATTTCATTTTTTATCTTGTTTTCCTGATGACTAATATTTTTGAATTAATTCCCCTCGTCAAATAAATGACTGTTAACGCTTTGATGACACAGAGACTGATTCTGACGGCCCACCGCAAAGAAAATGATCATTATATTTAATTTGATACGTTTTTATATAATTCTGTAGCTTCCAGTGGTGTCAAATCCAAAAACATTCACATGTTGGTGGAAGTGGTTCTGCTACTTCACCATTAAGCCCCTCTAGAGACTCTTCCTGCATGACGCTACATGTACCGTCTATACACAGCCAGCGGGTCGCATACAGTGACTTAGAAAGGGTCGGCGCGCTGCAGAGAGTACCGGCTGCAGGAAGATCCGAAAGTCACACGATGACACAACGAACCCATGGAGGCCGCGGTGCAGCTCCTGTCCTGTGAGGTAGAATTACTGCTTTTGTGACTGGAGTTGAAGAACAGCTTAAGTTCCTTGACATAAAGGGCTGAAAATACTCTAATACAGTGCATACTTTAACTGTAATGATGTTTTTAAGGTGGTTACAATACTTTTTTTTTTTCTGTGCTCCCACCCACAGCCGCTCTATCTTCAGACGGCAAACTGAAGTCCACATCTCGCTCTCTTCAAATCCACCGGACTCCGTTGACAAAAGCAATAATTTTACGTTGCAGAACACAAAGGACACACACAACCCCACCTCGAGAAGTCCTAACAGACTTTACAAACGTATCACAGCTACAGCTGACTTAGAGCTTGTGCTCATTCATGACCTCATTAATTAAAGTAACCTACGTCACTGCTGTGTGCTAACGGCTGAGTGGGAAAGAACCCAGATTGACCGTCCTTTTAATTTTATTACTTTTAGTTTAAGACGCATCGGAGATAAGAATGCTCTCATGCGATTTGTTTTTCAGGTTCTTTGTACCACGATAGATCATGCTGAAGCGAGAGGGACACAGAAGCCTCTCCACTGAATCCTCTGTTCTCCTGTTCTGCCCTAAAACCAAATGGGGACATAAATCCTCGGCCTTTGTTTAGTCCGAGTATCTGGTTCAGAACTGGAGACCCAGAAGAGAGCAGAGAGGCTCTTTGGGGTCACATTCCTGCCGAAGGGGCCTCAACTTCAGTCTCTGTTTTTCTCTGTCTGTTGTATCAAGCTTCGACTTCAGTTCATCTGTACCTTTACATTCACGTTACTGAAGTCCACGGCACAGATGATCACACTCATCACAATGACAGCTTGAGTTCTGATGTCTTTCAATCACTGCGGAGACGTCGGCTTTTACTCTTCAGATCGTTGAGTTCCTCAGCGAAAACACGACACATGAAGAGGAAAAACAAACACTGCAGAGTTTCTCTCACTGTAATCCCATCAGAGAACATGAATTAAGCCCGTTCTGCAGCTCTCCCGGGCCACCAAAGGCCACCGTCTTTGCCACAAACTGCTGAGATCTCTTGTCTTTTTCAGTGGACATTATGTGTAGCCAAACCTTCAGCCAAAAAAAGAACAGAAAGGATGCGAGAGGCGAGAGACAAAGCGTTGTGTGTCTGCACACCGTTAACATTGTCTAATTTAGGCTCAGCAAGAACACTGGCAGCATGAGGGACGGGAGGGGAGATAGCATCACGGAGTAAAAGAGAAGTTTGGTAGTAAATTACCAGAACGTGTGATTTCATTGAGCATCGCGGTGAGTGGAGAGCATGAAAGAAGAACGATTACACAAAGAGCTACACTATAAATGAACACGTTGCTGCTGAACGCAGAGGCCAGGACTCATCTGCATAATGCATAACAGCTCAAGTGAGGCGCTGTCATGTATAACCGACCTGCAATAACTCTATCCCGCTCGCTCATGTCTCTCTCTCATGGCTCTCTCACCCTGCGACCAAATTGGAAACTCTACAACGGATGCCACATATTGCTTTCCTATTCTTAGTCCGTCTTTGTCTCTCCGCCCAGCGCTCTGCGCGGCGTCAGCTGAAGATATCCTCTCCTCTTCCTCACCCCACTGCTCCCCCGCCCACACCCAAAGGTCCAGCTTTCAATCGGCATTAGAGACGTCCGGATTGCGCCTGTGATTGGTTCATACGGCGCCGACAGGCCTCCGATGACGGTTGATACCTTTTATTAGAAGTTCCTTGTTGATTGGAGGAATAAGTTAACAGATCAAGAGATGAATACGGACGCTCCGAAGTGGTTCAACGTTACTCCGTCTGGCAGATCGTTTAGCTCTTTCCGTGTCTATAATTGTCGAATTATTAAATGCCAGAAACGAGACGACAAAGACTCTCACCTGTGACACCATCAGCTGTAAGAGCTGGACACTGGACTAGCATTAAGTTAGTTTATATTATATACATTTATACGGAAACCTTTTAGAATAAGCAAGTTGGAAGGTCACCTAACTCCGCCTCATCTCAAGCTGCCCATCGGAAGTGCTACAGACGACTCCTTCCTCCACCAAAGACAGCCGAGTAGAGCCGTAGTGCAGCACTGCCTCGTCCATCTCAGTGTCAGGGGACTCACTGACTCCCAATGGAAGACCTTCAAAAGACACCACCTGCAACGTGCAAAGTGACTCATCGGTGTTTCCTGTATTTCTATAAGGCCCTTTGGATGTGCACAACAGTGACGTTTATAGCTGCTCTTGGTTGATGAGACGTTCATCATGCGCAGCCAATCAATTATGCACTTATGAATATATTAATGCACGTGCGGTTCAAACATTAATTGGGACAACTCACACATGTTCCATGCGGGTCCTGAAGTTAACCGGCTCAATGGGGAGAGCAAGACTGCAGAGCTTGAGTCCCACATGCTTCATTATGCATGAAGTTAAACGGTACAGCAATACACCTGAGCAAACGCGTCCATCAGCAGGCATACGGTGATACAGCTTCGGTCAACACGCTGCCGCCTGAGCTGGAGGGAAAATCATAATGGAAGTTTTGTATCAATGTAATTATTGCCACTCAGGTCGCTGCTTAAAATAGAGCCGGTATGTGTAGATACTCATCCGCCTCAAGCGCTGGGTGCCTCGCTGGAGGGCGCCGCTCTGACATGTCTGGTTCACTCAGCGCTTCACAAGAATGCGTTCACACATGGAGGTCCGTGTGACACTGTGCTTTGTGTTTTGTGCATGTGAGGCTGTCTCCCATTGTCAGAGAGTGGGTGCCAAGTAAGCCCGCATATGATAATTGATAATCCATGGATAATTGCTTTACTATTCCACAGTGGACAGGTCACACATGCACACATGAACAATGCACACGCACACATGCTTCACTAACTAGCCTCGGCGCTGCTCATTAGCTCCTGAGGCGTGACAGTGAAATCTGGGTTACTGCTTTGCAAGTTCACACACATGAATGCAAAACAAACTCAAACACTCACACAAATCCATAGGCGCACACACACACACACACACACACACACACACACCAGTCGTGACCAGGAAGGAAACTGGTGAATGTGGAGATAAAGGGAGGCAGAGGCGGCGGTAAAGGAGAGCTGGGGGGGCTACTCACCTTTTTATTGCTAATTAGAATCATGTGAGAGTATGAGATAGCGAGAGACAGAGAATGTTTGAGGTGATGTTCATTTACAGCTCCTATTTCTGCAAGATCAATAGCCGGAAGGAGAGGATGAGCGCTTTTGTTCATCTCTTAATCACCATGTGAGGTTACTGTTGTACAGGATGTGTAGCGTTTAAAAGCCTCCGTTACCTGAGGGCAAAGTGACACGTGAGCCGTGGCGTCAGGTGGCCGGCGTGGAGCGGTGGGCTCCTTGATGCTGCTTGGTGCTTTACTGACACTGCTGCTCACATCTGTGTTGGTTTGAACACTGTAGCAGTGGATCGTTTTGCCGGTCGGTCGTACCGATACAAACACACTGACGGACAACATTCATCTCAACGCCATGTGATCTGAACAGCAGCATATTGAGAGTTAGTCTGCATCTTGACACAATCTTGTGTTCAAATCCATGAAATTAACAGCAATTACACGTTATAATTGAAATGTCGTTCTCATTCGGTCCAATTTGGGATTTTTTTCCCGCAGCCTCGCTCAGTTCCATACCAATCCCCCTCCATTAAATTGATAAGCTACGCATCACGAGCATCAGAGAGAAGAAGAATAGAAAGAAATGCTGATGGGAGTAAATTCATCAGCTCTTCAGAGTGCAACCTAAGCTGCAATAGACCTTTTTATATGAGACCTTGATGTAGAAAATCCTACAGACATCACTGAAATGTTATTTCCTCCGACAAATAGGCCGTGGAAAGAGGAATTAAAGGTCACCAGTTCAAGTCCGTGACCTTAAACAATGTGTATCTGAATGCCACCGGAAACCCTGCCCCCTATAAGATCACATTTATTATTTAAATGGTGGTGGGAGATTGACTGAGCGTGCTCTTTCCAGCAATCCCTTCATGCACGAGAGCTGCCTCAGGCCAGCTTAATCCAATACATATGCAGCATGCAGTATACTGTGTACTGTGTATTAAGCACCGAATAATTCCAAATAAGTATTCACAAAATACTATCAACCTCTGGCTTCCACAACATTAAATATGTTAGTAATTATTTCCCTTTCGGTCTGAATGGACAATAGGAAACCAGTCCTGAGAAGTGAAGCCAGTGAGGAAGTGTGTTAAAGCTGCATTCTCTCTAGTGTCCACCAGGGGGCGACTCCTCTGGTTGTATAGAAGTCTAGTCTAAAATGACTCTACTTCTCTCTTGATTTATTCCCTCAGTAAACATTGTAAACATGAGTTTATGGTCTCAATCTCTAGTTTACAGTCTTCTTCAATACAGCATGATGTTCATTTACTACATTATGCTCCATTTAGAGTCAAACAGACCATAAAGCAGGGGATGCTTTAGGGGCGGGGCTACCTGGTGATTGACAGGTTGCTACCAGAGCCGTATAAGGTGCAGTCTAAGGTCATGTCCATTCACTGGTTGCAAAAAACCAAGATGGCGACGGCCAAAATGCAGAACTCGAGAATTCAAACCAGTGGGTGAATTCACAACGTCCACTTCTGATACAGTCTATGTAGGAAATTTGAGATGCAAACAGCTGTTCTCAGTCTAATTCAACTGAAATACATCTTCCCTGGACCTCATGATGGCGATAGAGAAGTGGATCAAGTGATCAGGGTTCATACGCTGGGGACCATAATGATCCGAACAAAACTGCAATCTATCCAGTAGACGCTGCGGTGGAGCGACAGAGTTGCTCAACTTCTTGTCTGGCAATAAGGTTGGATTTAAAAGGCTGCTAAAAGTCAATAAGATCCAATCTCTGACTGATTTAAAGCCTGTTTGTGTTCCCAGCACATCCAGAGGGACACATGCACTCCAGCGTAAGGAGTTAGTGAGCCTCCTGCTGTCCTGGAGCCCCGGAGCCACAAAGCGCTCCAGCAGAGCAGCTCATTGGTCGACAGCGTTCGCCTGTGGGGGTGAGAAAGTCTCCTGACCGCAGGCGGTACGTCCGTCTGCATGCCTCAGCGACCCCTCCCTCAGGTCGTCTCTATAAACAGACGTGTAACCATTTGACCGGTCGGTTCGGTAAACGTTAGCAGAAGTCCTCTTCTGACGGCCCGACATGACTGCGTGTCACGAGCTCTGGATGTCTTCAAAAGAAAGATTCCAGCCTGATGCACCGGTTGAGGGAGCCGCAGCGACAGGCTCTCTATGCCGCCGTTACGTACGGTTAAATGTAATGTATGCCCAGAGAAATGTGCTCTGTGTTCTCAGCGAGAGCCGATCTCTCGGGACGAGGAGGAGTTGTGAGCCTAGTTGATATTCTTATGATAGACAAAAGACATGCACACACGTGGGAAGATGTGCAGTACAACAGTCAATGGTACTAAGTGGTTATCATTTGGATACTGGATTTAGTTTTGTCAGTTGTATGGACTTGTGTTTTACTGTAATCAGATTGGAGGATCTTTGAGGTAAGAAGACACGTCTTACCTCAAAGACTAAAACACAGACACACACTGGTCCCTGCACAGCAATAGAGAGCATGAAGAGCTGAAGGGAGAATGAATATTGGACTTTTACAGACACCGGACACTGAAGGAATGCTAATGTTGCTCCATGTCTGCTGAATGTTCAGACGACTGACATATCCATTAAAAAAATCAATCATCACTGCTTTACCATGACAGCATTATTCCCCTTTTCATGTGTTTCATTTGCTGAACATTAATAATGACGGAATGATTACTGACAGGAACGACAACATTTAACAATTTAAACTGTCCATCATTGAGCACAATCCAGGGTTACACACACACACACACACACACACACACACACACACACACACACACACACACACACACACACACAGTGGTGTATCCTATTTGTGCAGCCCACAATCACAGATGTGCCTCAGAGGGCTTTACAGTGTGTTCATCACACGAGGTTCTCCGTCCTGGAGCCTCGCATCAGGAAACACTTTCATTGAGAAATCAACAGCGGCCTGACCAGCGATCTACCGCTGCCTGGAGGAGTTCTCAGGCTCACCTCTTGAACTCAAACGGACACTAACAGGTTTCTGCCGCTCACCAATTACGGCCGGCCGGCCTTTGGGCTCACTAATCCTCTCCAAAGAGCACTGAAGACGGATCTCTGAGGCAAAGCTACAAATGAGTCCTCCACCGGTGAGGGCGTATTGATTGGAGTGCAGTAAACTGCTTCTGCTGCAGCCGACTGCACCAGAGGCACGCTTCAACATCCTGAACCCTGAAGACCGTCAGCGTAGAGCAGGAGCAGGAGCAGGAGCAGGAGCAGGAGCAGGAGCAGGAGCACGAGCAGGAGCAGGAGCACGAGCAGGAGCACGAGCACGAGCAGGAGCACGAGCAGAGTTGTAACTTTAATCAAGATTACTTCTTGCCTCAAATGTTTTCAGAAACACATTGAAGTTACTTTCCAACTGTGTTCAACAGGCTGGCTGGGTCACAAACTTAACAGGAGAATGAAATATGTGTTGAGGTACGAACATAGAATATTGATTCATATTCATGTGTAGTACGTTTAGACTCTTCCTCTGCTCTGATTGGTTGTTTTCCTTCAGGCATTGTGGAATCTAGTGAATGCCATTAGCAGCACTGATAGAACATATCTCATGTACTTAGTCACTTAACTGTCACTTTTATCATAAAACAGTTTTGTTCATTTGTAACTTAATAAATGACCTCTCTCATAAGTGTGCATTCAGCCCGTTGATTTGTACAATAATTCAACTGTGCAATACTTCCATTAATAAGGCATGTATACTTAGTTATACCTGTGCACTATATTGTAGAACCATGTACAACATTTGTATGTACTTCACATATTTTTGTATTCATATTTTACATGGTCCTTTACTTCTTTTATTTCTCTCATATTTCTTTATAAGGGCTGTAATGTACTGACTTCAGCACAGGAGTCAATGAAGTGTTCTGGTTCTGGTTCATTGGGACCGGACGGAGAGAGAACTGAGACGCACCAGAGAGAGGAAGTGATCCAGGCGAGTTTCTAGTATCACACGTGAAAAGCGGCTCAAACTAAAGGAGCTTCCTCCTCCTCCTCCTCCTCCTCCTCCTCCTCCATCGTTCACCGTCCGTCTAATCAGACAAAGTCCGGTGGGCGGGTCCGTCATGCAGGAAGCCCGCAAACACACGGCGCCATGCAAAACAGACATATATCAGCACTATTAAGACTTTCAATATCCAGCCCCACCCACCTCGTTTATCTCTCTGTGTCTTGTCCTTATTGCCCCCCCCCCCTACTGAGTTATGGAGATTCGTCTCCTTGAGTCCTTCACACTCTATTCTCCCCAGAGCCCCCCCCTTCTTTTTTAACAATCCATGCATTTCTTAGACGAGGGCTGATCAGGTGACCGGGAGGGAAACCCCAAAATAAATGAACATGACAGAACTCCCTGTAAGTATGTTTAGCAGTGGAGGGTCAACTAACTCCCCCCTACTCCCCCTACTCCCCCCCTGCTCTCGTTTGTTCACATTGTTAAAGGAACTCACGCCTGAAAGATGTCAGCCAACCAACTGCAACATCTCCCTGTTGTCTTCTGATAGACAGTCAGTTCCACACCGATGTAACAAAGACGTATCTGTTCAACAAACATGTAGCGTTTCTTCATGGACAGGGCTGCGTATCGTCTGTCCTTGACTCTTCAATGCAGAGGAAAACCCTGGAAATACAAACGCTTACGTTAAAGATAAGGCTACCGTCTTCATACAACACTTTATAGTCCTGTAGGCCATGAAGGGAGTCCTTCACTGGCACTTACATGGAGGAGAAGGCCGCTCATGTCAGGGGAAAGCTCTTAAAACCCACTGCACACCGCCTGTGCACCGCCTGTGCACCGCCTGTACACCACCTGCACAGCACCTGTACACCACCTGCACACCACCTGCGCACCACCTGCGCACCACCTGTGCACTACCTGTACACCACCTGTACACCACCTGCACACCACCTGCACAGCACCTGTACACCACCTGCACACCACCTGCACACCACCTGTACACCACCTGCACAGCACCTGCACAGCACCTGTACACCACCTGCACACCACCTGCACACCACCTGCGCACCACCTGCACACCACCTGTGCACCACCTGCACACCACCTGCACACCACCTGCGCACCACCTGCGCACCACCTGCGCACTACCTGCACACCACCTGTACACCACCTGCACACCACCTACACAGCACCTGTACACCACCTGCACACCACCTGTACACCACCTGCATACCACCTGTACACCACCTGCACACCACCTGCAAACCACCTGCGCACCACCTGCGCACTACCTGCACACCACCTGCACACCACCTGCACAGCACCTGTACACCATCTGCACACCACCTGCACACCACCTGTACACCACCTGCACACCACCTGCACAGCACCTGCACACCATCTGCACACCACCTGTACACCACCTGTACACCACCTGCACAGCACCTGTACACCATCTGCACACCACCTGCACACCACCTGCACACCACCTGTACACCACCTGCACACCACCTGCACAGCACCTGCACACCATCTGCACACCACCTGTACACCACCTGTACACCATCTGCACACCACCTGTACACCACAAAACAGCACAAAAACAGCCGACGCACAAAGTTAGCAGCTAGCCTGTAAACACACTGCAGCATTTAACAGCGAAAGAGACACTTCCCTCAGGAGTGGGTGGAGACCACATAAGAGCTGAAAAGGAGAGAGATGAATTTATCGAGGAGACACAAACACAACTCCAAATGAAGGCTAGCGCTGTGCTGTCTGTGCTCGATGTATATCTTATCTATCTATATCAAAAGGTCGAGGTCTTCCAAAGTTACTACCTTTTTACAACAGAAGTATTTTCGTTTCTCTGGGTGGTGTTTTGTTAAGTAGCTGTGGCATTAGGCACGTGAATACTTCATTAAGATGGTTCTATACCTCAAACTCCCTGTTCTCCTCCCACCCACAGCTTCAGGCATCGCTGAACACACTCAGTCCACTTTTACAAATGTTAATGAACGTGAAAAATAATGTGTGTACAAATGAACAAACTGACACGAAACATAACCTCAGGTAGCTTAAGTAACTACGATGTGTTGACCTAAACGGTGTTGAGATGTGATTGTGAGTGACGGTTGGAAGCTGCCGCCCCCTCTTCAGCGTACCGGCACTGAATCTACCGGAGCACCGGACCGTAGCGACCTACTTTCACCGCTGGACAGGCTTGAAAGAACCTGAAGCCGTCCTTTAAGTCGGCTGGATTTCTGAAAGCTTCGTTGATTCTGAATGAAGCCGCCCGACCAAAATGAATCGACTTCAGCTTTTCTTTTAAATACGTATTTTTCATTTTAGATGAGGAATTGATAAAAAGTTTGCCCAAGATGTATTAAAGCTGCTATGACATTGTCCCGTGACCCACTCTGAGTCGGGTACACTGCTTACAGGATATTCAGTCACTCCAGTCAAACTGTCAGAGTTGCCAGATGTTTCCCCCCGAGTCGATGCTCAAAGCATTCCCCCGTTGTCAGTTGACGACCGTCCGTGTCGCTGGTATGTGTGAAATATTTCAGACAAATTCAAATTGCTTCCTGAGCCGTCGGATGACAGACGATCACGTCGGGGGAAGAGGACCAGAGTGTCTCTATGAGTCTATAGGAGAGCGCTGAAGACCCCGTTCCCCTTCATCCGCTCTGCCTTCGTCGGCCCTAAACATCACCGCAGAAAATTAAAAAATCATGACGCCAACGACTTCAAATGCAGAGGTTCTTTTGATTTGTATCAACGCCGCGCTCTATTGACTGAAGCCTGCTGCGAGTCTTTTAAAGTGCCTGTAAGACGGATGGAGTAAAAGAACCCTTGACAGTTAAATTAACCGCCTGAATCGGGATAATTATTTAGGGATCTTGGGACATGAAATGAAAGATTATTCTGAGCAATACTTTGCTGTTTCAGGTGGGAATGCGGTGGAACAGTAATGAGGCGACCTGGTGCTGCTGATGACTCATAACTTTCTCTGTGTGTAAATATAGAACACCTACACAGAGCCTTTGTAACGGGACACAAAGGGCAGAGAGTAGAGGACGCTCCACGGAACTCCTTTATTGATGAGCGTCACGGTGCACAAACTCCGGGTTTAGTGTGTCCAAAGTGCATATGTCACTTCCTTTTGTGGTTCCAGAACCACTGAGGGCCTATAACAGCTGTGACTGCACAACAGCCAAAAGAGAGGAGAACTCCTCGACGCTTACTTTGGGGTTAGGGTTAGGGGATGAGCTAAGGGTAAAGCGTTTAGTGGAGAGCGTTGGTGTTAGAGGGTCAGAACTAGAAGCTTAGAGCTGTGGATCTACGTGTGCAAGCAACACCGAGACAGAAGGAGAGATACGAGCCTGAAGATGAAGGTAGAAGAGACTGGATCTCTTAGAGGAGTGGCAATGCATAACAACAATTTAATAACTGACACAATTTAATAACTGACACAATTTAAGAAAATCCATGCCTGGCCAACATCTTGTTCATTTTGGTGAACTACAGGTTATGGATGCAGCGATACAACTTTTTCAGTCCCGATACCACCACAGATATCTGACACCAAATAATGAATCAATGGAATTTACAAATAATTGATTTTCATACAACAACTGTGATTTGAACGGGTGCAATTTTCAAGTGCAGAGAGAGAGAGAGAGAGAGAGAGAGAGTGAGAGAGACAGACAGACAGAGAGACAGAGAGACAGAGAGAAAGAGAGCGATAGAGAGGGAGAGAGAGAGGGAGAGAGGGAGAGGAGGCACTCTGCATCATTTTGCTGAATGGTGACTTTTCATCCACACATGTCACATCACATAATTTTCACTAGGCATTAGCTAGCTGCTAGCTTTTACAGGAAACATTATATTCAGAGCAGAAACGTTAGAGCTAAAATGACAATACATTGACTTATCGTCAGCAAACACGCCTCAACTGGAGAACTATGAGCTTTCAGAAGATGATGACGGGAGGGAGCGACATGCCTCAGAGGAAGCGTTATCGGAGCAACTCTTTGCTGTATCTGGTTTAATTCCAGTCAGAAGAACGTGAAGTATAAATCACTCTGGAGCAGAAGATAAGAAGGAGCTGCCCTTGGATAACAGATCACCAACCAGGTCAGCGTTGACGACTCACCGTACTCATACTCTTTGTTACTATGTTTTACATTGTTTCTGTTGCTTTCCAGATTGAATTGCTGTTGTCATAACTCCTCCAACTGAGTGGCTACATCTCAGCTAGAATGAATGCATTCAAGGAGCATGACTGCAATGAGCTGACGATAACCTGATCGGTACAAAGGTAAAGAGACATCGCTGCCACTCCAGAGGGACTCTAACGAGCTCCTATCAGACCGATCCACTGAGGGTCATGAGAGACGCTGTCTCACTTCTTCTGCACACTAAAGACACGTGAAACCTTCATGAGACGGACTTCTTCTGCTTTATGAGCAGATTTCCAGTGTTGTTGTCATTGAGGGAAGAGCAGCTGATTTAATCTGAGCTTATTTCAGGGTTCTCAAATAAAGAAACAAAAACAACTGAACAGGTTAGTTAAACATTATAATAAAGATGCAGTGAGGTGAGGCGCAGTGAGTGGGTGTACTGGGTTTTTTCACGTATTTTTGAGAATAATAAATTCAGCCTTTTGCAAATTAGATGGTTTATCGTCACAGAGAAATAAAAAGCAAAAAAACTGTTTAGCTTTTATATATTCATCACAATCTATCCACTCATTAATACACAGCTGTACAAATCCTTCTCTTATATATATGATTATATAATTATATATATATATATATACACATATATATACATATATATACGTATGTATATATATGTATATATATACATATATATACACTTCTAGAGAGAAGGGTGCTGACATCATGTGGTCTGGCTCACACTGTTCTCTGACTCTTCCACTCCCAGCTGCACTGATATAAACACAGATGAAGCAGTTTACTCTTCACAGCGCGGTGGCTGGTACCACTATTAATCCTAAATATGATGAGGTGTCATAACAAACGCACAGTTTGGTACGGTGTAATGAGACAATATTAGTATACAGTAGTATACGAGTATTTTATTGAACATCTGTGGTAGCCTTATGCAAAATCTCCAATAGTATATTTATTTATACTTTTTATTTGACAATATCCATACTAATCACCTTTTTACTATAATTACTATTAAGTAATTCCCTTACATTTGCATAACCACCATTAGCACATATTATACTGACAGCTTTGAGTACAAGTGTTTATTCTTTATCCCTGGATGTCTAAAAATCTATTTATCTAATATATCTATCTATCTATCTATCTATCTATCTATCTATCTATCTATCTATCTATCTATCTATAGTCATTTTAATATGATTGTTGAGTGTCACAATATTGCATTATTTTGAAGGAGAGTAACAGAACTCTTATTATTTATGAAGCGTCCACAAACACAATAAGTGGATCCCAACTCAATCGCGTGGGACTAATTTGCACGAGGAATCGGTTTGTTCACGTCGCTTAAATATATATATATATATATATATATATATATATATATATATATATATATATATATATATATACAGTATATATACATACAGTATATACTGTACAGTATATACTGTATGTATATATACTGTATCTGTATATATCATTACACACAACGAACGCAGCCACGGAGTGACAGACTCACCTACAATGAACCACAGGAGCGCCTGTCTCCGCAGAGCTGCCCCGGTCTGCGATCCCATCCTGTCTCCGTACAACGATCCTCCGACTGAAGTTTGGGAGGGAAGTGAAGGAGGGGGGGAGGGGGGGAGCAACCAACGAAGAGCTCACAGAGTGAGAGGTAACATCACAGCAGGCAGCAGGTGAAGAAATCCATGGGTTGGGTTCGTCCGTCCGGTCGGGGATCCTCTGCTGTATCACCTTTGCGCAAACTGCTCGGGGGGGGGGGGGGGGGGTCCTCGCTCCTGCTGCACCTGAACTCCCCCGACACTTCCGTGTCACCGATCCTCTGTCACCCACGCGTAAAACATATTGACTCGTGAAGTTGCAGCTATCGGTCCACCGCTCCGTCCCGAGGAATTTCTCTTCTTCTTTTTGGGGAGAATTCTGGAGCGCGCTCGTGAAGTGTGCCGGCGTTGGTAAACGGTGCCGCGCGCAACGGGACGCACCAGCCTGGGACCGGTGGAGCGGAGAGACTGTGTGTGTGTGTGTGTGTGTGTGTGTGTGTGTGTGTGTGTGTGTGTGTGTGTGTGTGTGTGTTGAGGAGGGTTCACTGCGTACTCTCTGCGAGGACACGGCTGTGGGTGAGCGGCGGGGACAGACGGGACAGACCCAGACATCGCAATTACTGTGCGGGGGGGGGGGGGATTTTGGGTAAGGGAGGAGGACCCCTAATGGTACTTTTCCATTGGACCAGCGTCCGCACGACAAAACCACTTAATGAATCAACAAACTAAACACACAAATAAACAAACAATGGCGATCGAATACAGCCTCAGTGTGTCCAGATGTGACATCAGTGTTATAGAGACGAGTTGTAGATTCTCTTTAGAAATGTTACCACATGTTACCATATGTTACCTTATGTTACCACATGTTAACACATAATATAACTAAATAAAACGTGAGCACATGAGTCGTTCACGTCTCTGTCCTGCAACTCCCCCAACAACTTTTCAGGAAACGTCATTTCATGGATCGTGGATCTGAAGACAAGTGTGTGTGTGTGTGTGTGTGTGTGTGTGTGTGTGTGTGTGTGTGTGTGTGTGTGCTGGTTCAGGATTGGATTCAGAGCTGTTCAACGCCGCCATCTAGTGGTCACGTGGAGCGTTACAACGCGGTCTCCACATGAGTCGATCACAGTCCATTGGGCCGATACTGTTGATGTTTCTTTTTTTCAGAACTTCTTTATATTCTGACGCATGATGATGGATGATTACATGTCTCTATTACAGTCTATTTACAGCTCATGTACTGTAATAGATCAGAGAGGTAGAAGGTTCATTTCTAAAAAGAAAAGAGGTTTTGAACGTCAGGCCTAACTCCGACATCTGTAACAGTGTAAAGAGGGTTGAAGATGAAAATTAAAAAGTCGGACGTAGACGTTGTTGTCGGGACGTCACCCGTTGGTTAGTGAACTTCTGCTTTGAAGCATTTTGAAGGAGACGATATGAAGGAGACAATATGAAGGAGACGACATGAAGGAGACGACATGAAGGAGACGACATGAAGGAGACGATATGAAGGAGACAACATGAAGGAGATGATATGAAGGTGTTAATGTGGCCTTACAAATGTTATGAAACACAATAAGTTGACCAGTGTCTGATGATGATAATCATTTTGATGGATATTGCATTTGAAGTTCAGTGTTCTACGTGTTGTGGTTTAAGAAATGAAGAATGTGGATTTGATATGACGCAACAACATCATAATCATAATCAGCGGGGGTGCGATTGAGTAGCTTTTAAACACACTTAAAGCTACCGTGATGAACTTTTATCAGGTGAAGAAGAAGTATCCATTTAAAGGAACAGTGCGTGAGATTTAGTGACATCTAGTGGTGAGAGAACAGATCAGCCCTGCTGCCCCAGGGTGTGAGATGGACAGACATCTTTATGATTATATCACTAGGATCTACTCTCATCAACACTCAATACTCAATACACCTGCTTATAACCGAGATATAACTACATATTGTTTCTAGAGCAGCATGAGTTATGTTTAAAACAGCAAAGTCACCATCAAGTCACTAATATCTCACTGGAAACAAACTGAATAAACAGTGAAGAACACAGACATCAGTCAGCATCAGTCGTTCTCTATAGTCATGTTTTTATTATTATTCTTTATTTTATGCACCAAACTGTAACTGTACGCAGGGCAACACACTGCTGGATGATTGCTCTTACATTATGTTGTTCACGTGGTTCCAGTCAGTTTGTTCTTTTACTAAACAGTTTAAGAAAAAGATTTGTTCAAGCTGTAAGGTGGATGAAGTAGCTCCATCAAGCTCACGCCACACTACAGTAAGTTATCCTGAAAAGAAGTGTTGTCATAGTGTCGATATTTCACGTCCAACTCGGTCTAAATGCGTCAGGCAGCAAACAGACGGCTGCAGTTCAACCCACTACCGGCCTGACCACTTCCAAGGCAACCGAGAGTAAACGCACAGCAGGAGGCGTGCGGGAAGACAACCAGCAAAAGGAGAAAGCAGAGGAAACAAAAGAGAGGAGCGTCTGAACCGGATCACAGGTCTGAACGTCTAGTGTCCACAGAAGACGCAGGAGACACATGGCTGGATGAGAGAAGGAACGGAGCTACTCGAGTGAAGTGACCTGTGAGTACAGCTCAGTTCTGTTCAGTTCAGTTCAGTTCAGTTCAGTTCAGTTCAGTTCAGCTCAGTTCAGCTCAGTTCAGCTCTGTTCAGTTCAGCTCAGTTCAGTTCAGCTCAGTTCAGCTCAGTTCAGCTCTGTTCAGTTCAGCTCAGTTCAGCTCAGTTCAGTTCAGCTCAGTTCAGCTCAGTTCAGCTCTGTTCAGTTCAGCTCAGTTCAGCTCAGTTCAGTTCAGCTCAGTTCAGCTCAGTTCAGCTCAGTTCAGCTCTGTTCAGTTCAGCTCAGTTCAGTTCAGCTCAGTTCAGCTCTGTTCAGTTCAGCTCAGTTCAGTTCTGTTCTGTTCAGTTCAGCTCAGCTCAGTTCAGTTCAGTTCAGTTCAGCTCAGCTCAGTTCAGTTCAGTTCAGTTCAGTTCAGTTCAGCTGAATATAATCATAATCATATCTATATATAATCATGTATATATATTCATATATATATATGACTGAATAATCATGTATATATAATCATATATATATATGATTATATATACATGATTATTTAATCATATATATAATTATATCATATATATAATCATAATCATATATATATATATGATTATGATTATATATATATGATATAATTATATATATATATATATGATTAAATAACAATGTATATATAATCATATATATAATAATAATAATAATATATATAATCATATATATGATTATATATATATAATCATCATATATATATAATCATATATATATGATTATATATATATATATGATTATATATATTATCATATATATATATATATAAAAAATCATATATATATGATTAAATATACATGATTATTTAATCATATATATACATTATATATATATGATTATATATATAGAAGATTATATATATACATGATTATTTAATCATATATATATAGAAGATTATATATATACATGATTATTTAATCATATATACATTATTTATATATGTAAATGATTATATATATATATATATATATTATATATGTATATGTAGATATGATTATTTAATCATATATATATATACATTTTATATATATATATGTATATGATTATATATATGATTATTTAATTATATATATACATTATATATGTATATGATTATATATATATAATCATATATATATATATATGATTAAATAATCATGCATATATATAATCATATATATATAATCACATATATATATATAATCATATATATATATATATATATATATATATATAATATACACTTCAGACATCTTCACTGTTGCTCTGTTACTGTTGTCAAACATTGTTAGGAGTCGTCACGTCTATAATTATGCACACTCACACACACACACACACACACACACACACACACACACACACACACACACACACACACTCACACTCTAACACACACACACACACACACACACACACACACACACACACACACACACACACACACACACAGATGTACTGATTTTAGGGGATGAGTCTCGTTGCATCATGACGCTGTAAGATCAGATCAGATTAATGTCCTCACATGACGGGTAAAACACAGCCTCACACACAGGTACAAACAGGACGTAGCTCATTTCTTAATACGTTGAAAGTTGAAATCCAGTCAGACTCTACTGCAGCGGGATTCAATTCACATTCAGCGAGGTCCAGTTAGAGAACATCACAATAATGTTTAATAATGTTTATTATCTAATGATTTAGTCCCACATGTATTGAAGAAGCCAACGTCTGTATGTAGTCAAGAACTGACCCTTTAATTGAACGATATCTAAACAATATGTATGTTTACAGATCTTAAATTGATCTGTATTCATTATAAATAATACATGCTCTAATAAATACATGTTCTTCATGGGCTGCATGGGCTGCATGTTTTTAGCATTCCTTTAACATTGTCTCCTTTACTTTTGTACAAGAGACAGACAAGAGGAGACAGAGGGCCATGGTCAGAACCCAACCCGGGCCGCTGAGGTGAGGCCTCCGCTCTACAGCTGAGCTACCAGGTGATTGTTGTTTTCAACCATTGAACGTCCAGCAAGACTCCACGGTGAAGGAGGCACAGCTACTGCTACTGAAAGAATCCATCACTGCAGAGCACAATACCACGACACGGTGACTACTGTGTGACAAACCACACCATCAAGCTGTGGGTCAGCAGTCTCATTGTAAGCATTGATGGACTGACACGGTGAGCTGTGGTATTACCAGCAGCGACAATGTGAAAGAACAGTTCCTGTCACGCCCTCTGTCTGCTGGGACTCACGGGTCTGTAGAGACTTACATCACTGTGATGATCACAAACACACAGACACAGAGCAGCAACGACACCGGGCTGAAGAACCGGATCACACACTCCTGATCACACACAGTGCAGCGTTTACAGGTAATCGTCCATGTTTGCTTAGATACCGCACCTCACACAGACCCGGCCGACAGCCTGAGAACCATGGAGAGAACCATGGAGAGAAGCGAGGAGAGAACCATGGAGAGAACCATGGAGAGAACCATGGAGAGAACCATGGAGAGAAGCGAGGAGAGAAGAGAGAACGGGAGCGTCGACGAGGTGCTGAACAGAGAGCCGGTGGATCCGGAGGCCTCCGCCACCGAAGACGAGGAGGAGGAGGAGGAGGAGGAGGAAGGATCCAGTCCACTTATCAGGGCCTGTCGCTCAGGCATGACTGAGGTACGGGGGCGGGTACACCTGTTGTCATGTGATTACCGGTTTCACCGTGGGTCAGCCCAGCTGTTACATTACTGAGCAGATATGACATCACGTCCGTAGTTTCCTTCAGCTGGGTGATGTTTGTCAGACAATAACAACACGTGTTCATGTGTTCATGCACACGAGGGACCCACGTGACCTGAGTCTTGCCGATTACGTAGCTCCTCTGCAGCCTCTTGGGGTTGGGGGGCATGTTGAAAACAAACATTTGACTTACCCCCCCCTACTGTGATCCCTTGTAAAGTGACATTTGATTTCACTTTAGCCGAGCCTCTTTTCTTTGCTATCAGTGAGACAGCATGCAGCCTCACAGGTAAACGTCTACCTGTCTCTGTGATGTCAACAGGTGGTGCAGCGGCTCCTGGGGGCCGGCGCTGACGCGACCCTGTGTGGCTGCACCATGAAGACGGCGCTCCACGTGAGCCCTCCGGAGCTCCGGGGGAAGGTGGTGCGGTGGATGTCGAGGCCTCGCCTGCCTCCCCAGGCGCAGCTGCTGCAGGCCGCCTGGCAGGGAGACCTGCACTCCTTACAGCGCCTGCTGGTGAGACCCCCACGCCACCGAGGGTCCATGTTCCAAACACACACCTGGGGGTTTTGTTGATAGTTATGTGTGTTTATTAGGATCCGTGACTGAAAACATGTATAAACATCTAAAGACGGGTATTTTAAGATTCAATTAACATGTTTCAGAAACAGTTTGCAGACGATGAGGAGCTAGTTTTTAAATGAAAACGCATCCCTGAGTTTTTTATTAAGGACATAAACTGGATATGTGAGACATGTCATCAGACAGTGAGTGTAATCCAATGAGGCACCATGTGAATAACATGTGAGTAACGTGTGAATAACGTGTGAATAACATGTGAATGACATGTGAATGACATGTGAATAACATGTGAATGACATGTGAATAACATGTGAATAACGTGTGAATAACATGTGAATAACGTGTGAATAACGTGTGAATAACGTGTGAATAACGTGTGAATAACGTGTGAATGACATGTGAATGACGTGTGAATAACGTGTGAATAACGTGTGAATAACGTGTGAATAACGTGTGAATAACATGTGAATAACGTGTGAATAACGTGTGAATAACGTGTGAATAACGTGTGAATAACGTGTGAATAACGTGTGAATAACATGTGAATAACGTGTGAATAACGTGTGAATAATGTGTGAATAACATGTGAATAACATGTGAATGACATGTGAATGACATGTGAATGACATGTGAATAACGTGTGAATAACGTGTGAATAACGTGTGAATAACGTGTGAATAACGTGTGAATAACGTGTGAATAACATGTGAATAACGTGTGAATAACGTGTGAATAATGTGTGAATAACGTGTGAATAACATGTGAATAACGTGTGAATAACATGTGAATAACATGTGAATAACGTGTGAATAACGTGTGAATAACATGTGAATAACATGTGAATAACGTGTGAATAACATGTGAATAACATGTGAATAACGTGTGAATAACGTGTGAATAACATGTGAATAACATGTGAATAACATGTGAATAACGTGACTGTGCTTTCTATCTGTATTCACTGCTGCGTCACACTGATTTTTCTTTAGGTGTTTAAGTAATGAATTTAATGAATTTATTGAATTTAATTAATTTAAGGGATTTATTGAATTTAAGGAATTTAATGAACTTTCTATAATCAAAATGATCATTTAAAGGCCCTGGGACCAGATCCATCACCTTGGTGGGTTAGTGATGAGGTTACACAGGTGCGTCTCTCACTGGTGGGTCGTGGTTTTCCTTCAGGATTGAATCAGACTCTGATGACAGACGATGTGTTGATGAGGAAGACTAACTGAGCTTTGACTTTTAAAGTCTTTATAGATATTCACTAACAATGTTGTTTCTCCTACATTTTAACTTTGATTGTTCTATGGAAGCTTTGAGAAGCAAACATGTCATTTATTTCTGAGTCATATCTAACTTGTTTTAATGTCAGGTGTTCTTTGTTGTTGAAATACTCATTTGAGTATTTCTGAAGTGCACCACTACCCCTTCAGCCCCCTGTGGCCAGAATGAGTATAACAACATCAACAGTGACAAAAGAGAAGATATATGTTATGTATATGTTATTATATGAATTAAAGTGTGTTTAAACACAGGCCTACTCACCTCAACTCAAAGTCATGAATATGTCATGTTGTAGTAAACATGTAAGACTTTAAATCAGGCTGTGAGGGGCTTTAGATGATGGCTAGACGTGTGGACACAGATCACTTTTAAAGGCTGCTCGGTGCGTGGTGTCAGAGCTCCGTGCGTTGTGGTTGTTGGTCTTTTGTGTTGTTGGTGTTTGTAATGTAGTGTGTTCGTCTGTCTGCTCGTCTCAGGCTCGGGCAGACAGGGTGGATGTGAACGTTCCTAACGGCGACGGCGTGCCGGCGGTGACGCTGGCCGTCAGGGACGTCGATCTTTTCGAGGGCATGGCCGCGCTGTTACCATGGGAACACAGACCCGTGGACGTGGTGAAGGAGCTGCTGGGACAGTCTGCGTAAGAAAACACACATTCACGCTCAGAGACATAAATATACTCCACACCAACACTAACACACAGAAAGGAAACGCGTGTCTAAATGTCCAAATGTCTCTAAACGTGTCCATCAGTGATCTGCGGCTCCGCGACCACAGTGGCTGCTGTGCTCCACACTACGCTGCTCACATCAAGAGTCCTCTGAAGGAGGAGATCATCCACATGATGGATGAGGCCCTCAGTCACACAGGTACACACACACACACACACACACACACACACACACACACACACACACACACACACACACACACACACTGTACACTTTGATCACACACAGACAGAAGACACATCCATCAATCAGCAGTTAGTGGACGATGGTTTTTGTCTTTCCCAGTTTCAAGCTACTCAAAATATTATTTCTTCAAATAACATTAGATAACTGTATATACATTATATATATATATATTATATATGTATATATATAATATATATATGTATATACTGTAGAGAATCATCGGTTCCCCTCAGCTCTACTGAGCGTTTTAGCATCTTTCAGCTAATTGTTTTGGTGACACATCAACTGTACCACTTTGGTTCACTCTCCAGGCTCTCATCACTGCTCTGATGTACTGACTGTACGCTAAACAACGACAGACAGAGTTATGGACTAGCTAGTAAACATATAGTAAACACCTTTCTCTCAGGAGTCGGTGGAGACCAAAACAAAGATAAAAATGGAAAGAATTCATTCATCAGGTGATCAAAAACTCAACTTCTATGAATGCTAATGTTGCTCTGTGTCTACAAGATGTGTGAGCAGCTAACTGCTAACGAGTTTAACCCTGAATGTTGAAACAGGTCAGTGTTGTGTTCGTAGCTCTTTACGCCTCAAGCTGCATCAGCTCTGCTTCAACGTGGAACACACTGATCTCCATCACAACATGTGATCTGAAAGTCGGGATAATCCAGTGATTTACACATTCTCACATTTCTTTCAAAAGTAACTGTAATCTGATTAGAATTATGCCGTTAACAAAAGTTGTTCTAAGATGAAAAGGACCCCCCCCCCCCCCCCACACACACACACACACACTCTCTTTAGACACACACTTTAAACCGTCACACAGAGAGTGTGTACTTTTGTATCCATACATTCATGAATAGTAACAGATTATTTTACTGTTTATCTCTCTGTTACCATCACTGCTTCTCATTACAGGAACAAATGGTCACTGATCTCTGGTCACTGATTCATTAAACGTTACTCATTAAACATTGTGTTCAATTCAAAGCACACACACACACCTCTAAAAACTTCCTGTTCACACACACACACACACACACACACACACACACACACACACACACACACACACACACACACACACAGCATACCAGGCTCATTCATGATCCTGTAAAACCTCCGCAGTGGACTCAGAGTCTGCACTCATGGAGGGAGGAAGACAGGCTTGTGTGTGTTAAACGCTGCTGAGAGCCTCGAGTGTGTGTGTGTGTGTGTGTGTGTGTGTGTGTGAGTGTGTGTGTGTGTGTGTGTGTGTGAGTCAGAGAGTATGAAGGATGGCGACAGAATCAAGGTGACGCAGAGAGGATGGAGGAAGAGAGATAACACAAACAGAAAGGTAAAACTAGTCCTTTTACAAACGTACAACTCACCTCTACCTCCACCTTCTGCACACAGCACAGGGTCCTGGTGGGGGTGTGGACCCTGTGGACCCTGTGTGGACCCTGTGTGGACCCTGTGTGGACCCTGTGTGGATCTGGAGTTTTCACAGATTCTGGACCTGCTCTCTTTGTGACTGGGAGAATCCGTTTTCAAAGGAGTTAGAATTGTTTCTGATTTTGCACAGATGCTGCCTCCACGTCGCTCCTAGCCCTCGACAGACACTCAGGCCAGGATTTGGACTCAGAGTTCGGGGATTCGGACGTGGAGTTGGACCTCGAGAGCCTTTATCCCGATCGGTCCACCGCCGCCTCCCTGACGCAGACGCCGGCACATCAGAGCGGCGTTCTGCTGTACAGCCACGCGGGGGTGAGTGCTTTGGGGGAAGAGGTTGCTTCTCAGTGGTTTTAGGGAACAGTGTTCTTAAATGACAACAAAAACTCTGATGATCCACCTTCATTAGGATCTGCTGCATCTAAGCTGAAGTCTGCGTGGCTCACAATGTGGCGGCTTGTTGCTCTCATGTAGCCACGATTAACAGTGAGGGGTCACCCAGAACACACACATGTGGGAGGAGTAATTGGCTGTATAGATAAGTGTGTGTGTGTGTGTGTGTGTGTGTGTGTGTGTGAGGAGGAGGGGCTCTGTGGGTAGCTGACACTTAGCTGTCATACCACCGTACTATGAGGTCCTGATAGATGCAGGTTAGCTGGAGGAGGAGCAGGAGGTCCATGACTCACTTTAATGTGTGTATGATAATATAATAATAAAGTGCTCACTTTTGTTCTCTCCAGGAGGTGCTGGAGTCTGCAGGGTTCCCTCCTCCGTCTGACCCCCGTAAAGGCCTCAGCCACGGTACGGACTCTTTATAGGACTACTGATGTATGACATGAGAGTAAAACGTTTCCTTTTGGGCTTGTTAGAGAAGGACCAAATTTATATTTTCACTCCATAGACGGAAAAAAGAGCTAAAGAGAGAACCCAAAAAGGTGATGTGGGTTTCTTGGATACCAATATCAAACTATTAGCTTTTCATCGGGAAGAAGAAATACACCTCCAGCTCCCAAAATAGCCATCAGATCAGGTCACCTTCTAAAGGTAGGGAGTGAGGGGGGAGTGACTGGGTGGGAGGGGTCTCGCACACAATACCACCTCTCAGCTGAGAACCCTGCCGGTCTGGAGCCTCAGCCACAGCAGCGTGGTTGAGACGCAGAGCGGACCGAGCAGATCTCTGAGAGAGGAACGAGAACACGGAGAACACAAACAGAACGAAGGCTTGAAGTCAACAGAGAGGAACTCTTTGATCCAAGCCTTTAGTCTGGATATGGGAGCAGAGTGGACCATCAGGCTCAGAGACAGGTAAAGTGTTTTCTCTGTGACGTGTACCAAGTGTCATAGAGGAATATTCATATTGTATATGTATTCATATTGTATATGTTCTATATGAGCAGCAGCAGCAGGTTTACTCAAAAACAACTGATGAAGTTTGCACTCAGTGGTTATCAAGGCTCTCTGTTGTTTGACATCTGGAACGGTGCTTCATGAACTTCAGAAAGCTCACAGTGACGTAGTTCTTTAGCATTTATGAACCCCAGTTTGAAATCATGTTGCTTTTGTTGCTTTTCAAGATTTGTTTCCTGTGATGTGATATGATGTGATGTCATGTGATGTGATGTGATATGATGTCATTTCTCTTCTATCAGTGACGGTTGGAAGTAGAAACATTATTTGGCTTCTATCGGGTCAGACATGTGGTAACTGAGTCCTGAATGTGTGTGTGTTAATGTGAACACCAAGAGAATACGATGGATTCAGGTGAGTGTAACTGTGTGTGTGTGTGTGTGTGTGTGTGTGTGTGTGTGTGTGTGTGTGGAGCAGATAAGGGAATCCCCTTCTGTTTCCAAAACGCCATGGAAACACTGAGAGACATCAGGCAGGCCTACCAGGATGCAGGGAGGGGAAGCAGGTGGGTTATGGTCTCTCACACACACACACACACACACACACACACACACACACACACACACACACACACACACACACACACACACACACACACACACACACACATTCCCATGAGTGTGTTCTGGCTGAAGTGATAATCCCCAAGCTGATGGCATTGAGCTGATAGTGTTGACAGTGCAGACATCAACATCTGTCCATACGTGTAACCACAAACAACAGTTAACACTCCATCAGCCCGACACACACACACACACACACACACACACACACACACACACACACACACACACACAGTCGCTTGAATACACAGCTCACTCTCCCTGGGCTAGTCAACAACTGCCTCTTAATTTACACCAGCCAGTAGAACGGTGTCCTATCCGGTTACACTCCTGTCCTGTATGCAGGCACCTGTCACCGCGTCCAGAGGACAAGCTGTTCTCCCCAAACAGGTTAGAAACACGGGCAACGGGAGGGAGAGAGGGCCTCCGTGAATCAGCTCATTGTCTGCTATGTGGCGCTCTCACCACTGAATAAAGTCCAAGCTCTCCAAGTAGAATAAAGGTCTTTGAGCAGGTCTCTAATTTCATAGCATCAGCTTCCAGTAATGTAGAGAGAGAGATGGGAGGGGACAGTTCAGCACAAGGCAATACAAGTCATCAGCATGTGCAATGTTCTCAGTTGAGCCCCAACAAACATCCCCCGAGTACAAACGCTCTCCTCTCGTCGAAGGCGAAGTTAACCACATTCCTGTCTGTGTCTCCTCTTCGGCTCAGCAGAGGAGGTTTGTCTCTGCCGAGCCTGGGAGACAGCAGCAGACGCTGGAGCCATCTGGATCCTGCTCCCTCACCTGGTTTGAGTACCAGGACCTCCTGCCTGCCGGTTCCCCCTCCAAACAGGTACGTGCTGTAGCTGGAATTATGTAGGCATTTGCCATTGCTTAAGAAACACCAATCAATAGCAGAATGTGTACTTGTCAGCGTCGCATATGAAGAGAGATACTGACAGTTGGACATTAAACGTTGAATGAAATAGACTGATAATTGTACTTTTTTTGTACTAAACAAATCTGTGGCACTCGCACAAAAAAGGTCTGATTTTGAGTCGTCCCTCACAGGCAGAGGACGAGGAGTGTGGTTGCTGCATCTCCATCCTCCCCCGCCCTGCTGTCTGTGGCTGAGTCCAGCCAGCTCAGCCAATCAGCCCCCAGCATCATGGAACCCCTGCTGTGCTCAAACACTGTGCTGCAGGCCAGAGCACACATCCAGACCCGTACGTAGATGTAGTTAATAAAGCTTTGACTTATATTATAATACGTATTTAAATTGCACAGCAGTATCATATGTAGATCAGAGGAGGACTTACATTTATGTGTCCTTATGTTATAAACATTCAAAAGGAAACAGTGCTGCATATAATGCACAGTGGAAATCTCTTGTAGTGATCACACCTGTCCGGGTCAAAATGATCACGACACTTTCATTATAGGAAAGTTATAGCTAGTCTATCTAGTTGGCTCCTTTTTGGAAGTTTGTCTTATGCCTCGAGGAGACGACATTTTTCTTGTTTTTCCCCGTCATGATTTCAATGTACACAACAACACTAGCCTCAGGTAGCTAGCCGGAAGCAGACGGGTTACCATGATCCAACGTATCATGAGAGTACAGTAAAATAAAATAGAATCACCACACTTTTACATGTTTTGTTGTATTGCTTCTCAGGTGTAAATAACACTATAGTGGTAAAAAAGTGACTTAATGTGTTCAAAATAAAAAAAAAAATTTGTTTGCTAATGATACCTGTGTGCATGTTTTTAATGTAACATATCTTCCTGTCTGTAGGACTGGTCTTCCAAGACACTGTAAATGAACAAAAGGTGAATTTAAACCGTCCTTATATCACCTTCACCTTTTGTCTTGTCATTCATTCAGTTTGTCTACCCCACAAGTCCTAACCATTGAATAACTGTCAATGTCTGTATTCTGTGCCGATTCGTGCAGGGACCTTTGCTGGCTCTGCATCCCAGAACGCCCAAGCTGTTGGCACCGCTAGACAGCAGGCCCAGGGACATTGCGGCTCTGCCAGCGCTAAAGCACCCTGTTCCCCTGAAGCCCATCAGCCGGAGCCCCCTTTGCTCCAGGACCCGGCTGAGGAGAGAAAGGCTGTCCTGGGGCAGCCCACGCACTGGCCTTCTGACCACTAAGGGTGGTAGTGAAGAGAGCGGGTCCAGCAGCCAGAGTTCCTTCGATCTGGAGGATGAGGATGAGGAAGATGAGAGGGATGTGTGTGGGAGAGCTTCAGGGGCAAGACGTATGAAGTTAGTTGGAAAGAGACTGGCGCGGCGTTCGAACGACGCGAGCCCCACTGAGGCTGATATGGTTGGGGAGAAACGGCAGCATTTAAAAGTTTTGTCAAAGATCAGTCACATTCCACCCATCCACAGGTCGGCACATGACCTGGATGAAGAGCCCATCGATCGTACAAACTCTCACTGTGAAGGCCAAGCCACCAATGACTCCATTAAATATCAATATGCACAACAAGGAGACACTGTGAACGATGAATTATCTATCACATCAAAGTCTAAGGAGGAAAGGAACCGTGTGGGCTGCACCCCAGAGCCTGACACTGAGATTAGCCACGGAATAACATTCCATATGAACAATGACCACGGTGATCCTATTGCATACTCTGAAGGGACTTACAGAAACGACTTGCAGCATATAAAACAGACAAGAATAACAATGAGGGATTCCTGTTGTGACGAAACCCAGGTAGATGATCCAATCCCTTATAGGGAGGATGTAAAGATACCTACTGGCACTACCGAGGAGACAATTCAATTATTTACTCCAGCTGGAAACCTTCCGCGGTCAGACATGGATCCCAAGGAAGATGAGAGGATGTTGAAGGCCTTAAAAGCTGCCCTGAACAAGGACAGAAGAACCAGCTTAAACTGTGAACTAAGAGCCGACATTCAAACGACCCAGCAGTCCTTCAACGCGCTTGGACACAAAGACCGAAGCGTCCTCAATCGGAACAAGTCCAAAAGCAATCTGAAGCACTCCACACAGGCTAAAGAGAAAACGAGGAACGGCCCTGAGCTAATAATTAGTGGAGAGACTGCCGCAAAAGTAAAGTCAAAGCTCAAATCTGTTAAAGGTGCTCATTGTCACACTGGCACCCCCTCACCACGAAAGAAGCTCAGTGATCAGGGCAAAAGAGCAAATCCTGACAAGATGAACAGAGCTCAACTGCATGCACCAACGAGAGAGCTGAAGAGCATCCGGCAGTTAAAGAGACCCGGCCTAGCGGGGACACCGCGGTCAAAATCTACTGTGGACTTTATCACCTACAAAGACATGTTTCAGCAGATGCAGAGCGGGGATGATGGACCGGCCATCTACGAGATGTTTGCCGGTCCTATCTATGATAACCTGAGAGTTTCCAGCTCCTGTGAGAAAGTGAAGGGCAGACAAGTGCAGTCTGCTCCGGCAAGAAAGACACAACAACACAGACCACTGAAACAAGTGCAGAGGATTAGTCCGGGGGAGAGTGTCGTGGTTTCCACTAAAAGCAAACCAAAACCTGCGTCCTCTAGGGTAAAACCTCACATTGCAGCTGTTCCAAGGAAAGGCACACACAAGTTAAAGAAGGATAGACACACAAAGGCTGAGCTAGTTCCTTCCAAGGATGTTGGAATTTGTCAAAGCAGTGCTGAAGAAACTGTGTTATCTACCATAAAGGAGACTCTTTCTAGACATGGGTCTGAAACCATCAAATCAAATGACAAGACATTGACAATGCCAGCAGCTTCATCTAATGCCGACGATCATAAACGCCCACACATGAATATGCAAGAAATAAGAGACCCAAACCGATCGCTTCCTGAGCTTGTGTCATCTCAAAGCACCCAACAACCGAAGATCAACACCTGGGCGTCTTCCAGCGCCAGCCTCAATATCATGTCACCAGTTTACCAGAAGTTCCTGGATGAGGCGGGGGACGGGCCGCTTACAGATGACCTGCTACAATGTCTGGCCGAGGAGTTGATCTCATTGGACGAGAGGGATGTATCCATAAGCCCTGAAAACCTGGAGTCCAACAGAGAAGACGATCAAGAATCAGAAAGAAAGACGTTTCCTGAGGTACTTTCATGGTCGAAAGTATTTATTTAAAAAAAATTAAATAAACATAGTATTCATGACAAGAGGTGGCCATGAACTGCACATAGACGCTATCTCTATGTATTCAATCACGTTACTCCAGGGCAGTATTCTTTTGACTGAAGAGGGTATCTGACTTTCTCAGGAGCGCAAGGGAGGTTTTTTTGCTGTCGGAATTTTTTTTTTATCCTTCCTTTGCAATATAGTTAATAGTTACAGAAGCAGACTTTCCGTAGCACCATGGTTCACATGCACAGGGCAACAGTATAAGGGTCTTATCAATGTTTACATTGCTGCCACATATTAGAAGTTCCATTAAGATGATACGGTTTACCTTGAGGTCTGCACAATTAAGCACGTTGAACCAATTTTACTTTTGACACGCTATACAACAGGTGTTTCTGTTTACATTTGTGAATTCTGTGTATTTTGTTGCAGGATAATTCAACACAGGGTGGTGGTCTTCTTGGCTCTGGGTTGGTTGTAGATGACGCCATCACATGGACAAAGGGCGAAGTACTCGGCAGGGGAGCATATGGGACAGTAAGGATGGAAATTCAGAATGACAAATTAATGTTTAAAGCATTATTGTTACCGCAGACATTGGTTCTCAGCTAACCCTGGCGATCACTGCTGCCTTCTTACCAGGTGTACTGCGGCCTGACTAGCCAGGGTCAGCTGATCGCTGTGAAACAGGTGAGCCTTGATTCCTCCGACCCCGACACTGCGAAGAAGGAGTACGGCCATCTGGAGGGGGAAGTGGAGCTGCTAAAAACCCTCAGACACGCCAACATTGTGGGCTTTCTGGGTACCTCACTGTATCAGCATGTGGTTTCCATCTTCATGGAATACATCCCAGGAGGATCCATCGCCAGCATCCTTCACAGGTTGACCACTTACCCAGAAGAGTCTTTAGAGATGTTGAGCTTTGGAATATCAGAGGGTTTAACAATAACTGGTCTGTACTAATGACTTCAACTGCCCTCAGGTTTGGTCCCCTGCCGGAGCGTGTCCTGGCTCTATACACCCATCAGATCCTTGAGGGGGTGGCCTACCTTCACCTGAACAGGGTGATTCATCGGGACTTGAAGGGAAACAACGTCATGCTGATGCCCACTGGCGTCATCAAGCTCATAGACTTTGGCTGCGCGCGCCGTCTCAGCTGCCTGAACCACACCGCCAGCAACAGCGGAGATCTGCTCAAGTCCGTCCACGGCACACCTTACTGGATGGCACCGGAGGTAGATGCATTGAGATGGTCTTCTCATCTGTGAACATGGCTCCTTTTCAATTATTGAAGTTGTATTCCTCCCTACACAACTTTAGCCTCTGATTTTCCTCTCGCCGACAGATTGTAGAGCTCCCCGACAAGAGCCTCAGATCAGAGGCAAACTAGAGCTCAAACTAGAGCTTGAGCTCTGTGTGAACTGCTCAAAGACGCTAGCTGAGAGGCTCGGCAGTGCATTGCAGACACATTCAAAATATCTAGCATACTAAATACCTGGAACTGTCAGGGAGTCCGTTTGGGATCTGCAGCCAACGAGTGCAAGACAAAAGCCGCCTGTAAGATTAGGATTGTTACTCTAATTGTCACATTTGCAACACAGACCACTGTTGTTGTTGCGTCTACAGGGAACAGCTAGAAATAGTAAAGAATTGTGAAAATGTAGTAAACTTGCCGACTACATCCATAAGCATGACTACAAGCAGAGCTCCGCGGATTCCTCTTTCATGGTATTACATTATTCACTGTCACTGTGCAGCGATCTGACATCTTTGCAGGTCCGTCAGCGTGAATTTGGCCTTAATCTTACCCGACTCTCATCATCTCATCCACTCGTCAGGTTATCAATGAGACAGGATACGGCAGGAAGTCAGACATATGGAGCGTGGGTTGCACAGTGTTTGAGATGGCCACAGGGAAACCACCGCTGGCACACATGGACAAGATGGCTGCCTTGTTCTACATCGGGGCTCAAAGAGGGTTGATGCCCGCCTTGCCAAATAGGTTTTCGGAACACGCCAAGGACTTTGTGAAAATCAGCTTGACAAGGTGAGACTCGTTGCCCTCCTTGGTCTGTGCAAACTGGCAAATCCCTTTCATACTCACGTACCCAAATTTAGTTCTAATGAAAACTTGCTTAAGTCTGTAACTAATTGAGTTCAGTGAATAAGTTCTCTCATGACGTAAAACTTATTTTCTCTCTCTTAACTCCAGTGACCAGAGACTTCGTCCGTCTGCAGACGAGCTGCTGAAGCATTCGTTCATCCCGCAGCGTGAGACCGGAGCGCATTCAAAGAGCTGCTGCGCTCACCCAGAGGGACTGTGTGGTTAACAGGTCACACTTACACACTATGGGCAATTTAGACTTATTATTATTGAGAAAATAGAAGTATTCTTGTGGGATGCTTTGAGGGGCTGCCACCGACCCCCAGTGATGCACTATAGTACTGTACATTGAGTACGTCTATCAAAAAGATGTGAGAAGCACTTTTATACATTTAACTTTAATAGAACCTATAAAATGTGAACTGACATAAAAGAATTTTGTAACACTTTGAATATTTTCTATAGAAATCTATTAAATGTGCCAATCTCATAAGTAACTTAATCATAACTAGGTCTCTCTGGTGATATGTAGATTGATAAACATGTGTAATCCATATTGCAGCATGCTGACAATGTTTATTACTTCCTGTTAGCTTTCCACTGATGAGTGATGGAGGAATCATCGTGTAAAGTTGTGACTAAGACATGACCGTGATAAGAACGTGGCATTAATATAAGGAACACTAGATGTACAGCATGTCTCGTATTCAAGCTTCTTTCCTCCTAAACTCCAGAAACATGTATAACGCATAATAAAACAGCAACAACCAAGGTTCATACCGTGTCAGGGTAGTGGCGACTTTGAAGTTTATTTGTAATATTAAAATGGAAAGAAAACAAAGCATGTAAAGAGTGGGTTAGGCTTATTTGTCCGCATCTGCTTTTGCCTCTTGAGCCCAACGGTTCATCTGTAACGGGTCCAAACGGTACTTTGAATAACCCGGTGGAGAACAGAGGCGGCGGTCAGGTCTGCGTCTGGGAACAATATGGAGTTTAATGTCTGGAACTGCTGTGATGAGACGTGTCCGCACAGCTACACGGCTGTAAATGAGGACATCGGGGACAAAACCTATGAGGGACGTCCACACTTCAGCTACTTGAGGTTCATGAACGATACTCAGCAGGTCACGGTGCTGGGCTAGAACCGAGCCAGAACCGAGCCAACGCCGCGTTTCCTTTTTCCTATGAAGTACTGTGTTAGTGGCTGATTAACAATACTCACATGATCCCCGCTGACGTCTGAGGGCTACGGCTTCATGTCATGATGTCTGATGCAGTCCAAAGTAAAAAGGCTTATGTAAACTTTAAAAGCACACTACTGCGGTCAGTCAGTCAGTCGTCGTTTCTTTGAGGCACAACCTTTGGCATCTAGCTTAAGGTCTACTTATAGGTCCCAAAATATGGTTTTGGTACAAATTGCATGGCTCTGCTGTGATGAGTAGGTGTTAGATGTGCCTGTTACTGAGGGCATCAACTGATCCCTGTGATGGAAAAGCACAGAACAGCACCCCCTGTAGGAAGGTTGGTAGAAGCACACACACACACACACACACACACGCGCACACACACACACACACACACACACACACACACACGCGCACACACACACACACCACTGGAATGCTGATGCCCAATCCGTTGATCAACAAAATAAAAGTCTTTTATAGGTATTATAGTTATCTTGTTATACTTACAAGCAGCTCCAAACCTGAGTAGTCATGGTATAGCTTTCTGTTTTTCTTTAAACATACAAAAACGTATGAACATTTATCTCCACTTCCTGTAAACAGCAAGTACGCGTTCTCCTCTTAAATCCCTTTGATGATTGAAACATGCAAATCATACGCACAGTTCTGAAGTATAAAAAGAAATCACAACAAGAAAGAAATTGAGGAGATGAAACTTTACACCTAAAAAAATAATAATAATAATAATAATAATAATAATAATTGCATCCATCAACAGTACTAAATGGAATGCCAGCAAACATAAGTTGAACTCATCTCCAGCTGGCTACTGGCTTCCTCCAAACAACCGCAGAAATGTGATTCAGTTAAATTATCCGTTTAAAAAAAATAGAGGAAAATGAAACAAAGTGCACCTTCCATGCCTCTCATAGAACTCATAATACTTTGTTCCCCTCATGTGGAGCTCTGAAATGCAGGGAAGACTCCCCCAGCGGTGAAAACACACGTTTGCACACTCCTAGACTCTGAGGAGGAGGAGGAGGAAGGAGAACCAAGCAGCGATTCAACACTAACTAAGACAGGACTGAGCGCCTCCGCCCAGAGCCTGACAGTCAGGAAGCATGATTCTGTTTTCATCTTTCTTGTCTCAGAAATTGAGACGTCCAACAACACTTATCTTTGTGAAGGTAAGCGTTTGTTCTGCCTTTCAGTAAAGGGTTTATGGTGACAGAGTTGTTTCCTTAGGGCACTTAACAGGGAGGGGAGCACAGTCTGAGCTGTGGGGAGTCTGTGGTCGTTTCCACGGCCACGGCTGCAGAGCGGTGGACTCAGTGTCTCTGCTCTCCCACTTCATGTGGCGATTCGCTAGGAGGAGGGTACTGCTGAGAGGTCCGCAGCCCACCTGGGTATGACAGGAGGGGAGGAGGAGAAACAAGAAAAAGGAGGAGGAGGAGGAGAAGGAGGGGGAGGGAGGGAGGGAGGTTAGCCACAGAGCTGCAAGCCAGACGAGACACAGTGCAGTACAGGAGAGGAGCCAGGAGGAGAACAGGGGAGAGAAAAAGATGTACCTGCAGCACCAGAGCCACCCTTGGAGATTTTGCTCACTTTGGAGCACGAAGTGGAGAATGAGGAGGAAGGGTGGTGGTTGTGGCCGGCCTCGGGGTACAGCCTCTTGCGCGATGATGACGACGACGACGACAACAACAATGAGGCGGATCCGGGCGGAGGGAGCGCGGTCCCGTCCATGCCGACCAGTCCCGGGGGGCCCCGCAGCGGACCCGCCCCCCCGTTCCCGCTGTGCGTGTGTGGATGCGGGTGACTGTGCTTGTGGTGGCGATGGAGGCTCTGATCTGCTCCGCGGTGCTTCTCCTTGCTCACCAGAGGGCTGGAATGTTTACTCTTGATGTTGTTGGCCACGCCCTCGTCCGATGAGCTGTGGCGCTCGGACGACGAGACTTTGATCTTCATCTTAAGTTCGTCTTTGATTGGCTGTCCACCTCGATCCAGCTGGGAGCTGCCGCCAGAGCCGGGGACGGCCAGGCGGAGTTTAAGCGAGCCTTTGTCCCGCTTGTCGCCGTGATGACGTCTATCTTGCCCTGAAGCGGAGGAGGGGACTTTGATTTTCATCGGGGAGGCGGTGGTGCTCCCACCACCACCACCGTGGGACGCTTGGTGGGACTGTGAATGCTTTCTGTGGTCTACTTGGCTCCCAGAAGAGGATGATGCATAGGTAGAAGAGGAGGAAGATAACGGATCCCCCCTCACATCGAAATCCAGTATCCCCCCGTGCTGCTCCTGACCCCGTTTCTGCCCAGAGACCGCCAGCTCCGCGGCGTGCTTCTCTCTGTATTTGTCCAGGGAGAGCTTCTGGGCTGGAGACGGGTGCGGCGGAGGAGGCTGAGCTGGCGGAGGGTAGGCAGACGGAGGCTGATGCTTGCCCGCTCCGCTCCCACCAGCTCCCTTTGGTTCCTGTTTAACAGGGGTGAAGTCGAGCGTTTTCTCAGTCCTGTATGCCGGCGGATGCTGAAGCAAAGAGGGCTCTTGGAGCGGGATGCTGAGCGGTTCCTGTTTGACACAGGCGGCAGGGTAACCCGCTTGGCTCTGGTTGACCAGGGGCCACTCGCTGTGGCTAGCCGGGTTGTACGTCCCGGCCAAGGCGTCCAGGGACTGGCCGGGCATGGCGGTGAAAGCGCCGCTTGCTTTGGAGAAACTTGAGTTGACGGAGAGCGGTGCATCGACATGATCATGGAGCATGGAGGGCCCGGGAAACGAGTTGTCAGTCAACTGAGAGCTGTCGCCTTTGGGCTTTTTGGCAGCTTGTGTGGCCTAGAGGACAGAAAAAGATGTGCAACGCTGGTAAGAGTTTCATTCAGCACTGGGACAGCCAATCAAGGTAGCGGCTGGATTTCTGCTCTGGAAATGTTGCAACACCGCCGTATGGGTCGTAACTCACAGGTCATATGAGTCAAATCGTTTTCAGAACTGTGCTGGTGAGGCGATGTACTTTAATACATCCTGCGCTTACAGTTAAAATCCAATGAGCATGTCACACACGCGTTTCCCACGTATGAAGCAGAGCAGCAGTGCATCTTACCCTCCAGTTGCGTATCCTCTTTAACCGGCTGGGCGTCTTCTCCAGAATCTGCAGAAACTCGTGGGTCAACTCTACAAGTACAAGGGTTAGGGTTATCACCAAAACACCTGGAGCTCTGCTGCGACCCTACGACCCTACTCCCTCCTTACAACATATAGCAAGACGTGAGGAATTTAAAACACATGAACTCAATCTCACCGTCCAGCAGCTCCAGGGTGACGGAGTTGTCCACGTACTCCCACCAGTGCTTCCCGTCAGTGGAAACTGGGATCTCCCAGTTGGACCACTTGCATGCCAGATGGATGCACACGCAGGAGATCACTGTGGGCTTGTACTGGAGGCAGAAGGTGGTGAGGTGTAGACTGCATAGCAGTGAGCGTATGCATGTGTGATGAGTGTGTGTGTGTGTGTGAGATGAGTGTGTGTGTGTGTGATGAGTGTGTGTGTGTGTGTGATGAGTGTGTGTGTGTGTGAGATGAGTGTGTGTGTGTGTGATGAGTGTGTGTGTGAGAGAGAGACAGAGTGAACGTTTCACATGTGAGGGTACAGGAATGTGAGTGGGTGGAGTCAGGCCAGGCGGTGTCCCGATGGGTCCCACATATGTAGAAAAAAGAAAAGACAAGAGGGAGCGGACCGCTTTAATCTTCTGAAGGCATCGGGTCAAAAGATGAGCCAAGAATTAATGCTGTTTATACATTTCACTGTCTGCCATCATTGAACTAGGTCACAATAGAGGTTACTTCATGATCCATGTAAGGACACACTAATAAGCACTGCACAGTGTCATGAGAAAACTAGAACCTGGCTGTTTAAATGTGGAAACAAAGGTGAGGGGCCATGTGTCCCATTGTGACGCTCTGAACACTGGGGCCTCCTCTGCACGGGACTCTGGGACCGTTCTGAAGGGATAAAGCTAGTGGGCCTGCAGCTCCACGAGACACCAGAGATGACCGTGTTAGAGGGACACTGGAGCGGTCTCAACACCAAGAGCAACACTAAATATTCATATCAAAGCCAATCGGACCTATGAGGACTACAACACTGTCCTGCAGAAAAGGAAATTGAGTGGAGCGATGCAAGTTTAGATCATAACCACACAGGAAGACATATTCATATCAGATCAGATCAAATCAAAGGAACAAATGTTAGACTAATGGCCGCCAGCCGATAGATTCAACGTCACTAACAGCAGCATGAAGCTGTGTGAAACAACACTAAATCATAAGAATCTGAATTCTGCCTTGCATCACTGCATTTTAAAAACACAGTAGGAAAGAGCTGGATGTGACCGTGTAACGAGTTCAAGTACAGCGTGTGAGTCTGGTCTGTGGGAGTGAACAACGCTGTCAGTGAACATCAGCAGCATGAACAGTCCTGTGTGCAGCTCAGAGCAATACTAAACATTCAGCATCAGACACTGTCAACTTACTGGAAGTGATGTGAATTCATTCCCTCACTGGTAACTATAACCAAACCCGTTAAGGACCCAGTTTAATGACTACAAGAACATTTAGTCCTCGCGTTACAATAAATCACAATCTCCAAAAGAGGTGTGATCAGTACTCAAAGAGCTCTACTCGCTACATGTTCAGGTCCTTAATGGGTCGCAATTAACTTGTTCTTGTCACAGGTCTAACATGAGCTCCATGTACTAAAGCATGGTGTAGGAAAGCTAGAACATTTAAAGACAGGAAGATAATGCAGTTTGAACAAATGATATGAAAGAGAACATTTAAAAATGTATTTGTGGTACTTACCGGAAGGACCTCTACGAGAAATGTTTACATCTGTGAAATCTTTAGCTGCTATTCAGGCTACCAAAGTGTCTTTCTTTTAGAATTATGCACTTTTTCGCAACCGAACAAACACGTGGGTTTCAAGCGCACCACTACACTTCACACCTTGCATTCAACCCATCTGTGCCAACACGTGGTCCCTTGTACAATACACCGCACCGCGACTGGGGCCGGTAACGCTACGAGCCAGCCTGTCCCGCTCCCTCTGAACCAGGAGGCAAGCGTCCCAACAACCGCCAGCGCAAGTAGGGCCCGTTGGACACTGAGAGGGTACCCTGCATTACAGGAAGCTACGGTGTGCCGTCAAAGTGCAACAAAGGAGGGGCAGGATAACAACCTGTTGGTAGCCATGAAATAGGAAGTCTGTGCCAGATCCTTGCTTGCTGTGAGAGAGAGAGGAGACAGAACAGAAAGAACAGGAGGGAAGGGGGACAGGATTACCATGTTTGTGAGCCCAAAGCATATCTTCATCATCAGGTCAGGAAGTGAATGTACTGATTGAGCCAAGGCCAAGACACAAAACTACACCCGGCACGGACTCTTGCTACACGTTTGACACTTGCAGCAAGCTGGATGATTTTTAGGAATTAAGCCAGAACCTCTGATTTAACCGTGACCAATATTTAAGGGTCCGTTTATCAGACACTAAATGTCAAATCCCCCAACAAAATGAATAAACAAAGTCTTGGACTTGGCTGAATAAGCATCAGCAAATGTTTATGTGCTGTGTCGTAGAATGAACTGATAAAGGTCATCAAAAAAGAGCACGGCGTGTGTGTGTGTGTGTGTGTGTGGTTATGTAACCATTAAGTCAGCACGGTTTTCACCCCCCTCCCACCCATGTTTGAGGTGGGACAAATCAGAGCAGAGGGCACAAAGAGCAAAGAAGGAAGCCTCTACCTCGCACTAGCTGGGAACATTTCACCACATCAGTGTGTGGGTGATCAATAGTAATTTCAAAGCCTGGAACAAAATACATGACAGGTGAGTTCAACACAGAGACAGTTGGGAGGTGACATGTCATTTTATGATTAAACCAAAACACACCAAGCGATGCATTTTAGGGCCGGAAATTCAGATTGCAGTAGGTATCGATGTGGTGAATATGAATAGCGGAACCATTTGGTCTATTCATATTTGCACGTTACAAATGTATCACTTTCTCTTTGGATGAAAGTATTGAACTTGGTCAAATTAGCATAAACATGTGGCCCGGCAGTGAAATGGAGACTAAATTTGTGAGAGAGAAACATATTCCACAGCTGAATCAACACCATGTTTCGTGACCAGTGTCTGTAATGACAGAATGACATGTCACCTTTACACGATTTCCTGAAAATATGCACGTGACAAGATACCCATACAGCAGCTGATAACACATACTCCACTTAACAGGCTGCGACCAATAAAGTCAACAGAGATCAATAGCACTACTCCCTCACTGATGAAGGTTAGCCAAAGATAATGACACAACGCTACATCTCTCTCAAGTCATCCACTCCAGTCACCACTACTTACCCAGGGTCTGCAGCACTATGGATTCAAGTATCACCAGCTCTTGAGCTTGCTGGAGGTATGCCTGAAGTTTGATAGACAGTCATTACAACACAATTGTAATGAGTCTATTAATCTCTCCCCCTAACGACTGATGTTCAAATGGCCAAAGTCTCCAAACAGAGAGGCTCATTCTATGAGTTACTGATGTTTGAAAGCCTTGGAGGTGTAAGCGTGTGGTACACCGCGACAGAAGGCCACTTAAATAAAGCCCTTTGTAGAGGGCAAAGCCAGTTTAACAGGGGGAACCATGACCACTGAGAGAACTGGAGGGGGGGGGGGGGGGGGGGGCAGTAGTACTCTCTACCACACAATACGTAGATCTTCCTCAACTTACATTACTCTTCGTGTCGAGAGGCGGTTCTTGGGGGTTTAGGCAAGCGTGTGCCACTTTGATCACATGTTCGAGTTTCCGAGGTTGCTCTTCCACTTTCGCGGCCAAGAACAACGTGGTTGGAGATATTATCTGCACAAACCACAAACGCACGTTCAGATTTCTCAGAGTCACGTATCTGAGACTTCTGGAGCATTTGAGCCAACGTGTGACTCTAGGTCGACGGTGGAATACTTACATTCCTGTGGAATTTGGTGAACGAGTGGTGCATATAAAATCTATGCATGTAAACAATGGCTGTATTTATTGTTAATTGAGAGCTGGAGCTTGAGTCAAGGGAAACTTTTGAGTGAGTGCAACTTTACAAAGTCAACAAACTAACGGTGCGTCTATATGTATCACACGTTATTGAGCGTGTTAGCACTAAACACGAGCCTGAGTAAAACGAAAGAAACGGTTTCAACAGTTGAGCTAAGGACACTTTGTACAGCAGGCTAGTTGACGCTAACGTGATTTACGCTAGCTGCATGATAGCGCTGACTACATGAGAAGAACGTGTCGTATAACGGTCAGCTTCGGCTCACGTATGTTAACGTCTCGTTTTCTGGTCATTAAACTGGACCAGGCTGAGGGGTAAAGACGTGTAGCGGACAGGGGGGTAGCGACAGCTGCAAACTCGCCTGATGGCCTTTTGAACGTCGACCCACAGCTAGCTAGTTAGCGTGCTACATTAGCTCATAGCTATCGTTAACCATGAACCAGACACACTGAGATCCCAGGTTAACAGATCCACGGTAAAACGGTATATTAAGAAACATTAAAGGCAAAACATAATAAGTCGAAGATTCACGACACTTGCTGCTTAAACTAAGCGATCAGCTTAACATTAGCTAGCGGCATCGGGCCCGCTGCGACGGTCTGCCGTAGCGCCATGTCTCCGTCCAGCCCGGTCGAGGAGAAGTTTGTTTACAAAGGATACACGTTGAGTCTCTGACCCATGTCTTGGATCAGATTCGCCGCTTGTTGTCGGTACGAGAGTTCCCGGTCTGGTTCTACTCCACAACGGCGGGACGGCGTGGTTTCGAGCTGCTCCCGGGTGAAAAACCATTTCGACGAGGATCCCCGGCACGCCGCCATTGCACTCCAACATTCAGCATCGAGGAAACGGATGTGACGTCCGTGTCGCACAGGAAAACACGACTTCTTCGGCGGTGAGCACAGCGCGAGGTGGTGATTGGTTGGTCGTGTTCCCTCCTCCATCCCGCTCTAAGGCATCCTACAGTACTGCAGTAGTACAGTATTACAGTAGTACAGTAGTACAGTAGTACAGTATTACAGTATTACAGTATTACATACTCTGATGCTGTTTTAACAAGAGATGGCATTCTGTTTTAAGTATGTTTAAAAGCATGATTTTAAGAGTGAAACTGTAGAAACGTGACGTATTTATTGTGTGTTTTTAAAACAAACCAATTGAAATGTCAGAGCGTGTTCATAAATGTGCCGTTGTGCCTCATAGGGATGGTTTTGTGACCAAACCCCATTTCATACATTTTAGGTATGTGATCTGCATTTACAAAAAACTCCAACTTTTGATCTTTGTGTATTTTTTTTTATAATTTTGAATCTATTTCAGGAAAATTAAGAACTTAAATGCACTAAAGCTGATGTACACACACACACACACACACACACACACACACACACACACACACACACACACACACACACACACACACACACACACATCTTGACTCTTTCAGCTAAAACCAGTAGAAGTGTCCAGGTGGTATACAGTTGCTTATTGGCTCTTTCTTTTTCTAAATTGTCAGTTAAACGACCGTGGATGAAGACATCCGGAACAACAGACGGCAGCAGTGGTGCCACAGAGCCGGTATAGAGATGGTGTCCGACAGAGTGGACAGAGCCATCTATGCAGAGGAACCTGGACCTGACATGTGACGTCAGAGTAATTAAATCATGCGCTATGCTATTTTCTTAATATTCTAATGTTCTTATTCTAATAACAGATTTGATCTACAGTCAGAAGAGCCGATGTGAGTAAATACATTCTTCATAACTTTCTGCATGAACTTTTTTTACCTCTCTAAAAAGCGTCCATCATTCAGCGTTATGGTATGACTGAGTATTATCTTTCTAACCCACTTCATAATCATTTCTTCGGGAACTCTGATGACGACAGTGAGAAGGAAAGTCCTCCAAAAACAGACAGCCAGAGGTCCACCCCTCCTCCACCTCCTCCACCTCCTCCACTCCCTCCATCAGCAGGTGTACAGGCCTACTGGTGAGGGGGAGGTGTGGATCAGACACCATGAGATTCAAATTTAACCTTTTGATCATTTCACTTTTTAAAATGTTCATCTCATCTCATCTTCAACCTCTTATCCGTGATCGGGTCTCGGGGGCAACAGCTCCAGCAGGGGACCCCAAACTTCCCTTTTCCGAGCCACATCAGCCAGCTCTGACTGGGGGATCCCGAGGCGCTCCCAGGCCAGTTTGGAGATATAGTCCCTCCACCTGGTCCTGGTCCTGGGCCTCCCTCGGGGTCTCCTCCCAGCTGGTCGTGTCTGGAACACCTCCCTAGGGAGGCGCCCGGGTGTCATCCTCACCAGATGCTGAACCACCTCAACTGGCTCCGTTCCATGCAAAGAAGCAGCGGCTCTACTCCGAGTCCCTCACGGACGACCAAACTTCTCACCCTATCTCTAAGGAAGACGCCATTTAAAATGTTAACAATTGTTAATTGTATGCCACAGATATTACATGCGACACACACACACACTGCCACATTGAATCCAAGCAAATATGATTATTAGGTTTGCATTACTGGAGTCGTAGTATTGAATTTTTTAAAGTGAGTCACTTTATTGTTCCTGTTCTTGGCTTGTAGTTTGAGAACTTATTGGGAATAGAAGTATGAAAGTCATCTGGAGCGATGCATGCTCTTTGTAATGCTGGTGTTGACTAAATGTGTCTCTGAAAACACTGAATGTTAAGATTAAGTTTATAATAATTCATTAATGAGCTTTCTTGTCCTTTTGGGGTCTTTGGCAACTCTCCTCTAATCAAACTAGAATACAGTGTGGATGAAGAGCATCAAACAGACGTGATGCTCTTTGAAAGAGACATCGCTGATTTTGCACTTTCAGCGCCACAAGCCGAATGCTACATAGTCTCAGTTATTACATCTCCACTGATATCTCCAAAACTCAGCAACTCACTCAAAACCATCTGGATTGATGAACAGCACCACAGGAAACAGGACAACGTGTTTTAGATTTTGGGTGAACTTTCACTTTAATCATCCAAACATGAATCTTTGTATAAAGCGTTTACACTGAATCACTGGGTGTGGCTTTGCATCTCAGTTGTCACTCAAACTGCTCTCGTTTCAGGCCCAGAAACTCCACTGCATTTCCAGCAAGCAGCTTATCCTGCAAAACAAGAGTCCACATGTTGAGTACTCGATAGTTTTAAAACGTATTAATTCACGCGATCACATTTTTAAAGCAGAATCAAAGATGTTCAGAATGGCTTTAAACATTCTGACAAAGACTAATAGTGCTGTGCCTGTTGCACTACTGCTGATAGCATCTTCTCTCTGCCTGTGTTACACAGCAGCAGTGAGGCAGCAGCAGCAGCACTGTCCACATGAAGCAGAGGAACATGTTGTTACCTTCAGCGTGTCGTCAAGTTCATCCATCGACTCGATCAGGGATCCAGGCTGCAGCTCTCCCAGCGGGAATGGATAGTCTGTTCCCAGCATCACTTTATCCTGAACGAGGAACACATGCATGTTCACTTGGAAGCTACGCTATAACGCTAAACATGTAGTAAACATGTAGTAAACATGTAGTAAACAAGTAGTAAACACGTAGTAAACAAGTAGTAAACATGTAGTAAACATGTAGAACAGTATCTACCCACACTCTTCTCAATGTGTTGAATGAATGCTGAATTCAAGCTCACTTTTCCAATGACATCAATGAGCAGCTTCAGGGAGATGGGATCGTGAACCAGGGAGTCGGTGTAGAAAGAGCCGAGGTATTTCCTCGGGCTCATCTCGTTGTCCACCGCACACAGGTCAGGCCGGACTTTGTGGCCGTGTTCAATCCTGCCAACGGTGAATGGAAAAGAGCCACCTGCACCCAGATGAACATGAGCCACAAAGGTCCAACAACAGTATCTGTGATTGAGCATTAAGTCATAAAGCATGAAGTCGACACTTATATTACTCTGCTGTGACGTCTGATCTTTACCTCCGTGTGCAAAGCAGACTTTCAATTTAGGAAATCTCTCCAGCACGCCTCCGAATATCATGGAGCAGATGGCCATGGTCGTCTCTGTCGGCATGCCTTTGAGAGGGAGGAGACAACAGAACATCACCTCTCCTTTCTGAAGTACATCCATCAAGCGTCTCGCTATTGATGAATGTGTCTTCCATGTTTTTAGCGTTTAGCTTTTTTATGATGATTTGAATGTTTGTAAAGTGTCTTTGAGATGTTTCAAAGCGCTATATGAATAAAATGTGTTATTTAAACCCCACTACGGTATGAACGTCTTGCTGCACTTCAGCGAGTATAAACAGAGCTAATGGAGCACTGCAGTGTTTACTGCAGTGCATCAGGATCAGATCCCAGACTGTGAAGAAGAAATCCATGACTCAGTACATCTGGTCACACTCAAGGCTGGTTAAATAATGTAAATGTGTGAAAGTGGAAAATAATGTCAATATGTAATGTTTTTATAGCAGAGAAGAACATTTACAGTAACAGGTGGATCTTTTTTTAATCTGCACAAAAAACAAATATGAATGAAAACGTTCTCTCAGAAGCTCAGTGTCATCATGAAAACAACATGGCGTTTCAAAGGTTAAAGCGTGTTTGGTCATCAGGACTGAAGTTAGTTAAACGATTTAAACAGGCGGAAGTGGAGAATTCTAATAATACTTAATTTTAAGGTCATTTTTATGTTGACATTTTTGTTCTCTAGGAATGTCAAAGCAACTTTTTTTAAAGGCAACTTGGGAAAATACAATGATTTGGATTTGATGACTTCATTGAACAATTTAGGAAACGCTGTGATGTCTGAGCTGGACTTTTGTTTTTATATGAATAACGATACATTTATTATTATTATTATATTATTATTTACAGATATCTAGACGTGGTTCAATGTCAGCCACAAAGGAGTTACTTTAACAAGAGAAGTGTGTTTTATTGTTCTATTGACTTGAGGGGGGGGGGGGGGGGGGGGTTCAGTGTCTCCTGTTCCTGCTCCGTCTCCCTCACCTACCAGCCAGGGCAGCCAATACTTAGCCATCCTCCCGTCGGTCTGCATGTCCCACGGGTGGACGAATATGGAGCAGCCCAGCTCCTCAGCTGCCTGCATGGAAGACACACGGCAAGATCAGCAGTTCTACGTGAAGCAGCACTTCACCCTCTGAATACAAAGTACTCTAACCAGTGACCACTACGTCACCACATGAACATGTGGACTACAGTATTCAAAGCCTCACAGCGTAGAAAGGAAAGAGCTCAGCGGCGTTCAGGTCCCAGTTGTTGATCCGTGAGCCGATCTGGACCCCGGGGAAGCCCAGCTCCTCCACACAGCGCCTCATCTCCAGCACGGCCAAGTCGGGGGCTTGCATGGGCAGAGTGCCCAGACCCACAAACCTCCTGGGCCGACTGCGCACTGTCCGGGCCAGGTCGTCATTTAACAGGACACAGAGGTCCAGAGTGTCGTGAGGTTTGGCCTGTAATGATTAGAACAGGTAAATATATCTTAAGGTAGCCATTTCTATGATGCATTATAAACGTACTTATAATGCATTACACGTCTGGTACATAGAACGTATTACCAAATACAACTTGAATAATAAGCTCTTCATGTGGTGTTGATGCTTCTCTGCTGAAGAAGGATAGAGACAGCGACGTTGCTTTGCATACAAGAAGCCGCAGTGGTGTTTTATTTTATTTCATTATTCTCATGTCTCATGTTAAAACAGCACAGCTTACCCAGTAACTGAACATCACGGGAACAGTGGACAGGGCCTGCACTGTGACTCCTGAAGGGTTACAAACAGAACGCCATCAATGAGATGAAACACTGCCACCTGCTGGTGTCTCTCAGTCTGTGCATGTACCATGTTGATCCATGTCCCGTATGCGAGCGTCTGCATCCCAGCAGTTCTCTTGAATCACTCTGAACAGCTTCCCGTCCTTCATCATGTCTGCTTCGCCCTGAAACACAACATGATCTCAGTCTCTCCTCTTGTTGGTGTGACGTTGATGAGCCGGACACCTGGGCGGCAGACTCTCCTTTACCCGATTCATTTCCAGCTTTCAAGCTGACTTTTTGGGGGATTTCATAACACTTCAAAACCACATGATGGCAGCAGACAGCTGATTCATGGAGAATGAGATGTGAACTATCATGTCTTCATGAAGGTGTATTACAATGCAGACACAAACAACACCTGGACAGTGATTTCATTGGCTGTAATTAAAACAAGTCTTGAGTGCACCTACACCTGTGTTACACCTGTGTTACAATGTGACCTGGACTCCTCACAGATCTTGTCCTAACATTGGCATCAGGACTCTAACAGATGCTCATCACCAGACACGGTTTACGGTCGAGTGCATCGACGTGTGGCAGTCAACCATCCGTCCTCACGTGCGGTTCGCTGGTGCCAAAAGCTTGACCTAAAGCAGCTGCCCCGCGTTGTTCTGCTGCGCTGCGGTGGCATTCGAGGGGAATCTTTCCGCTGATGCAGTGGCACCGTGCTGAGTCCTGCAGCTGCTCACACGTCGAGGACTTTAAAAGGTCCACGGGGTGGGGTGGGGGGGGGGCAGCCGGGGGAAGGTAACTCGCTGTGTGCCGAGCATTGTGTGCAGAACAATGAGGCCTTGTGTACCGTCTGTGCATGCATACAGGGAAATACACAGCTACTCACCTTGCAGTGATGGTGAAGCTGGACAAACCCATCGTATCCATACCTCTGAAACACATGCAGAAGAGGGATTATGCTTAATAATTGAGTGTGGTTTTTAATATCACATACTGGAAAACAAATAGTTCATTAGCTTACATCTCTGGTGTATTTAATTTAGATGTAAAGTATAAGAGTAAAGATAGTTTGGTGTCCAACGTGCGTCCTGCTGTGGGAAAGCCTCACTTGAGTTATCCCATCTGTTCAATCTTCATCCTTCAGGACGATCCACTCCAACGGCCGGGATAACTCACACTGAGAGCCATCGGAGGCCGTGGAGTCCTCTGCATACAGATGAAGTGGCCAATGATCTCCGTGAGCAATGCAGCCAGTAAAGCCCGAGTTCACACCCGCAGCACAGCGTGCTTTGTTCATGCCGCAGAGCAGCTTCAGCTACTTCAAATGTCTGTACACACTTGTTTATTAAACGTGTCAGTCTTTGTCTTGAAGGAGTTATTTGGTCCCGGCTCAACGGTGGAGTTTGTTTGAGTTAACCCTGACGTTCTCTTTTGGGGTTCTGAGTAATGAAGCTCTCTCCAGCAGCTCAGACAAACAGGTGTTGTTGTATCATCACCTTGATATTTCATCAAAGTGAACCGAGGACAAGCTTCACAAGTGTGCTGCAGACAGTGATGCATCACTGCTGCTTCAGAGGGTCACAGACCTCAGCTGTATAACACTGTTAGATTCAAAGGACTGTCACAGGCTCTAGTGTGTGTGCAGCACCGCCTCTCCATAGTCCTACAACCCGTCTGTTACAGTCTAGATGTGACCGACGCCAACATGAGCAACGGCACAAAGTTACCGCTTCATCACTACTTCTCTTCATTTGGAAGGAAAAGGCAGAATTTTCTTTTTGCAATTATTAATTTGACTCTCACTGTTAATGATAGTAGTAATAATAATAATCCCATTCATTGTATGATATGAAGAAATCCTCAGTGATGCAATAAATGGAGACTCACAGAGTTAACCCTAAATGTGTCACTTCTGCTTATAGAAGCCTTTAGTTGTTCATCAAACATCATGCAGAAGTGGTGAAATACAGTATTATGTCAGTGTAACACACACACACACACACACACACACACACACACACACACACACACACACACACACACACACACACACACACACACAATATCCGCTGGCCTTGCATGTGTTCAAAGCCAAAACATCTCAAGAAGCAGAGAAGCTACTTCATAACTGATTGCCTCATAGAAAGCCCATCTCCGTGTGTCACTGAACATGTGGAATCATTAGCCAGGCCTCCACCGTCACATACACACACACACACACACACACACACACACACACACACACACACACACACACACACACAAGCAGGCTCAGATAACAGCACGGCCAAGTCCACCTATTGATCAAAGTTTAACCGTCCATAGTGAACACAGATTCATGGAGTGAGCTGTTACACTCCAATGGGAGAAGCATGTTCACTTTATTTCACAGGCGTTGAAGTGAAGCAGAAGCTCTGCGTGCCGCAGACCCGACCGGCCACACATCGTGTGGATTTACTCCGGAGGCTCCAGGCTGTAAGAAAGTCTCTCGGTGCCTACCTGCTTCAAGTCGGGCCACTCCTTTGGTAAAATATGATTGTGGATGTCAACCTTCATCCTCATGATTACCCTCTGGAACAACGCGGCTGTCTGCTGCCAAGGATTACTTGCTGTGAGCACAAATCTAGCAAATTCACTCTCCGCCCTCCGCCCTCAGCCATAACCCGATGACCGACAGGTGACTGCAGGGCTGCTGCTGGGACAGCCTGGTCACTCATTAGCTAGTCTGTACGACACGCAGAGAGCAGTCATCATCTGTGGAGGCTGTTAGACCTGGACAGGAGAGGTGTACCCTGATACCCTGAACCAGGGACAGGCCTGTTACAGCCTCAGACACGATCCACTCCCTCCCCCAGTTCAACCATGAACACACACACACACACACACACACACACACACACACACACACACACACACGCAAGCACGCACACACACACACACACACACACACACACACACACACACACACACACACACACACACACGCGCACACACACACACACACACACACACACACACACACACACACACACACACACACACACACACACGCGCACACACACACACACACTACTTTAAAGCAGCATTACTGTGTAGCTGACTGCCTGCGTTATGCTGAGTCAGAGTTTTGTGCTTATAGTTCCATAATGCATGTTCAGATGAAGTGAAAGCATGCAGTTGCATTATTATTACCTCTAGCTGCTGCTCAGTTAAAGATCACTGACCCACAGAGTGTAGAGCCAACTGAAGTGTGCACTTTCTAAAGACAGTGTGTGTGTGTGTGTGTGTGTGTGTGTGTGTGTGTGTGTGTGTGTGTGTGTTAGCTGGTAAACACCAACGTTTGACATCTGTTAGTGCCACCTACAGGTGAGATTGTATGCTACCATGGAATATTACACTCAAGAGATATGGCAGTTAATAATTACTGTTACTAATTCTAAGTTATATTTTTTAAATGTGAACAGAATTGCAGAAAATAGAACAATAATGTGTCTATTTTTTATCTACTTTACTTGCTTGATGAAGAAAATTGCCTTTTCAGTTAGTTCTCTAGTGGAACCCTAAAACAAATCATTTCCGGACGACAATGCAAAATGTAACAAAAGTCAAAGGTAAAAGATGCAATCTCAACCCAGACTTGAGTATTTGATTGTGAGTCTTAAGGTGAGAGCGTAGATTTCAGTTTGTTCCATCTTTAGTCCCGACTCGTTCAGGTTCTCTGGTTCTCCCTCTTTGTTTGGGTTGAAAACCAGAGAAGCTCTGAGTAGCCACACTGTTCTTCTGCCACCTTCTCTTCCCCCGGTGACCATTGTGAGATACATCTCCGGTTAATCGGACTCCCCTTATCTCCTCGCTGTCAACACTAATTAATATCAATTCAGGTTTAGGTCAGACCAGAATTGGTCTAATTCATAATTCATCAGAGGCTCCAATGGTGAGATTCCAAGTCAAATCTGAAATGTCTGTTCCTGCTTCATCTGAAGCCTCTTAACCGTTCTCTTCAGCAGCAGGTTGTCCTAAACTCAACCACAACACAATGTCTTCATGGTGCTGAACATACTGCAGCCTAAAGAGCTTTAGTGCAGGGTCAGGGTCACATTGTACTTCTTAATGAAACACAAGACGGACAATTTGAACTACTTCAATTCAGACACGACGACCACCAGTCTGATTCAAGAAGAAACCCATGACCAGAGAACATAGAGGAGCAGTCCACCAACAGTACAAGAGATGAACAAATATTAAAACCCATGACCAGAGAACATAGAGGAGCAGTCCACCAACAGTACAAGAGATGAACAATTTGGGACTTCTTGGGGAAATTGTATTTTAGTTAGATAAGCGCACACACACACACACACACACACACACACACACACACACACACACACACACACACACACACACACACACACACACACACACACACACACACACACAATATCTAAAATGGACACACATGTCCTTATCCATTAAACCTTCAGTGGTGATCTGGCAAAGCAGCAACTGGGAAAATTTCATCTTTTTCACTTTTTGAAGGGGATGAAAAGAATGAAAAAAATAAATAAAAACAGTATGTTTGTGCATCCAGGTGTGCAATTTGCAGCATGTAAACAAAATATGATAATTACATACCTGATTCAACTTACTGTCATCAGAGGGAATTTCATCCATACATCTTCAGGCTTTTTGCAAGTGTTCATGTCTTGTTTTTATTCATCTATCAGCCTAAACACAACCATCTGAACCAACAGGATGGTTATTATATATATATATCTATATATATATATATATATATATATATAGATATTATCGACCTCCCTCATCTCCACACCGTTCTGCTCCTCCACTACTACAACAGACACACATAAATACATAAGCTCCTATTAATGCTGCTCTTTTGGGTGGATGTGGGATTTTCAGAATTGCACAGAGTGTTTTTTTGCTGACATGGAATAACAACATTAACAATATGAAACACGACATATACCAGTCTAATCAAGGAGACGACATGGACATTATTACAGACCAATTAGTGTAACAAACTTCAGTGATTAGGGTATCACTGATTACTGGATGTGTCCGTTATGAGGAATATGTGCTGAGTTCTGGGAGGAGGAGGAAGGAGGAGGAGGAGGAAGGGGAGGAGGAAAATAATAAAAAAAAAAAACTTGCTGGCACCGCCTGCAGATTGTCAGCGGATCTCAGCGATTTATCGCATCGCCGCATCTAACCCTAAAGTGAGCGTAAGTGGGTCCAGACGGGCTGCTGACGGTGAGGCTGCGGAGCTGCTGCTGCCAGTGTTCTCTTCACACAGGGAGTTGTCTCGCGGCTGATGCTGGGGAGATCAATCCGTTATCTCCCATCTTATCTCACCCCAATCTGCCCCATTCTGCCCCATTCTGCCCCTCTGAGTCGACGCCGGAGGCATATCGCACGCGCGCTGGATGGCTGGTGCACTTAGCGAGCCGGCGTGAATCTTTGTTTTCTTTTCTTCAGTCATCATCATCATCATCATCATCATCATCATCATCATCATCATCATCATCATCGTTCTCTTTTGAGCCTGAACAAACAACAGCCACAGAAGAACAATGACAGACCCGGCCAGCCAGGAGGTCTACCCTGTCCCGGACCCGACTATTGTGGATCCCTGCCCGGCGACGGCGCGGAACGGCCAGTGCGCCCCAGATGGCTTCACCAACAACCACCACCAGCAAGCCAAGTCCCCCAGCCAGCCCGAGACCTTCACCACGGGCCACGAGATGAAGATCACAGACAGCGTGGAGGGAGAAGGTAACTTCATCTCCTCTGCGATGTTTGGACCTGGTTGTTTTTAAGTTATGGGTGCGTGTGTGTGTGTGTGTGTGTGTGTGTGTGCGTGTGTTATCCGGGACCCAGATGGGAGGGTATTTTTATCTATGCCAGGTAGCCTATTTATAGTTTGATTTGAATAATGGATGATAGTCCTACATCAGCAGAATTCAGATCAGCGTGAAGCGAAAGTTGAATTCAAAGCTTAATGTCTTTACATTGAAGTCATTTATTCATTCATTCCAGTTGCACATGTTGCGTTGCCTCTGGGGATTCAGTTGTTCCTTTAAACAAGGCTCACAGACCGGCTCTGCTCATAGGTTCTGGTACCAGTCACGTGCGTGCCAACCCTTAAGCACATATGAGTGTGCCTGTGTGTTACTGACCACCAATTTAATCCCATTCATCGTTTAATATCCATAGAAGCTGTGAAACATTCCTCAGTGGATAATAAGAGGGCCAGCATGCACCAGTCCTGCTCTGTAGTCGGTAGAAGCAGAGTAACATCCTGCATGTTAACTGGATCTCACCTCAGTGGATCATTGACACGTTCATTAAACTGATCTATCGGTAGCATAATGACACTACAGTAAATGAGCGCGTCTTGAGCAATTCATAGCGCATGTAAATGGTTATTGTATTTAGAGTTGTGACAGCTGATGTTTTAACGGCTGGAATCAACCGTCAGTATTTCTAAAACATGCAGTGAACTCTGTGTGTCTGGATGTTCTCAATCCTAACATTGCGTTCAGACGCTGCTCAGCTGTCACATCACTCAGGAGTGATGTACAGTTGCACTTTCACAAAGTCTGGAACCCAAGGTTACATATTGTAACCCTAGTTCTATGAGCACATCCATACTGCCCTCTACTGACCTCTCTGGATGCTGCTGTCCTCCAATCAGCAGCATGCCTCAGCCCACTACTCAAAATGTGCACGAGATCGAACCGTATGAACGGTCAAGAAGTGTTTCTCTTCATGAAGCGCCCGCTTTGAAGACTACGATGCAAATCTGTAATAATGTTAAGATGTGACGGAACAGGCGGAACTGGTAAATATATATATATATATATATAAATATATATAAATATATATACATATATATATATATATATATATATATTTATATACATACATATGTACTGTATATATTTAGATTAAGACAGAGATCATTTCACTGCATTTAGTCGACATCTAGTGTTTAAACTAGGATATGTAATGTATTATAAAGATGCTCAAGCCATAATCTGGTTTAAAGAGAATCATATCGCCCCCTTTGGCCACCCCAGATGTGACAGGTGATGTAAATAAAGGTCACTACGTGGCCTGAGGATGAGGGTCGATCACATATTAAATATAATAATAATATAATGATATTAAAGGTTATCTGAGCGTCGAGGAGGAAACTTTACTTTCAAAGTCAAGCGACTTAAATAGATGCGACACATTCACAGCCTCCCCCGCTTTCCTCGTCTCTCTCCTATTTACATAACGCTCTCTGCCGTTGCTGTTAGGAAGCCTCTGATACATCTCTCTGGTTCCTATGCATGGAGACACCTGACAGGTAGCAGGATGGAGCACAGGCTCAGATACAACAGAGTGAAACTGATCTCTTCCTGTTCACACGGATCCTACAAAACATATTCAATCACGTGTCCTGGTGTTAATTATTTTTAGAAAAGAAAGGCGTCGCTAACAAGTGTTGAGACACACACACACACACACACACACACACACACACACACACACACACACACACACACACACACGTGTGTGTCACAGAGCGATGAATGAGGACGTATTGAGCACATGCCTTCTGTCTGATCCCCCAGCCAAGGATCATGTGAGCAAAGTAATACAAGCTGTCTGACTTCCCCCCTCTGCTACACACACACACACACACACACACATACACACACACACACACACACACACACACACACACACACACACACACACACACACACACACACACACACATGCTGGTAGCTTAAATGTGTTTTGAATAAATGGATGTCAATGTGAGCGTTTATCTTGGACAGTATAGCTTCTATCGTGCCGTTTGATGAGCTGAGTTTGTGTATCTGTGATGATTATTGTTCATAACAACCCTTGATGAGTGTGTGTTGGAATATTCCCCTTCACTTGTGATCTGACCGTATCTGGGCTGAAAACAATGCTAACGTCCATAGAAGCACACTCACTGATGTTGTTATCAGAGCGTGTCCAGTCATGCTGTCATAAGGCATGAGGTTTACCATCAGTAACCCTTTCACAGCCAACGGACTCCATCAACTGAACTCACCCTCACATCAGCCTGAACAATGACCAGGAATGATCTCATGATTGAAAGTGTGTAATTGTGGCTCTAAATGTTGCTCCGTGTGACTCTCACACTCCCTCACACACACAGACACACACAGACACACACACACACACACACACACACACACACACACACACACACACACACACAGTGCACACCACATGTACAATACATCACACATAGCGTTTCACTGTCTTATAACAGTGTCAGGTAGAAGTTGCCTCGACTAAACTGAAGTCAGTTGAGGACTAGTACATTGCGTCTGGCTGTCCATCTAAAGCAGTTGGCAGCGTACGCTGGTGTGAAGTCAGTCCCAAGTCCAAGTCCAAGTCCAAGTCCCTCTGGACCCTCTGGCTCTGTCTACACCCACACTAGAGGAACAGTTAACAACAGGCCTGCATGTCTGGAGAACTGGTCCCTTTATATAAGATTGTAGTTTTGACGGCACGAATGGTCGGGGTACCAAGTGTACTTGTACTTATACTACGGTATTAACAGGTATTGCTCCAGCAACAAGCTTCTCTACAAGCATGATGATGCTGTGAAAGCATCTCATTTAACTTGGTTGAAGCGTTGATTTTTCAAACTTGGAGCTACTATGAGGAACTTTTGAGTGGATTTTGGTCCCTGTGGACAAAATGACCTTTTTTAAAAATGACCTTTAGAAAACCTCAAATGTTTCTGCAGCAGGGTCTTCCATTTTGCTCCATGCAGTCCTGGTTGTGGTTCTCCCGTGCCTCCCTTCCCTCCACCTTGGTGGTGTCGGTGTTGGGTCCCAGCGGGATTTAAGGAGCCTTTGTATGTATGTCGGTTCGTCTTATTTCGCAGAGAACTGACCCAACAACAAGCATCAAGAATAACTAGATAGAAATAGCTCGCTGATGGTCTCCATTACTCATGTAGGTCATATAGATGGCTCAGTGTTACATTGAGACTGTTTCATAACCAGTTTAAAGTCATTTACAGTAACTTTTACGCATAAAGGTCAGTTCTCCAGTCACAGGGAGCGATACCCAGAACAGTTGTTCAAAGTCTTCTGTGGCTCTGGAGGAGCTTTGTCGAGTCTGTGAAAAATTAATTTCACAATTTACTGTTAAATCTGTAAACTCAGCTAAGCTTGTGACTCCTTTCAGAGAACCACATCTGACAACATCCAGTTTGTTGTGCAGGCTATGTAGACAGGAAGAGCCAGACATGTAATAAATGTATCGTTGATTGCATCATGGGAAACGTAGGATCTAGCACTTCTGGAGCTTGACCAATACTAGGATCTAAAAGTCAGGATACGTCGGCCTCTGCTGCATTTATCTCTACCATTGTTCTCCTTTAACTCTTAAAGGGTTTCCTTTCAGATGAAGTGAGGATATTTATATTTACAACTAAAATAACCCAGTTTATGTCACATTGGAGAACAGAGATTCTGCAATATCCAATATTCATATTTTTAAAGGAGGGAGTGAAGAGGCGAAGGTCTACTTTGTGGAAACATGTGAAAGTAATATAATAAAGTAATAATAGCTCTCTTACTGCAATAGCTCTGTATGTGTGCTGAAGCTCAGTGAGAGAAAGTAGTGTGATGGACGGCTTTATTCAGTCCACATGCTCTGAGCCCAGCCTGGTGGACTGGTACCGGTGTGACGTGGCTCTCTTGGCTCCCGTGACATGTAATAAGCAGTATGATGAGGGTCCTCAAAACCTCAGAACACTGGCTCTAGATGAGGTCATCTGTGTTAAACACTTTATCACACAATACAACACTGCATGACACAAAGAAGGAAGAACTGTCTTTGTAACGGAGTGTGTTTGTCTCACTGCAGGTCTCCTGGAGAGCAGCATGCGCCTGAAGCCCCACGAGGCCCAGAGCTACAGGAAGAAGGTTCTCTGGGTCTCCTGGTTCTCCATCGTGGTCACGCTCATACTGGCGGTGGCGGCCTTCAGTAAGCATTTAAAATACTCTTTTATAGGCATTGCAACTTGGGCGGAAGTGCTGTAGAGTGACTTGTAATCAGTGTGTGTGTGGTAACACTTCCCTGTTGACTGAGGGGAGACGTTCATCTGAACATCTATTAATGGTGCAAACGTAGTTTTACAAACCTCCGTCCTACGATGTGAGGTTGCTTGTGGTCTGAGTCACATTGTCTTACAAAGAAAAAAAAACAACCATAACTATAGTTCTTTATGAATTTGAAGTCAAAGGTCAGAAAAACTACTTTTGATTCTCCCAAACTAACTTTACATTTAAATGAAATATAAACGTTAAGCTTACATGGAAATCATGATGGTGGTCAACTGTCCAAAAAGCAAATGAGTGAATCAGTTGAGACATTTAGACAAATGAACACAGCGACTGGTCTCTGGTCTCTTACTGTTCAAGGAAGCACTGATGGTTCAACCGTAGTGTTTGATTGAGCAACTCAAAACCATTTTAGCAACATGTAACACTTAACACAAGTGAAAGAGACGTTTCTGTGTCCTAAAAGTGGCAGAAAACAACAAGAGATGCGGTGAAACTGTTTAGTGTGTGAGGTAGAAGCTTTAATCACATTTACGAGAACAAACTGCAGACTAACACTAAAGCTCTCAACATGCTGCCTCAGGCCGGTCCCTTCAGTCACAGCCAGCTCTCCCACCTCCTTAATTATTGACTAATGATCCAACACCAGGTTTATCAACCATTCTCACTCTAACAGGTGAGGGATCATTCCTAACATCTTCATACTTCCATCCTGACAAATGGCCTGCTACTCTACAGGCTCTACTGATTCATGAAGGAACATTTATCAAACGAGATAATCTCATGGTTGTGAGGAGTCACAGAAAGCGGGCGAAGATATGGGAATATACAAATGTCCAATTGTTCAGTATTAAAGGGGAACTACATGTTATTTCTGAGGTCTAAGACATGAACAACTCTCCACCAAATCACAAAACTACAATCTAAAACTCATGTGATGTCATCAATGAATTCTGGAGCTGCTTCATAGACGCTTTATTGGGAAAGGTGTTGGCGATGACACTGGATGAACTGAGAACACGACAGAAGAACGAAGGTATATAAAAAACTACAGCAGGAAGTCCGTCTCCTGTCTCCTGTCTTTGTCTTTGGAGCAGCCGAACACTTTCTACCTGATGACATCACAAGTTTGATTCTCTCTCTTCTGGCCGTGAGAGAGAGGAGCTCGTTTTCACAGATATCGATTGAACCTTCCGAGGCCATGGAAACACATTGGAATTGTTCATTTAATGGTGTAAGAGGAGAGAGCAGAACGAAGTGTTTCATGTGTGCATTCTGATGCGTCTCACTGCTGACCTGTGGTGAACTGTGCCCCGGTGACTCCTCCCATGTTGTGAAACGATGTGGCAACAGTTTCACGCATGGCATTGTCTTATGATGTAGAGCATGTCTACGTTGTGCTTCGTTGAGTGCAATGCGTGGCGTTGCTTCGTCATGCTGGCTGAGCATCAGTTTCAAGTCACGATGTGTCCCAATCTCTCCAGACTGATCCTCGATGTGCTGACGAAGCACACACTTAAGTGATGCAGCTGCATGGATTCACACTCAACGTCTAAAACAACACCCTGTTCAATATGACTGAAAGAAATGTATCTCTGTCTGAGAATCTCCGCCCACAGCTTGAATACTACCTTTACAAAGGAGGGCCGTGTTTCTCTCACAGGCCAATCAAGGCAGGTTGGATTCTTTCAGTAGGAGTCTTAAAGAGACAGAGGGTGAATCCAGGCGTATTCAGACAGACGGTATGAGAAAAATAACGTGCTTTTTGATCATTAAAGCATGTAAACATGTTGGAGTACAATCCCAGAATACAAGTTCTTCACATGAAAATGAGCATCAAATGTCCCCTTTAAGTGTGTCACTGTCATGGCTCTTATAGTCTCTCTCTTTGGCTGCTGACGCTCTTAAAAACAATGTGCTACTTGCCAAACGGATAAAGTTAGCAACTGGCAAACATAGTGGAGAGTTTAGAAGCTAAAGAGACGTTAGCGGAGACACAAAACTGAGCTAAAAACAGAGAACATTAGATTCATGTTTGTCTGGTGGCCCCAAAAATGGCTCCAAATAAATGATAATGTTCCTCTGATGGTTCTCCATATCAACTTAAAAGTTTAAAACGTGTCAGTGTGTAGAGTCCGAACACTTGAGCGGACGATGACCCACAAAAATGTGAACCACTGAAAGCGAGGGAGACTAGGGAGACTAGGGAGACTAGAGAGGCTGCTGGGAGACTAGGGAGACTAGGGAGACTAGGGAGGCTGCTGGGAGACTAGGGAGACTAGGGAGACTAGAGAGGCTGCTGGGAGACCAAAAGGGAAGAAGAAGGGAGGGACTCGGGGGTGCAAGTGTAGACAGGCTCCCCCTCCGCCTGTCATGACTGCAGCCTCTAGAGGACGGGTCCACTGCACTGTGTCAGGAAATGAATAAATGAATGTGGCGCTTCCGTCTTCCGCACACAACATGGAGACGGGTGAAAAAGAAAGACAACCGAGAGACTGGGGCGCTGAAGAGGAGACAGCTTATAGAAAGGGAGCATAGCGGAGAGACAGATGGAGACGGAGGTGTGGAGTGAAGCTCGGTACCGGAGGGGACGAGGCAGGATGAGTCCTGGCAGGCGGCGTCGGGGATTTAGTGGTTGTGATGGCTCAACTTTAAAGAACGGCAGTGTGCCGTTTCCTCCCGCCTGTGCCCTAGTTTCTTTCTCCCATCCGCATGTTTCCTTACCCTCTTTCCTTACCTCCTCTGTGTGTGCTGTCTCACCACATCCCTCCCTCTTTGCCCCCTTTATTGTTTCTATATGTAGAACTAGATCCACTCTACTCTATGCGGGCAAAGCCAAAGGATGGTTTGATCCTCAAAGGCCGTCCAGGGTCTTGTACATGGTTTTGTTTTTCTCTTTCCCCTCCTTCTTCTCTATATTCCTTTTTCTCTGTCTCCGCTCTTCCGTGACCTTTAGCAGTACTTTAACATTTAGAAGGGATGAGGGTTCAAGGCCGATCCCTTTCTGCTCCACTCGAATGTCTCGATCCTAACCGGCTGCTGCGCTTTAGCTCGCAACCTTTCCTTGAGGAGCTGTCTTTTGTGCTCCCTCGGCTGCAGCCGCTCACCTTTGAACGTGGCACAGGTCTGCGAGGCTTCAACCTACCCGGCTCAGAGAGAGAGCTGAGGCCACGCTTCAGGAAGCATCACGTCGGTACGAAGACCACGTCGCATTTCCTTCACGTATTCATCGGTCACGTGAGCACACACGGACATGGACCAGAACCAACACGGACCAGAACCAACAGTTTCTGTTGGTTCTGTACTAAAAACAACAAAGAGACACTACCATCCTCCCACGTATGCTTGTTTCCATTTGTTTGATTAGAATACGGCTCTGAGACAACAAACGTTACTCCCAAATATTTAAGGCAGTTCATTGAGATCTGGCTTTTTATCATACTACATTTGTGCTGCTACCACCTGTCGGTCACTGGAGAAAGTGTATCAGGATGTGTAGCAAGTCACCCGCCTGCTAATGCACGTAAAATTAATAATCATAAAACCATTGCTCCACAGCGCTACTGGTGGTCAGAAGCTCTACAGGAGACCTTTAACCAACCCTAAACAGTGTGTTGCTGTGAGTTGAGTTGTTAATTATTAACTAGTGTGAAGCATCGGTAATGTTGACGGATTACTACACTTTGCATGTGGAGAGAACTCTTGTTCAACTGTTGACTAAATACTACAGACTCTACAGATACTACACCAATCAGAAAACAGGACGTTTGGTGGACAGGATGTGAAATACAAACGGTTCAAATCACAGATCTAATTTAGCGCACTTCAGTGGAACGCAGAAATACATAAAACAGTGTCACTTTCCACTCCAGAAAACTCACGACTTGCGTGATTTTCAGTTGAAAGCCAGGTGTGCTGAGACTGGGTCGACCCTTCAGCAAGGCTCCTCTGCTTAGCCCCGCCCAAGACAACTGTGATTGGTTTAAGGAAAAAATACAAAGAAGCCAGAGTGTTTCCCCCTCTATACCAGAATGATGATATGTGGAGACCTTTCCTTTCCTTTCCTCAGCAGTGTGGAGATAGTCCTCCATACCACCTCTGTGCTGAACTATACAAAGCCTTGTTAGAAATGCCAACCCAAAGCCTGGAAGTAGCTGAATAGATGCTGTTTGATTATCAGGTATAAAGTGGGCTTTTCAGAATTGTGTTGATGTAATGCATTTGTGTTGTGCTTGCTAAGAGGCCCACAGGAAAAGCTGTTCCATATCCAGAGCGGGGGGGACAGACGGCACACCGCCGAGGAGAGTTTGCAGATGTCCTCACAGGCTTTAGGAGCTGGTCTGTGGACTAATAGGTTGCTGCACGATCAATCAGTGGCACTGCCAACAAGCATTTAATGTTTGAGCAACGAGATGGGGCGGTGGAGAGGGAGGGAGGGAGTGGGGGGGGGGGGGGGGGGAGCAGGGAGAGGGAGGAAATGGGAGGGAGTGAGGCGAAGAAAGAGGAACAAGAAGTAGGTTGAGAAGGACTTGGGGGACACAGCCTTGCCGTGTGGTAATGAAAGTGAAAGAGGAAGAAAGCAAGAAGGACCGACTTAGTGACAGAATATAGAGTTATAGTTATAGTTATAGTTATAGAGAAACCAAGACACCACTTGGCCAAGACACGCCTCTCTTTCCCTCCGTCTTGTTTGTCCTCTCGTGTCTCCGCAGTAGAGCTGTAATTGCTGTGATTCAACCCAGATACATAAAGTACACAGTTATAAATAAACCATCAACTTACGGATATCTATCTGTGCCGAGACTTTGTAGCTGCAGATGGAAGCAGCAGCCGGGCCAGAGAGCACGTTCAAAGTTTGACACGTGACGAGAAGGACACAATAATGTCCTTGTTTGTCTCGTGGACGTAACGGACCGCCGTCACACTTCACAGCTGGTTGTATCCAGCACTAGACCTCATCACGATAACAGATGTTTGCTCTCATACGACGACGCACGTGAACGTGGGTGATGCCAGTGACTGAACACCATTCCACCCCACTATGAGTTGAGATGTTACGCCAAGAACATTACGCCAAGAACATTACGCCAAGAACATTACGCCAAGCACATTACGCCAAGAACATTACGCCAAGAACGTTCCACAAAGACGGGGTTTTATATCTTTAAAGAGAAGTCCACACTACTTTAGAGGCATTCGCTGCTTATTTGGCAAAGGAGAAAGCATCTCTTGTGTTATAATTGACTCAGAGCTCATCTCACTCTGATGTCGTGCAATTCATTACTGGCCACTTATATGCAGCTCAGAAAAGAATTGCTACACGAATGACTTGGTTGTTTGAACAAGAGTTTTATTTATTCTGCTCTTAGAAAGTAACAGTGAGTTGGTCCCTATAACAAATACCATCTGTAGGTCTGATATCTGATATAGCTTATTCCATCATTCGGGTGACGTTCGTCACCACGTGGCACCACACATACGTATGTGGTGCCACGCACTCACCGGCGCTACCGATGTGTTTCAACCCGTGGGTGGAAATAGTCCCCAAGAAATCCACTCTTTCCTCCTTTGTGAGGAAGATTAGCTCAAAAGAAAGTACTGCGCTCAGCTGTTTGTTCTCCGTCTACCTCTTTAATAATTAAACTTCATACGTGGGGACTCATTTCAGAAGATTAATGTCTCCACAAGAAACAGAATGAGCTTGAGGCCGTCCTGAGGAAAACACTGAGGGACCGTATCATGGATTGTTGGTTTTTGGTCTTTTCGAGGGATTTATTGACAATAAGACAGACATGTCTTACCCTGTGAACACAATGTGACTTAAAGAGTCTTCAGAGGGACGTGAAAGAGATGGATTGTACTCGCACCGTGAACAATGAAAGACTGTGCCGGACAAGAATGGACATGTTTGGAACTGAGACATAAGATGACAGAACACATGATCATAATTCTCCACGTCAAGGCGTGTGATGAAGCGCTGTAACGCCATCAGGCTTTGTTTGTGGTCATCAGAGGTGCGTCTGCTGACTCCTCAGCGGCGTCCACTCTCTCATGTGCCGGATCTGGAAGAATCCAGAACAGACCATGAGTCACAGAAGGCCCAGGGTGCACAGTAGAGGTGTTTGCATTCAGCTGCATGTGGTACCTGCAGGCCGTTCATCATATCTGGGCGGTCATTGCAGAAACACAGTCGTACTAAGATCTGCCTCCCCTCTACTTCCCTCTTCCTCCCTCTCTTGCTCCAATTCCAACTCCCCCATCCCACTCCTCCGCCCTCCTTCCTTCCTCTCCACCCAGGCCTCCTCCTTCGTTCGCTGTCACTCTCCATCCTTCCCTCTCTCCTTCCACTTTAATCGTACGCCCAACCCCACCTACCGTCTGTCTCGGGGTAGAAAACACAATCATTTATTCATCTGGTTCCCCCCCCCCCCCCCCCCCGTCCCTGCGCAGTCTATTTTTACTGCTAAAGACCAAGCTGCCGACAGGGAAGCTGCCCGGCTGTGTGGCGTATGAATGAAAAATCAAAATAATGTACTGCTTGTTGTTTCTCTGTAATCATGTTCAACAGAGCTGTGTTCCCATGACCGTACCTCCACTAGCTCTATTAATGGCGTGTCTGTGCGCTCACCTTGCCCTCTCTCTATTTACATGCGTCTGTCCAGGTGTGTATCATTTCTGTGATTACCGGCAGATTCTAATAATCGGATAAGACTTAATCCCCCGGACCAAATGCTCATTACGTGTGATTGTGGCTTCGCTGCAGCGTTGACATGTCGCTCTGTTGCTCATTTCCAAAATGTCAAAAATATTTCTGTCTATAAGAACTGCATCACCAGTTCTGTGAGACCAGTGGCTGGTAGAGCACTGTCTCTTATTCCAGCTTTCAAACCGTAGTAAAGTACTGCAGCACCTCACTGATTCATGAAGTACATGCAGACATGTACTTGTTCTACCGGCTATTGCAACACAAGTACATGGAGGTGGACTCCTAGAAATGAGCAGCCTTGTATCAGGCGCTGATCATCAGGGTCTTTGCAGTAGTACTTGTACTCCAGCTGGGCGTTGAGCATACTTCCTCCTGGATTGCGTTGACGTATCACAAGTCCGCCTGTGGAAGAGGTCGGCTGGACGAGTGAATCAAACTAACAGGACTTTCACCTGGAGATCGCTCTGTGAAACCAAAAGTCCACGTTCACTTATTAGAACATGAATAAAGTGACACGCGTACTTATCTTGAGCCAAACCAGGATGTGTTACTGTGAGTTTGAGTAGATGTGTTTGTGTATGTATGTGTGTTGGCAAAGAACAAGCAGAACACTGAGTTTCCCCTTCAGACGTCTCCATAATTAAGTGTTTGTTTATGTCTTCAGTGGCATTAATTACTGGCTACATTTCAACATATGCCACTTCAGCTTTCAGTAGAACAAAGTTGTCTTTCCTTTGTTGTTGAGCAGCGAGGTTCACCTGAGGACTCTCATGACTCTTTTGGTCTTCAGATTTTTGTCTATCGCTGTCGACAATCCAGATGAAATGAACATTTATTTGGGCCTCCTTCATAACGTTCATGTTTAAAAGACTACGTACATTCTACTTTATTACATACACCATACTGGTTATATATATATATATATATATATATATATATATATATATATATATATATATATATACAATAAATGCATTCAACCATGTGGAACCCAAAATCCCAAGAATCATGCAGCCTCTTCATCAGCTATGCTGAAGCGCTTGTTATGCTGACAGCGTGTTATTATCTGCCAGCTGAACGTCGTTAAGAGACGTCTATTCAAACCGGATCACTATTATCAGATGACCCAGGAATGTGCAGTGGGTACTCGTTCCTGACAGACGTTCACGTTCTTCATGATGAGGCAGATCAAACCACAGAGATCCTCCTCACAGATCTCTTTTCACTGCTCCTCAATGCTCCTCAATGCTCCTCAATGCTCCTCATACCGGCTCAGTGTTCAGCGTCGGCTCCGGTCACTCAGCGGCCTGCAGCTGGCTGGTATGTTAATCTTTAGTGGTTAAACGTCTCAGTCCGTGCTCATTGTGTGCTAAGAGGGACAATGCTGTCTTTTACAACCCATGATTTGACATGTGCTGGACTGTATTCTCCATTTACTATGCAATGATGATTAGCAATTGGTCTGTGTGAAATACACAGTCTTCAGCAGCACGATGCAGTACGTTACTGTTTCACTACAACGCCTGAACTCTGATAATGCAGCATGACGGTCAAAACTGTCCAATGAACGCGTTGCTTTATGTCCATATCACATGTTTACTGTTCAGTCTTTTGTTCCTGGTCTGGACCAACTGAACCAAACTCCCGTTGAAAGCCAGGCTAATCATTGTTTGGCTGCATGTTTGTTCCAGTCCTCACTGTGTGACTCCAGATCAGTCCCTGCAGCAGAGTCCCTGCAGCATGCTAACCAGACATACAGCCATGACATTACTCATGTGTGTACCGGATAGAGGATCATTATTGCATATTCTACTCCTTTATTCTTGATTCATTAGAAACGATGTTGTTCTAACAAGCTGTTGTCGATGTTCATGCATCAGGGCGTTTGAGTCAGTCACCCGTGACAGTAATAATAATGGCCGCTGTGCTTTATAGCTGCTCGGCTTCCTGCAGAACAACCACACCATAGACCTCCTTCTATTCACACTCTGAAGCTCCTCATGGTGCAGCAGCGTGGTCGTGGTCGTCTTCAGCGCTCTGTGTTTCTCACACCAGATGCTTCAGACCCCCCCCCCCTCCCGTGCGCACACATATTTGTGCCATCCTTGAAGATATAAATACATTTGTTCTGTCAGTCAGGAGGGCTGCAGACGTTTAGATCGAGTGATCTGAATTTAAAAGATGACAACAAATGTAACGTAATCTTTCATACCTGCAGCAGCTCTGTTTCCACTGCTGGTTTAATGAAGTCAAGTCCTGCTAATCCTGATCATCAGTGACTGAAGTTCACTGGGTGTTTACTGACTCTACACCATACACATGTGTCTGTGTATAACACTGTGTGTGTGTGTGTGTGTGTGCTCAGGCCCTTCTCCTGTATGTCTATGAAGTCATTATAAAGCATAATGTCAGAGTTATAAATCATCGTCTTAATGTTCTCCAAACACACATTTCTCTTCTTCTCTACTAGGCCGTTACAGACCGTGGCGTTGTTGTTGTTTGTGTGCAGTTGTTTCCACGTCAACTGTTGTTTCACACGGAACACAAACATGATGTGGTGATAAAGCAACACGTATATGTATGTTTCAGAATAAGGTGAATACTAAAGGTTGAGTTGCATCTCTATTGATATTTATATGTTCTTAGCTTTCACAATAATACATCTAGACGTATGATATTCACTGGCGAGTATTTGTCTTATTTTATTGTGGCTTATTCTTCACCCCCTGGATGTGCAGAGGCCTTTGGGCTTGGTCATTCCTCCACATCCTCTACTGGATCACGGCTAAGCCAGTGTTACTTTGTACTATATTATACTTCCTATACAACATGGCTGCATGCATTTACATCCTAATGCCTGAGGGAGGTCGACCCTCCCCAACTCTGTCAGTGAGTTCACCATTAATTGCATGTTGCAGAGCTAAATCTGCTGTAGTTGTAAGGCTGCGTATCTTTTCAAAATGTTCTATGCTCAGTTTGGTAACACATACAAAAACAACACCTCATTTTCAGGATAATAAATGTATTTATTGCTATAATAAACACTCTGAACCGGTCTAATTCATGATTTAAAGGAGCACACAGGTGACTAAAGAGAACGTTAACAAGCCTACAGATCTGAACAGCATTCAATGAACTACAAACCCTCCGTCCACTCTCTGCTGGGATGGATTCAAAACAGAAGAGTTTGACTTCCTCTCAGCAGAAAGGACTCAGTTTGCACCAGTGCTCTTTCTGTGGTTGTCTGAAAATGGTTTGGGAATAATGTTGGGCTCCATTTGTAGTACAAAGCCTTTGAACGAGTGTGTGTGTGTGTGTGTGTGTGTATGTGTGTGTGTGTGTGTGTGTGCGCATACACCTGTGCTGTGCTGTGAACCCTTGATGTTAAGAAGACATCATGTGGTCATGCACAGTTGACTACACAGCTTCACTCATCACGTTTTGTGATTAAACTGAATAAATGATGAATGCTGGAACAGACACACATACAGTCACACGTAGCTAACATAGCTAATGTAGCTAATGTAGCTAATGTAGCTAACGTAGCTAACGACACGGACACTGAGGATCTGTTCCCTCTGACCCAAGACCTGCCTCCTAAAGCCTTCACTTGTTCACCGTAGTCCCGCTGAAATATCTGGCTGTTTTGCGTGAGTAGAAATTGTTCAGTGATGAGTGAAGACAAACATTTTGTCACTTTGTAGTCAGACTCCAGCTCCTCTGGTGACATTGGGATTCAGGCTTTGCCCGTGTGGTGATTCTGTCGGCCTTGTACTCATGCTGATTTGATTTCTGTTCAGGTTTCACAGAACATGAACTGTCCGATCCCACCTGTAGTCAGTGACAGCTGGTCAGATGGCTTTGGCTCGGTTAGTGGCCTCGAGTGACTCTGCTGCAGCCAGTCCAGTCCGGTTCAGCTTGATTTGATTTGATTACACGGTTTTAAAGTGACACGGCGAAGCTGAAAACAGACAAAGCTTGTCCGTTGTCCTCTGTGATGTCCATATGTTCACTTCTTGTATTATTACGACCTTAAAATCTTCTTTGCACACAGAAAGCCAGAAATGGAAACCCATGCTTTGAAGTAAAGCAGCCTCTACTAAGCGATATGAGCTCAATGATGGATAACATGGATACATGTCCCCCTCACAGAACATCTGGGTTCACGTTTGGTTCCGTAGATGATCATATGTGTGGTCACTGGTCCTCAAACCTTCAGGCTAGCTGTCGCTACATCTGGTGCTGCTAACATGCTAAGTCTCCTGCTGCATGTTGCTGCAGGGCTGATAGAGATCGACTTTGTTTTATTCAAGCTGAGGACCTTTGCTGTCCATCAACTCTCTGTACTTTTGAACTAATAAATTATTGTGATTGACAGATTATATAGATTATTGGCTGGGAGGTGTGAAAGAACGGCGGCACTGAACATGCTCAGAACGGATGCTGACTGGTGTCTTTTGGGGATGAAATCATTGCGAGTGTGTTTTTGTGGAGTACTTCTTCTGCACACTCTTCACCTTGCTGTTGACGTGTCAGGAACTCTGTGTCGGCGTTTTTTATCAGAAGCTACACAGTTGTTTTATCTCTGCATTTGCTTGGCTGTCAAAAACTCTCCAGCTACAGCGTGATTCCAGGACCGCCTCTCTAGGCAGCCTCACGCCGTCTTCTCTCAGTCAGCAGCACTTCACTGTTTTCACTCCTCACTGATGAGCCAGAGGAGAGAAGGTGTGCTGAGACGTCAGAGGAGAATGTCTGCTTGTGAGTGTGAGTGTGTGTGTGTGAGTGTGTGTGTGTGTGTGTGTGTGTGTGTGTGTGTGTTAGTCACACAGTGTGGTTGTCATGTTCTACCTCTCCCGTGTCGAGCTGCAGCGCTTCACAGCCAGTCTAAACAGCTCTCTGCAGCTCAGATGTTCATCGCTGCTGAAACAGAATTGCTGAAGAGAAAACCTCCTGGTGTTGACTGCGACCTAAGTTCACTTATGCAACAAAACTATGAGGTTATGGCAACATAAGAACGTGGTTAGATTTAGGAAAAAGACTGTAGTTTTGGTTAAAATAACTATGTGTGTTACGTAAAATAAGTCTGCTACGTAACTCAGGTCACCAAACCACTGTGCAAAGGTTGAATTGTTCTTGGTTTCACATGGACAGCGGTCTGTTGGGTGAAAGTCCTGCGCTTGTTCAACCGATCCATCAGTCGCATACCAAGACTAATAAGCCCTGATCATACCTCTGGTCACTTCTGAAACACTGTGAAGATCCATTATGTCTTATTGTCCATATTGTTCCTCAGGCTGAGATGGTTCCTTGATGGTAGAAGCAGTCTGACAGTCTGAGCAGGTCTAACAGCGTGAGCACGTCTGTTATCTCTCAGGCCACGCTTAGACACTCATGATGGATGACTTAGCGGTTGATTAGTTTCCTGCGTCACTACTATCGGCTGATGATGTTTTCCTCGAGGGCTAAACACACTCTAGGTTTCTAGTTATCGCTTGATGTATTCATGTTTTATGCTTTTTATCCTATTCTATGTAGCTTAGTCTCTCTGTGCAGTGTGTTTTACCTTCATCTAGAGCTCCAGATGAAGGGAAGACTTATTAAAACCAGACTTGCCACTGAAGACATAAACAAACTTATTAAAACCAGTTCTGAGTAGATCAGATCAGCACTATCCACAATAAGTACACTGACCCTGATGTGTGACATCAGTAGAACACCAGAAGACATACACGAGTATTGCAGCCTTGGATCCATGTACTGCTTTGCTCCTCTGTGCTTTGCTGCTCCTCCTCACTGCAGCAGCAGCTCCGCTACTCCAGTCACCGGCAAATCAAAGAGCCGCAGCTCATTAACAATCTGAAACAAAAACCACACCCCCGCTCTCTGGCGGATTCAAAAGCATCCCTTTAATTTGAAAATGATTCCAGGATCGAACCGCTGTAGTAATGGACTCTTATTGACTAGCTCGCCCCGCCTCGTGCAGTGTGGGAACACAAGAGGACCCGGCGGTGCTGCTCAGAGCAGCCAGCGGCTAGTGAGAAGGTGATCAATGGTAAACCGATGCTAGCAGTGGATCCATTACACAGAGGCCTAGGCTTCCTCACGCTGCAATGTGTTACCTGATTGTGTGGTGGTGAGGCTGGCCTCAGGGGAGAGGGGCCAGGAAAGCCTCGTTTTCCCTTTAATGCATTCCGTTTTTTATATTGAGCCCTGTGTTGAAGGATGGGTGGAACCTGGAATAGGAAATGTGGAGGCTGTAGGGGCTGAGGAAGTGAAAGCAAGAAAGAGGGAAAGGAGATCAGAACGGGGAGAAGTACTTCATCTTCATTCCACAATGTCGTTTACATCCCAACCTTCATCTTTCTGGAGAGCAGCGAGGTACAACCGGTGAAACCGATGTCAGGTCTTCCTTTCTCCCTCTCCTGCATGCTCACACTCAGCTTTACACGATCCCAGGTTCTATGAAGAAGAAGAAGAAGAAGAAGAAGACTAACAGATCGACCATCTTACCGCCCATGGAGCAGCTGAAACACGCCGCTCTGCAGTTCCACAGTCTGTTGATATTGTTATTCCTGAATCCAGTTGGACGATGGTGGTTCAACAAATAAACAGTCGGCTCAGATTTGATGTTGCAGGGATGTGGAAGGGTTTGTCTCTCAGGTCTTTGAGATACTCTGTTGTTTGTCATTTGTCGGATTGGTGTGCTCTGACATCACCGAGCTGCATCAGCTGCTGTGGTCACTACGTAGCTACACCGGTGATGCGGCTTTCCAATGCAGAAGCAGAAGAAGCTCCGCCCTCCAAACAGTAGCGCTGTGAAGTCTCCGTAGAGCTCTGCTAGCGGCAGCATGGCTTCTGCTCACACTCAGTCACTCTGGATGTGAAGCTGCGTGTCGCGTTGCGAGTGATCGGAATCACATTTTAAAACACCGGCAAATGTAATTTGTTTTTCAAGTATCTTTTTGCCATCCAGACTTTATAAAAATCAATCTGGATCCAATCTGGATCTGACAAAAAAAGGGATTAGGGCTGGCAGTCTAAACAAGACCTCAAGGTGCAGGCATCGATCTGACAACCACGTTTGAATCGCAGTCCTTTGTTACAGTGTTTCATCCAGGAACAAAGAAACAGCTGCAAACTGAACCTGAATCTAACTTTAGTCTTAGCTTGCAGGTTCTGCATTCTCATCCTCAACAACAAAGACATTCAAAGGGTCAAAACACAGGATATAAAGACATTCATATAAACTATTAGCTATGTAAAGATATAGTGGAGCAATCTCTGCTCCACTATATCTTATAGTATGTTAATGCAGTGAACACTATTAACTTATCTTTGCCGTAGTTTGTACTATTAGCTCTGTTCGCACTGGTAGCACTGTTAGCTGCAAGCCGCCGGCCCAACCGTGGATATCTGCTCCATGCTCCGTATGATTTACGCCATTGTTTACTTCATTTTCCCAGAATGCATTTTTCTAACACAATAGCGCCTTTAAAACAGAAGCATTTGTCTGAGGATGGATAGTCAGTGGAGGTCTCATGCCACACGTGTCACCTGCTAAACGCCTTCATCCACTGTGTGCACAGGCAACTTTTGTCAGTTTTTTGGGATCATTTGTTTTCTCCGACACTGAATCATAGCATCCTCTTGTGAGCACCCACTCATGCTAGGCTGGCAAACAAACAAACACACAAACACACAAACCCTCCTCTGCGCTGGAACCAGTCAGAGCATTCTGTCAGGCAGACGGGTGAAACGGGGGCAGTCAGACAGAATAGGTAGCATGAAGACAGCAGTCAATACAAAGATCACACGCAGGCAACAAGTAGTCCTTTTGTGTTTGCAGCTGAAGTTTAGAGTTACAGTGAAATCCATCTCTGAGTGGTCTCTATGAACCAGAGCAGCCCAGATCCAAGGTGTAGTCCTGTTAGACTACGCTGCTAGTTTAAGATGAGAGGTCTGTCTGTATCCCCTAAGCAGCAGGCCGTATTCACCAGCATGTCAGGACAACACACACACACACACACACACACACACACACGCGCACACACACACACACACACACACACACACACACTTGAGACAGAGGACTAATTTGCACTCAATTTGCACCACCTCTCTGTGAGGCAGCCGAAGCAATTTAGATGATTTTTGATGATGATGATGCGTGTGTGTGTGTGTGTGTGTGTGTGTGTGTGTGTGTGTGTGTGTGTGTGTGTGTGTGTGTACAAAACATGATACTTGTTGATGAACCAGAAATATACTATTCTTTCACAGTTTCAGCAGTCTTATCTGACGGTGATTCAGGATGTTTGACTGAATGAGCAGCATGCAGAAAAGATGTCTCACTGCACCAACACACTGAGTGGATCATCTACTGTGTGTGTGTGTGTGTGTGTGTGTGTGAAGTCAGAGATATGAACAGGTTGGCAGATGCCGGCGAGGCATTAATTGGAAGCAGTGAACAATAACATTTGACCTCAGTGAGTAAAACACAGACACCTCGTAGCGCTGCTCAGAGGATTGTCTCGTCAGCGTGTTTGGAGGCGTGTCCATGGATGGAGGCGTGTCCACGGTGCTGCATGTCACATCTTAGCGACTAACAGCACTAAATACTGTCCATGTTTTAAGATTCACCTTTTGCATAGAAACAAAACGGTAAAACGATCTCAGATGAAATTCAAGCTGTCCGTTGTCCCCGTCTGCTGCTCGGCTGCCTGTCAGCCCTGGAAGCCCGTACTGTATGTACAGAAGCTTAATAATCAAATCAACAAAGGACTGGGAACACACTCCCATCTAGATACGTGATCTATGTCTGTGTTTCCAGTGGGAGGAGTAAAGAGATGGTTCTCACGATGCTAGAAGATTCTTCTTTTGTGTGAAAGCCGATCCATCGTTGCTGCTCCTGCACACTATGTATTAAGTGACAAACTGAGAAGAAGGAAAGATGCCGGCTAGAAACACAGAGTGAGGAAGTGAGCCGTTGCTCCAGCCTCCATACCTCAGAGAGCTCAGGCGGACCACGTGACGGCCAGCCTGTCAGCTGACGGGCCGGCCCGGTCCGAGCCTGGATTCGCACCGCAGAGGTCCGGGTTCCAAACTGACCCGTGGTCCTCTGTAGCATGTCGACTGTCATCGATCCGTCCTATCGAGCCTAGAAAGGAGAACTCACCTTAAAGGGGGATTTAGACTCTCTCTACGTATGTTCAGTGTAATTCATTTGACAAAAACAAGAATTCTGTTTTAATCCACAAAACACACAATCTGTCATATTGTTTGGAGTTAGGAAGCATCTTACAGCAAGCAGCGGTCTTGCTTGTGTATGATTTGCTGGGTAGTAATTAACCATCACATGTGACATTGAGAGTCAAGCTTCTCTGAGCGTCTGGTGCTCAAACTATATCCAGTGTTTAGTCATTTCACTGGTGAAAGAGGATTCAAGGGAAACTTTGCCAATTTGTCAACCAATGTCCAAAAGAACGATACCCTCCCTTTGCACAGTTATGACATACTGGATGCTTATTTCTGAAGACGATATCACAACGTTAGCACCAATGATAAAGTGTTCAGGAGCTTTTTGCTGTTAGATGTTTGCTACTGTGTTAAGTAGCCACTGATGTCAGTGTTAAAGTAAATCACTTGAATCAACTTGAAGTCAACTGGCTTTAAGTGTTCAGTTCTACGTATGGATGGATGTGGGTTAGTGGATAAAAAACAACATGGCCGCGCAGACCGACGTAGTCTCTAGCCGTTAAGTCTCCCAGGAAGCAGATAACAGAAAGTGACGGCACAGAATCAGAATAGATGGAGATAGCCGCTCATGACTCGCACCTCATTTATTTTTTAAGCGAGACGAAGGAAACAGCGTATTGATGCCGAGGCGTTGGAGTGAGAGAAGCTGCAGCGGCTCTGCCTGAGTGTGGGCTAGATCTCAGTGAACACGGCTCCTTCAGTGAATTTCCTCATCAGGCGTGTTTTGAACCCAGAAGCCTATCGGCGCCGTCTGTGCCGTGTTACCACGGTGAATGGTGATGAAGCAGGAGGCCCGTTGCCATGACGGGACTGCTCGTCACGGCGAGCATCCAGAATCTCCTAACCCGAAGTATCACCAGAAAAAAACCCACAACGCATAAACACCAGCCATGAGAAGTAGATCACTGAGGATGTCTCACATGTCTGAAGATCAGGATGTGTAGCTGTGACACATCTGTAGAACCCTTCAGTGATCTTTACTTAAACCAGCTGAAGATGCTACTGTGCTGTAAATATTAACGTTCAGCATTTATGTGTTACAAGTGTTTCCCTGTGAATAGTCCATTTTCTGTAGAACGTATCTATATACATCATATTATATTACGTGTGAGGCCTAGTGTTTCAACGTGTCCTCAAACAACGGTTTGTGTGATATCTTGAGAAAAACTACTAACAACACGTGTCGTTTCTGTTTGATACTGTCTTTCCAAAATAAACGTCTGTCTTCACAGGAAACAACTCAGTTAAGTTTATGACTTATTAAGGTTTAGGGACAGATTGTGGTTTGTCTTAACATAACTATGAACGTGGCGTTAGTGAAGTACAGCAATGAGGAGACGATTCATTCAACTCTGACTTCTTGGTTCACGCGGTCTCCTGGGTGAAAGTCTTTGTTTGTTAACTAACGGCATTACTTCCTTGATGTCACGTTTCTATCGCTGACTAAACAAAGCAGAAAGCATTCCATCAGAACCTGTTCTGTTCATTACAGTCCTGTGAGCGATCCACGGAGGAGTGTCCTTGTCACGTAGCAGAGATGAGCATGTTTTCACGTCTGTGAAGGGAAGCTAGCTGCTGTGTGATGATCACTGAGACTCTCATGTCTTCAACGTGCAGCTGGCCTGTTTGATTTTCTGCTTTATTCATTCATGCTACACCTACTGTCATAATGAGGCAGTAGTGAGGGGACGGATGGAGAAGACATGCAAGATGCAAGAGACACTGAATTGTTCTCCTTTAAGACAAAGGACTTCTCCTTTGGTGTCCCTTCACTTCCCTGTTGTTACTTTTCTGTCCCTGCGTTGATACAATGAGGGGAGGAACACGATTTGATGACCAGTCAGATTCGGACACTCCTAAAATATCAACAGGACTGGCATGTCTTGGTCTTTTTCAAATCAGTATTCAACGCATGTCATTGTTCTGGACTCAGATTGGGGCGGGGCATGAGTTCCACTGTAGTCTTTACTTTAGCCTTGTGCACTGCCTCTTTAGTGGAGAGCTACGTCGTTTATTTGACTGAATTCCATTGATCGTTGTTTGACCTCTGGTTCCGTTGCTCCTGATTGCACGACTACATCACAGAGTGAGAAGACTCCAGAGATGAGAGTAAACACAACATGCCTAATATTTCTTTCAACTCGTGCAGTTTTTAACACAAACCGTCATAATCATTGGTGTTTGACAGCTGAAGTGATCTTCACCTCACACTGACAGTGTGTTTGTGTGCGTGTGTAGCACTGTGTCTCGTGTCTTATGCTTTATGTGTCTCAGACACCTCTCCTCGTCTGTGTCTCTGTTTGATGATGCAGAGCAGTCTCCACGGAGCTCATTAGTGAGCTGAGGGGGAAATGTGATGTGGTCATTTAGGTTCGGACTGAAGCCTTCATGAACACAAACAAAACACCGTGAGCCTCACTCTCCTGTCTTTCTATCCTGAACACGCATGTGTCCAAATTCACAGTAATACTCACAATCATAGGTGCGTACTCATGTCGAAAACTTTCCTTCATACTAATACTTACCTTACACCACATACTTATTTCAACCCAAACAATAATCCTTTTCCAAACCTTAATTCTCTTCAATTCCCAACGTTAATTACATGTTTTAAAAATGTTAACCGTTGCGCAACGTGCATCCGTCACTGGTTCTGTTTGGGAGTCATCGACCTCTTCTGTCATTTAGGGATGAGGACGTCTCGTGAATTGTGTGGTCCGGTGTTTTCCTCTGGTCTCTGGATTTATTGCCTATCTGCTTTCTGAGTTTCAGTGTTTCAGAGTTTCAGAGTTTCAGAGTGTGGAACAACTGTCAAGAATAAGTGAAGACACGTTGTGCTTGTTTATGAGTCAATATGTAAATTCTCCCCATTATTTCACAAAGTAGCTCCTCAAAATAACAGCAGGGAAAGAGAAGTCAATACAAGCTGGAATACAGTCGACGCTGCAGGTTGTATGTGTGGAAGAACAATGTTTGAAGGGTTTTTTCTCATACAAAATAGACAATGTGTTCTCCACAACAGTCTATATGTGGGAATAGAATTCTGTCATGAAATGAAATCAGCTCGACTAAGAGACCACAGGAATCATCTTACACACCAAGCAGTATGAAGGTGCAGTGACTCAAACGCCACTGGAGAAGCAGTCTAACTGTGGAACATTTCCATAAAACATTTTGTCTGTAATATCAAAAGTGATCTGCTCTTACCATTGGCTTTATTGTTTCCCAGAGTCGGTACCCGTTCAGCCTTTTCATTTTAACAAAGACATATTTATGCAGCTTCTGCAGCTCAGAAAGATGCTCTCAGGCCGAGGTGTCGTGGTAAATTGACAGATAGTGATACAAAGAGAGGCTGCTGAAGTGCATATGGGATCGTTGAAGATGAAGAAAGAGAGAGAGGCTCACAGATCTCCTCACTGCAGACTCAGGTGACTCCATCCGTTATGTCAGCAGCACTTGTGTGTGTGTGTGTGCGTGTGTGTGTGTGTGTGTGTGTGTGTGTGGTCATTTGGCGTCCTCAGACCCGTGTGCACCTCACGCGGTACGGACCGCTGTCCGACTTTGAGCCCCGGTAGCCAATCGGGTGAGAGCAGTTAAGCAGCAGAGAACCTGCTTCAGCGCTCCTCCTCGGTCCGAGTGAAGCTGCAGCTGTCTGGTTTGGGATAATGAAGCTGCATGATCGCTGCTAATTATTGCTCAGTGTTGTTCTGCCAGGGAGCGCTGGAGGTCTTGAGATGAATCAAAGCTAATGATTAGATCGGTAAACAGTGAGCAGCAGGGAGATCATCTCATGCTCCCTCTGATGGAGAAGAAGAAGAAGAAGCACTCACAATACTTGAGTTTGTTTGTCTGTTGTAATTAAATGAGGAAGAGAACGGCTGACAGTGGAGTTATGTAACTGTGAGAGTTTTATAGCTTTTGATTAAGCAATTCAAAAGCAGAAATAAATCAGCTGATAGTCAATGAGAAGTCATGAAATGTTTATTACTTCTTATACACTTCATTTTCAGTTTTAATTTACTGTTTCTATTTTTGTTACATTATTTGTACGATATATTTATTTCTATTTTGCAGCCGGTTTGTGACCGGCTGCACAAACAACGACTCAACTGAACTCTGACTCCACTTGTTTTGGAGCTTTCAGCACCACACGGTCCTCACCAAGCGCAATCTGCTCATGTTGAGAAGCTTAAACCTTCAATGATGTTGAGCACCTCTACTGCTTCTCCCCATCCAGCGTCGCCTGACTCTTTCTCCAGACACAAGTGGAGGTCTACTGCCGGGAGTTCCACACGTTCTCACATTTAGTTCTGCAGTCGACTCTGTTTCTGCGCTCAAGTGGTCCAGCTTTAGCAAAGAAGGGCCAAGTTTGCAAAAGCACCCGCATACCATTATGAACAAAAATCAAAAGTATTTGAAAGCAAGGTGCAATGTGTAAGATCTGGCCAGAATTGCATTTCAAACATGAATAAAATATTCATATATATATCAACAGAATGTGAAGACGTTATGTCAAAGGCATGAATGTATTGTGTTGCATAGCTATCTACTGAAAGTAGCATGCTAGCCAGCTAGCCAGGGCAGCGTCCTGTCTTGTAATACACTTGTACCTTCGAGAGGCGATAGTGAGTCAGATAGTGAGTTCCTCAGTCCAGATGAGAGGAACAAGAAGCAGAGCTGAAGGCTCCTCAGTCACGTTATCATGTCCCGAGCTGAGGTCTGCTCCGTCACCACAGACGTTTGAGAGACGACATGTTTGAATAAGATCCACGTTAGTCTTCATGTCTTCATCTCAGTTTACCTTGAACTACAATGACTTCTACACCAATGAAAGTGAACCAGCGTGTTCGTCTATCATACTGTGTATAATACTGTATATAATACTGTATATAACACTGTATATAATACTGTTATAACACTGTATATAACACTGTATATAATACTGTTATAACACTGTATATAACACTGTATATAATACTGTTATAACACTGTATATAACACTGTTATAACACTGTGTATAATACTGTATATAACACTGTATATAACACTGTGTATAACACTGTATATAACACTGTATATAACACTGTATATAACACTGTGTATAACACTGTTATAACACTGTGTATAACACTGTATATAACTGTGTATAACACTGTATATAACACTGTGTATAACACTGTTATAACACTGTGTATAATACTGTATATAACACTGTGTATAACACTGTTATAACACTGTGTATAACACTGTATATAACACTGTGTATAACACTGTATATAACACTGTGTATAACACTGTGTATAACACTGTTATAACACTGTGTATAACACTGTGTATAACACTGTTATAACACTGTGTATAACACTGTATATAACACTGTGTATAACACTGTGTATAACACTGTTATAACACTGTGTATAACACTGTATATAACACTGTGTATAACACTGTATATAACACTGTGTATAACACTGTTATAACACTGTGTATAACACTGTATATAACACTGTGTATAACACTGTTATAACACTGTGTATAACACTGTATATAACACTGTATATAACACTATATAACACTGTATATAACACTATATATAACACTGTATATAACACTGTATATAACACTATATAACACTGTATATAACACTGTATATAACACTGTATATAACACTGTATATAATACTGTATATAACACTGTATATAACACTGTGTATAATACTGTATATAATACTGTATATAACACTGTATATAACACTGTGTATAATACTGTATATAACACTGTATATAACACTGTATATAACACTGTGTATAATACTGTATATAACACTGTATATAACACTGTATATAACACTGTATATAATACTGTATATAACACTGTGTATAATACTGTATATAATACTGTATATAACACTGTATATAACACTGTGTATAATACTGTATATAACACTGTATATAATACTGTATATAACACTGTGTATAATACTGTATATAATACTGTATATAACACTGTATATAACACTGTGTATAATACTGTATATAACACTGTATATAACACTGTATATAACACTGTGTATAATACTGTATATAACACTGTATATAACACTGTATATAATACTGTATATAACACTATATAACACTGTATATAACACTGTATATAACACTGTATATAACACTGTGTATAATACTGTATATAACACTGTATATAACACTGTATATAACACTGTGTATAATACTGTATATAACACTGTATATAACACTGTATATAACACTGTATACTATTGAAGCTGTAACTGCACAATGCATTTGCACGCAGAGTTACATCCCCAGGGATTCAATTAGACTTTGTTTATGTCTTATTCCAATGAGAGTTATGCTGCTAAGACAGAAGAGTATTATGTTTTAGCATAACTTAGACTCAATATTATCCTCTTTGAAAAAGATGCTTTTTAAATAATGCTAATTTATACATTAAATCAAATGGGACAAATACATCTTTGATGTGTGAATCCACTAGCCGTCTCTGTCTTAGTGCTCTCATTACTATTGAAACCAGCTCAAATAAACCAGTGAAATCAGACAAGTCATCCAGAGACCAACCTGCCCTCAGCTCAACTAGGCTCCGCTGTCGCAGCGATGAAGCCGAGCACAAACAGCAGCAGCAGACCTTGAGAGGATAACCCCGCGTTGCTACTGAATTCCCTGATAACACCGTCACGTTGCTTTGCCACAAGATGTCCTCTTTGCCTACCTGCTTCACACACTCAAAGCAAGGACATCAACGGGGAAACGTCAGCATAACCCGTTCAGGACTCTGCTGGGCTTTGCGGAGCCGTAATTCCAGACTAATTGTGAGGCCTGATGTTAGAGGTCTCATAGCTCAGTATCACCAAACACATGACCCTTCTCTCTTGATATCGGAGAACTCAAGTCAAGCAGTCAATCAGCTTCTGAAGCCGTTAAGACGTTCCCAGAGTGAAGCTCTTTAACACGCTGCAGGTGTCTAGGAAGCGTTGGTTCGATCCGCCGTGTGCTTGTCCTAGCTTAAACTCTGCACCAGCCCCGGTGAGTCCCCAGCGCCGGCACCTCCCCATCGACTGCCTTGCTACAAATCAATTCTGCTGGAGGGAGGGAGGCACCGCAGCGAGGGAGAGGTAGAAATATAGGGGTCTAGAGGAGAGGAGAGAGGGAAGGAAACAAAGGAGACAGATTGAGGAGCAAAATGAAAGGGATGGAAATAGATAGATAGGGAAGGCAAAGAGAGGGAGGATGATTAACGACGAAACAGAAGTGTGATGAGGGAGGGAGGGAGGAAGACGGAGGGGGGAGGAGGACAGCTGCAGAGAAGACGACAGAGAGACGAACAGAAAGAAAAAGGGACAGAAGGGAGCGAGTGGCCCGTCCACAGGGGACGGAGAGGGACAGGAGGACAGTACAAAGTAAAGAGAGAGGTTAGGAAGGAGGAAGGAAGAAGGAGGGGGAGGAATGGAGAGAGAGGAAGCATCCCAGCAGGGGTTTCCGCAGGGTGAACTCAGCCAGAGTGAGAGGCGCTGCTGAGCTGAGCTCCTGAATTATTAAAAGGCAATATTTTGCAGCAAACGGCCGCGGCCATGTTGGACGTGTCTGCTGAGGGACAAGGACTCAGAGTGTTTAAGAAGTGTTTACATGAGCCTCTTGTGATTGGACGCAGCGCAGTTTGTGCTTTTTGCTTAATCGTCTTATTTAAAAAATATTGTGGCGGGTTGTTGCCTTTGCAAATGTGTGTGTGTGTGTGTGTGTGTGTGTGTTTCTGTGTATGTGTGTGTGTGTGTGTGTGTGTGTATGTGTGTGTGCGTGTGTGCGTGCGTGTGTGCGTGTGTGTGTGTGTCTGTGTTTCTGTGTGTGTGTGTGTGTGTGTGTGTGTGTGTGTGTGTGTGCTCATCAGATGGAGTGTATGCCCATTTAGAGCCACTAATTAATGAGGAAGCAATGTCTTGAGGGCCTTTGTTTTAACTCCCTGCCCCAGTGGAGGGCAACCAGCAAATTAAGACACACACACACACACACACACACACACACACACACACACACACACACACACACACACACACACACACACACACACACATGCATCTAGTAATGGGTTCAGACAAATTCTCCACATTTACACTTGTCCTTCAGCCCTGTCTCCTGGGAGCAGCATTTGAACATAATGGAATTGTTTTCCTGGTTACGTTGTGGTGTAGACCGTAATCACTGGGTGAGGTTCAGAGCTGTTGTGTTTGAATGAATGAATGAATGAATGAACAGAGTCACAGGGAGGGTGTGTTCAGCGTGGGCATTCTAAGCAGACTCTAACACCAGAGTGTGCGGTTTGCATCCTGACTATTGCATTTATCACTTATGAATAATTTGCTGACACAACATCTTATGTACACATATATTAATAGTAAGACATTGCTGACAAATCAGAAACCTGTGTGCATGTAATGTTACAGCAGAATAAACAATGCTGAATAGACTAAAGTAACCCTGCATGCAGACTTCATTCTGTGTCTTATTCAACCTCTTCTTTAGTGAGTCAGCGGAGGACACACAGCCAGTCTCCTGGACTGCTGCTGGGTCAAAGTCTTGTGTTGGTTTGACCCGCCCATCCAACCCGACCTCCTCCTTAAACTGCGCCTCTAGCGATGAGACCGGTACGATCCAATGCCGGTGTCCAGTTCGGATGTGATGTGATTCACATATCGGATGTCGGACCGAGGTTAGCCATCCACGCACCGATCAATTAAATATGCAACGACGGTGGAGCGCGTCCACTCGGCCATGTTATGGCTGCTTGTTAGCTCTGGTAGGGTCTTTAGCTTGTTAGACTCTCACGGTGCAACATTTAGGCTTCTTCCATTAATGATCTAGTATATGTGCATTCTTTAAGGAGGACGGTCTGTGTATTAATATAAGATATATATATAATATATATAATATAATATATAATACTTTGTTTTCATACTCAACATTGGTGACCTTGCACGTATTTGGTCAAACAGTGAACTTGGGATTTGTCCAGCTGAAGATTTGGAGTCTTATGACCCCTCGGTGTCTGGATTTGGATGTTCTTTTCCGTTCCCACCTATCAGACAGGTGTGTTTGAATAAACATCTTGTTCAGTCCGGCTTTAATGATGCATGTTTTCCGTCTCACTGAGCCTCTCCTCTTCTTCCTCCAGCTCTCCTCTGCTTACCATCACTGTTCCCACCATTACGCTGTGCAAACATCAGCTCCACCGTCGCCCCGTAGCGCGGAAATATAATGAACTGCTTTTGAAGCACTCCGCTATTCTTCAAGCACTTTGACTCCGTCCCCTCATCGCGGGACCATTAGGTGGTTTTCCTCAGCTTCATCATGGGAGACTTCTTCCTGCAGACGACTCGTCCTGGATGGGAAGCTGAGAGAGAGAGCGGCTCCTTTCCTTCCCTCACTTTATTCATCTCACGCTCCGTCTGTTCCCCCGCCTCCCCCGCCTCGCTCTCCGTCCGTCTGTCCGTCTGCTCCTCGGTCGGCCTCTTCTTCATCGCTCTCCTCCCGGGTTACTCCTTTGCTCCTTGTGATGTAATTGAATTCCGCGTCCCCTGAATTGATCTTTTGCCCTTGAGGAACAGAGAGGAGGTTGTAATTGCATTTCGGTTTGGCTGCGAACGATTCTGCTGATTCGATACGGGTTTCTTTTTGCTTTCATACAGTCGACAGCAGGGGGGGTGTTGAGGAGGCAGACTGTAGAAAGCTTCTGTCTGGACCCACGGTACCTGTCAGCAGACAGATGGACATAAGCGTGACCT
>NW_027176939.1:692698-772698 GCF_023349555.1 Cebidichthys violaceus | reverse complement strand
CTCTCTCTCTCTCTCTCTCTCTCTCTCTCTCTCTCTCTCTCTCTCGCTCTCTCTCTCTCTCTCTCTCCCTGTCTCCCTCTCTCTGTCTCCCTCTCTCTGTCTCTCTCTGTCTCTCTCTCTCTCTCTCTCTCTCTCTCTCTCTCTCTGTCTCTCCCCCCCCCCCCCCTCTCTCTCCACAGCCGTTTCATTCATGAGACACAGCTCGTCATCCTTTGGATTTGGCGTGAGTTCCTCTTCTCTTCTCTCAACTCATTTGCATTGATCAATTAGTCATAACTTTGGTTACTGTGATTTATTAATGTGTTATTGGTCCCTTTGTTTCCAGGGTAACAGGAACAAAACATAGCTTCACGAGTGTAATTAAAGGACAAATGAAATCCTACACACCCGAGGCCAGTGAGGAAAAATGTGATTAGAATATTATCAAGCATAATCTGCAGCGCCAGCTATCTTTTTATTAAAGATTTCATTTGAATTAACTTCACAACTGTTTTAATAAAGTAGCAGGAAGACAACACGCTGATGTAACCCACAGCAACTATGATGTTGAAGGTTTAGCCTTCACAGGTACACCGTGACTAAAAATGAAATGATAATGCTCATCATGTTTCATGAGCTTAAGGACGTTCTTTGAGAGACGATAACTGACTAATGCAGCAACGTTTTACCGTGGCAACAACACATGGACATGTGGTGCTGAATGTTTCACACCACATCAAAGCATTCAGTAGATCTTTAGAACCACCGACTGTCTGAACTGATGCACAGACTTAAGATCAAGTGCCTCTTTATTCTCTTTAGTTCACGTTCACACATTATCCACTGTCCTCTCAGTGTTGATGGTGAATGTAATCAGTCACTCGGTGTCTTCTATATTGACTGAGGAAGCTGAGGTCCCCTGCTTGTAGAGCCATGCTGGCATTGCCTTCATGTACCATGATGCATTGCACGCGATGTTCTGATGCCCAGCGTCCCCACAAGCCATATCCTGTATATTCATCCATAACATCCTCTGCTCTCTGATTTTGGGATAATATTTTCACTGTTGGAAACGTAACTAGATGCCAGCGATAAATAGTCATTAAAAAGATGCAGCTTTCGTAAGACGTTAGACGTGATAACTGTAATAACACTGTAATAACTCAACATCTTCAGACCTTTTCCTGTCTTCGTCTGTGGGTTTCTGTCTCTGCCGTAGTTTGACGCCACGCTGGACGTTCTGTCGTCTTTCATCGTCCTCTGGCGCTACAGCAACGCAGCGGCTGTGCACTCTGCACACAGAGAGTACATGTGAGTACCAAACAGAGCGCTGACTTCAGTTAATGTTCCACCAATGTATGCGGTGCGATGCAGTTTGTGTTTCCCTTCTCCACCTGCAGAGAGCTGCTGGATGTATTTATGTATCTGCAGCATTCATACATCTATCTGTCTTTGCATTTCATGTTTTTAGTCTACCAACACCCACTGATCTTGATTTATGTTTTGCAAAGATGCTAATTCAACAACTAAATCTAGGTTTGCAGTTCTTCTTCTGTCAGAGATGGTATTTATTTCAGGACCGTGTGATATTTTAATGGTTGTCTTTTACTGGGAAACACAAACAGCATTCACTTATTATTATGTACCTAATATGTTACACACTAAAACCACATAACACATGTGCATACTGTACATGTACCCTGAAAGTCAGACATTTCAGATCCACGTCTTATTTGCTGTAAACAGACAGAAACTAAAGTTTGACAAATGTTCTTTGTTCTCACACTAACTAAGAATAGATAAAGGGTCAGGACTAAATACACATTTTGAATCAGGTCGAGGCTAATGGATGGATGGAGGGTGTATTTGGGCTACATAAATACATTTGTATTTAGCAGCTATGTTTATTTGTTTAATGCCATGCTAAGCCAGTCGTATTTCTCGTTAATGCGTGGATATTCTACCACATTTAATAATTGGAACTCCAGTGAAGCAATTTCTTAAAAGTGTCTTGGAGAGACTCATTCCCCAAACACACGCAGATTCTAAACGTCGCCTTTCGCTCCGTGCATTGTGACGGTGTTGTAGTGACTGACCACCATCCCAATCAGTGACAGGATGAACACCACCTGTCAGACACCGTGTGTCACAGGAAGTGAGACCGTCAAAAGTCAAGCCATGCAGAGGTGTTCGTCTTATTCTACTGCTGCCAGAGCTAGTGAGTGTGCATGCATCATGTAGCCCCCCCCCCCCCCCCCCCCACATTGAACAAACATCACACTTTGCCTCCCCCTAAGCGCCCCGACTGCAGTCGGCAGCTTGTTTATTCTGGTAACACACACAGCACCCCAAAGACATGGTGAACAGTCGTCTGACGTCTGCCAAGTACTGGTTTTAGATTCAATGTATTATCACTCAAATCAGACATGAAGAGGCCTTTCAGTGTTTGTGTTGTAGCATCATCCATCATGCACCGAGTCATGTGGCTAATTGTACCCGAAGCCTGTGAAATTAACTTTAATATACAATATAACTGAAGGGAATTATTTGTTGGACTGTTTAAATCTTTAATATTTCTCAGCGGTTGGTAAAACCCTTTCCTAGTTTGTCAGACTGGAAGCCACCGCCAGCATCACTCATAACAGTTTATGTCTGCATACTGTGACAAATGATCCTCATGCAAATGCTAAAGAGGGAGAGACTAGAAGCTGTAGACGTTGTGACCGATCTCCAGTCGGCTGCTTCAGGTTGTTGCTTTGGTTCAACTGCTGCCATGCTGGAAGAAGCTCCTAAAACTCTCTGTCTGCTCTTCTGTCTGCTCTTCTGTCTGCTCTTCTGTCTGCTCTTCTGTCTGCTCTCTGTCTGCTCTCTGTCTGCTCTCTGTCTGCTCTTCTGTCTGCTCTCTGTCTGCTCTCTGTCTGCTCTTCTGTCTGCTCTCTGTCTGCTCTTCTGTCTGCTCTCTGTCTGCTCTCTGTCTGCTCTCTGTCTGCTCTCTATCTGCTCTTCTGTCTGCTCTCTGTCTGCTCTTCTGTCTGCTCTCTGTCTGCTCTCTGTCTGCTCTCTATCTGCTCTTCTGTCTGCTCTCTGTCTGCTCTTCTGTCTGCTCTCTGTCTGCTCCTCTGTCTGCTCTTCTGTCTGCTCTCTGTCTGCTCTTCTGTCTGCTCTCTGTCTGCTCTCTGTCTGCTCTCTATCTGCTCTTCTGTCTGCTCTCTGTCTGCTCTTCTGTCTGCTCTCTGTCTGCTCTTCTGTCTGCTCTCTGTCTACTCTCTGTCTGCTCTCTATCTGCTCTTCTGTCTGCTCTCTGTCTGCTCTTCTGTCTGTTCTTCTGTCTGCTCTCTGTCTGCTCTTCTGTCTGTTCTTCTGTCTGCTCTCTGTCTGCTCTTCTGTCTGCTCTCTGTCTGCTCTTCTGTCTGCTCTCTGTCTGCTCTTCTGTCTGCTCTCTGTCTGCTCTCTATCTGCTCTTCTGTCTGCTCTCTGTCTGCTCTTCTGTCTGCTCTCTGTCTGCTCCCCTGTCTGCTCTTCTGTCTGCTCTCTGTCTGCTCTTCTGTCTGTTCTTCTGTCTGCTCTCTGTCTGCTCTTCTGTCTGTTCTTCTGTCTGCTCTCTGTCTGTTCTTCTGTCTGCTCTCTGTCTGCTCTTCTGTCTGTTCTTCTGTCTGCTCTCTGTCTGCTCTTCTGTCTGTTCTTCTGTCTGCTCTCTGTCTGCTCTCTGTCTGCTCTCTGTCTGCTCTTCTGTCTGCTCTCTGTCTGCTCTTCTGTCTGCTCTCTGTCTGCTCTCTGTCTGCTCTCTATCTGCTCTTCTGTCTGCTCTCTGTCTGCTCTTCTGTCTGCTCTCCGTCTGCTCCTCTGTCTGCTCTTCTGTCTGCTCTCTGTCTGCTCTTCTGTCTGTTCTTCTGTCTGCTCTCTGTCTGCTCTTCTGTCTGTTCTTCTGTCTGCTCTCTGTCTGCTCTTCTGTCTGCTCTCTGTCTGCTCTCTGTCTGCTCTCTGTCTGCTCTTCTGTCTGCTCTCTGTCTGCAGGGCGTGTGTGGTCCTTGGGGTTGTGTTCATTCTCTCCTCCGTGTGCATCGTTGGGAAGGCCATCCATGATCTGACAACCAGGGTGCCCCCGGAAGTGGTAAGACCCTTTAAAGCCTTTCATTAAAATGTTTAAAGTGAATATCAGACTGTAAATCACGAGTGTTGATGAGTGATTTATGTTTATGATATTGATGTCTTACGGCACTGGACAGCAGGGGGCGATGTGTTTCTCATTTTGAAGTTCTGATCAGCGCTTATTTTAACTCAAGGTTAAACCTGCCGCCACAGTGCAGCAGGTTGAATCTTACCTTGTGATTCTCTACAGTGTGTCGTGAAAACAGGAGACGCAGCTCGTTAGCACCTCCTAGCTAACCCCCAACCACATAAACAACCTGCTCATGGGAAAAGTGCCAAACACTGGCGTACGTGTGAGAGTTTAATGGGCATGAATCACCACACACACACATGATGTGCCACACACACACAGATGGTGTGCCACACACACACACACACACACACACACACACACACACACAAACACAAACACGGCACGAGTAATGAAATAGCCTTGAGTTCTACATGCGCTCGATTTCAGTCAACACACACACACACAGTACGTGTACACACACACACACACACACAGTACGTGTACACACACACACACACACAGTACGAGTACACACACACACACACAGTACGTGTACACACACACACACACAGTACGAGTACACACACACACACACAGTACGTGTACACACACACACAGTACGAGTACACACACACACACACACACACACAGTACGAGTACACACACACACACACAGTACGTGTACACACACACACAGTACGAGTACACACACACACACACACACACAGTACGAGTACACACACACACACACAGTACGTGTACACACACACACAGTACGTGTACACACACACACACACAGTACGAGTACACACACACACACACACAGTACGAGTACACACACACACAGTACGAGTACACACACACCACTCGTTGTGAGCGAGGTCTCTTTTTATAGCTCTCTGCTGTAGCTCCTCTGACGTCACAGTGTTCCTCTCCCTCCACCTGACTGCTGTTCCTCCTCCCTCGTCTCCACACACACACACACACACACACACACACACACACACACACACACACACACACTTCATCTTTAATGTCAACACTTCACTCCTCTCTCTCTCTCTCTCTCTCTCTCTCTCTCTCTCTTTCTTTCTCTCTCTCTGGAGGTGTTAAGACTATGAATAAGATCCCCCAAAATAGTCTTGTCTCTCTGTTGCCGGGGCACGGCCCAACCCTTCTATCGTCACGCTGTTTTGGGAGCGCCCCCCCCAACCCTCTTGTTGTGGTTTGTAAATGATTTAACCTTCGCCATCTGTCCTTTGAGAGATTTATAAAAGTCCTCATCCCTCTTTAAAATTCCAAGCTTCCTAGTTTCAAAGCTCTAATTTGCACTTCTTGATTTTGTTATTGAGCCCAGCAGCAGATCTTCACATTGTACTTGCACACCTGAATTATAAAACATCCTTGAGCTGCGGGGGAATTTGAATTTGAGACAGCGCCACTAGTGGCCAAAACTCCATTGGGGTACTCTTTAAAAATGTAGACATATTTGTTTGCTTGTAGCTTATTGTAATGCAAATATTTGTTATCTGTGAATGTACTTTAAGTCACTACGCCATGATGACATAGCAAAGGTGTGACCATGTGTGACCATGACTGTTTGTAATGAGAGATGTATAATATCCACCGAAAGTCGTTTCAAGCAGTTTTTACACAGAAAGCAAATGTTCACCTGGCATTACCATCAGTCTGACTGTTCAGATGGTTTAGCTATAAGCTAACTTGCACAGATAGCTCTCTATTGATAGAGGCACATTCACGTCGCTGTCCGTCTGGAAAAAGCTGGATTGTGAATTTCCTAAATATTAAAAGCTAGGTAGCAACTCACACATACAGTGTATACATTTTGACAATAAATGAAACAAAGTGAGACACAACAACAACAACGATAATGAGGACAAAACATGAAGACAGAGCGTCTGCATTCATGTGGATACAATGAGATATAAAGAGAGGATGAATACAAACATATCCGCAAATGAGAAGCCGAGAGACTGAAGCCGGTGGGAGGCAGGTTGAGGGGCAGCGTCCGTTTGATGCTCCGCTGCCATTATGTGGAGGGAATCTGGGGGTGTGAGGTCTCAGAGGAGCTTCCTGACACCAGCATAAGCCTATTACCACTGTCTGTCTCTCTGACGTCCTCTCTTCTCCTTTGTTCTGCACCATCTTCTCTGTCGGTTGGGGGCTCCGACTCGCCCTGTGTCTTTACATCTGATTGATTATCAAGAATAATCTCTATTTATTATGTAAAAGCGACTGGGCTTTGTGAGATTTCAGATGCAGGAGTTTAAAGGATTCTTCTCATTTATCCAGTCTCTCTCTCTCTCTCTCTCTCTCTTCTTTCTTCCCTCACTATCGCGTCTCTCCTCCCTCCTTATGCTCCGTCTCTTTCGTTGTTTCCCTTCCATTGTTATGCGCAGACTCTCTCTCTAACCTCTACACGATCACCTAGTCAGTGTCCCTCCATTAACATGCCATGACAAATACTCTCCATCATTCAGACGGCCTCCTTTCTTTTTGTTTCTTTCTTTCTGTGTGGCAGAAACAGGCTTGTTCATTGAAGTCTCCATCTAACAGAAGTCAGAGGTGATTTATCACCGATCTGTCCCTGTGCTCTGTTTGTACGGCGTGAGCGTGACCCAAAGAGCCAGATAGAGATTAAACAAAAAGAGAATGAAAAATGGAAGAGGGAAATCCGTCTCTGGTTTCTGCTTCTGAGAGATCTTCCTGTTCGTGTTTAAAACAGAACGGCAGAAGATTGCAGTGCGAACGCTGTAAAACGTCGCCCACCTTGAAGCATCGGGCTTTAAAATCTCATCGAGCGGACGGAGGGCGAGGAAAATCAGGAATCCCGATTCGCATCACGTCCTGGGTCGCTGCTCTCATGGCGGGCCGTCTGTGTCTAGTGCCTGATTAAACTCAGAGCTGAGATTGGCTCTCCCTGGACGGAGAGAGGGCAACGCACACTGATGCAACACATACACACACACACACACACACACACACACACACACACACACACACACAGACACACACACACACGCACGCACGCACGCACGCACACACACACACACACACACACACACACACACACACACACACACACACACACACAGACATACAGTACATGCACTTGTTTTTACACACTCCCTTCTCTGATCTTGGTCTCAGTAATCCTCAACTTCAAAGTGTCTGAAAGCATGCACTGCACACAGAACGAGTGTTCCATGATACTGTAAAGCAGAGAGAGTACTGAACACAAGCAGCAGCCAGCCTATGAAGGACATGTGTGTGTGTATGTGTATGTATTCAGGCAGCTTTACGAAGCGGTGCAGTCATTCAGCACAAGCTCCGCCTTATTCTGCCTCCATCTCGTTCTAGTAAAAAGGGTTTAAGGGATTAATACGTTATTAGCTGACCAGCTAAGAGCTCAAGCTACAAACAAGTGCATGTTGGTTTACAAGACGATGCAGCGTGTGTGTGTGTGTGTGTGTGTGTGTGTGTGTGTGTGTGTGTGTGTGTGTGTGTGTGTGCGTGCTGAAGCTTATTTTGATAAGTGAAACAACTAAACTCTCATTCTCCACATTCTTTTCCTGGGATTTTTAACGAATAACTTGTGTGCAGAGATGACAACTTTCAAAGATTTATTTTTACCGTAATCAGCAACCAAATAAGAACAGGTTTTACTACATGATACTATGCATTATTGTAGTTAAATTCAGATATACTTCAGTTGATGGTTCACCATGTACAATGTATGCCTCCAAGTGTTGTGTGACATCAGACCGCTGCAAACAAGAAGTTTGCAATTCACTCTGTAGTTCATTGTATACTGTCAATCATTTTATTTTAGTGTCCAAATGCAAGTGTGAAAAGTATGCACAAATATATGCATCAAAACTCCCACCAACCACTGTAAAAGATGATGAATCCCACAATGCAATGTGTCATATCTTCTGTGGAAGTTAAGTCTTCGACATCGTCCCAATGCAGAGTTCATGTCACGATGACGGCAAATGATCACGACTCTTAGTGTCACACTAAATTATCTGCACACTGAGTATACTATTGAATATCTCAACATTTCAGCTGTTCATATGATAACTTAAGAAAAGTAACTCCTAAACTTTCCTACGAAAGCCAGTAACGCGCAAACTTCAGCTCGTTACATACGGTCTTTTCAAAATGTACTAAAAAGTGAGATGTCTATCAAACAGCCTTTAAATACCCACTCAGTCCTTACAAAGAGTCTGATCAGGCACATTAAGTGAAAGCACCTGTGTGGGTGGACCATGAGTGTGTAGTGCCTTGAATAAATACAGTCTATTATTAGGCCTGATGTTAGTAATTCATGTCTAACTTCACCATTCGGTCCGACAGATGGAAGCAATGTGACATATAGGAGGGGACACGAAGAACGTCAGGCTGAAAGCAACACTCGAGTTAGAACATGTTTTCAATTCAACAAAAGAGAAGTTAAAATATACAGTATGAAGCTGAGTTCCATTTAGCTGCTTTAGTTTCAGGGTTCTGCTATTTCAGTCCTGGCTCAATGTCACACTGTCATGGCTTATAGGGCACTTTTATTTTTTATTTTTAGTAATAATACTTGAATAGAACAGAGAACGGAGCCGTTGTTAATGTTATTAGTAACGCCTGTGCTTTTTCCTACTATGAGTCAGTAAATATGTCCACCATGAGAAAAAGGCCTATTACATCTGTTTACATCTGTTACATCTGTTTACATCTGTTTACATCTGTTACATCTGTTTACATCTGTTACATCTGTTACATCTGTTACATCTGTTACATATGTTTACATCTGTTTACATCTGTTACATCTGTTTACATCTGTTTACATCTGTTACATCTGTTACATCTGTTACATCTGTTTACATCTGTTTACATCTGTTACATATGTTTATATCTGTTACATCTGTTTACATCGGTTTACATCTGTTACATCTGTTTACATATGTTACATCTGTTTACATATGTTACATATGTTTACATATGTTACATATGTTTATATATGTTACATCTGTTACATATGTTTACATCTGTTACATCTGTTTACATCTCTTACATCTGTTTATATATGTTACATCTGTTACATATGTTTACATCTGTTACATCTGTTTACATCTGTTTACATCTCTTACATCTGTTTACATATGTTACATCTGTTTACACCTGTTTACATCTGTTACATCTGTTGTATCAGTTTACATCCGTTTACATCTGTTACATATGTTTACATCTGTTTACATCTGTTTACATCTGTTACATATGTTTACATCTGTTTACATCTGTTGTATCAGTTTACATCTGTTTACATCTGTTACATATGTTTACATCTGTTTACATCTGTTACATCTGTTTACATCTGTTTACATATGTTACATCTGTTTACATCTGTTTACATATGTTACATATGTTACATATGTTTACATCTGTTTACATCTGTTACATATGTTTACATCTGTTTACATCTGTTGTATCAGTTTACATCTGTTTACATCTGTTACATATGTTTACATCTGTTTACATCTGTTACATCTGTTTACATCTGTTACATCTGTTTACATCTCTTACATATGTTTACATCTGTTTACACCTGTTTACATCTGTTACATCTGTTACATCTGTTACATATGTTGTATCAGTTTACATCTGTTACATATGTTTACATCCGTTTACATCTGTTGTATCAGTTTACATCTGTTTACATCTGTTACATATGTTTACATCTGTTTACATCTGTTACATCTGTTTACATATGTTACATCTGTTTACATCTGTTTACATATGTTACATATGTTACATATGTTACATATGTTTACATCTGTTTACATCTGTAACATATGTTTACATCTGTTACATATGTTTACATCTGTTACATCTGTTACATCAGTTTACATCTGTTACATCAGTTTACATCTGTTACATATGTTTACATCTATTATATCTGTTTACATATGTTTACATTGTTACATATGTTTACATTTGTTACATATGTTACATATGTTACATATGTTTACATCTGTTTACATCTGTTACATCTGTTTACATCTGTTACATCTGTTACATATGTTTACATCTGTTTACATCTGTTACATCTGTTACATATGTTTACATCTGTTTACATCTGTTACATCTGTTTACATCTGTTTACATCTGTTACATATGTTTACATATGTTTACATCTGTTTACATCTGTTGTATCAGTTTACATCTGTTTACATCTGTTACATATGTTTACATCTGTTTACATCTGTTACATCTGTTTACATCTGTTTACATATGTTACATCTGTTTACATCTGTTTACATATGTTACATATGTTACATATGTTTACATCTGTTTACATCTGTTACATCTGTTTACATCTGTTACATTTGTTACATATGTTGTATCAGTTTACATCTGTTACATATGTTTACATCTGTTGTATCAGTTTACATCTGTTTACATCTGTTAAATCTGTTTACATCTGTTTACATATGTTACATCTGTTTACATCTGTTTACATATGTTACATATGTTTACATCTGTTTACATCTGTTACATATGTTTACATCTGTTACATCTGTTACACATGTTTACATCTGTTTACATCTGTTACATATGTTTACATCTGTTTACATCTGTTTACATCTGTTACATATGTTTACATCTGTTTACATCTGTTTACATCTGTTGTATCAGTTTACATCTGTTTACATCTGTTACATATGTTTACATCTGTTTACATCTGTTACATCTGTTTACATCTGTTTACATATGTTACATCTGTTTACATCTGTTTACATCTGTTTACATATGTTACATCTGTTTACATCTGTTTACATATGTTACATATGTTACATATGTTTACATCTGTTTACATATGTTACATATGTTTACATCTGTTTACATCTGTTGTATCAGTTTACATCTGTTTACATCTGTTACATATGTTTACATCTGTTTACATCTGTTTACATCTGTTACATATGTTTACATCTGTTTACATCTGTTACATCTGTTTACACCTGTTTACATCTGTTACATCTGTTACATATGTTGTATCAGTTTACATCTGTTACATATGTTTACATCTGTTTACATCTGTTGTATCAGTTTACATCTGTTTACATCTGTTACATATGTTTACATCTGTTTACATCTGTTTACATCTGTTACATCTGTTTACATATGTTACATCTGTTTACATCTGTTTACATATGTTACATATGTTACATATGTTTACATCTGTTTACATCTGTTACATATGTTTACATCTGTTACATCTGTTACACATGTTACATATGTTTACATCTGTTTACATCTGTTACATATGTTTACATCTGTTACATCTGTTACACATGTTTACATCTGTTTACATCTGTTACATCTGTTTACATCTGTTACATATGTTTACATCTGTTACATCTGTTACATCTGTTACATCTGTTTACATCTGTTACATCAGTTTACATCTGTTACATATGTTTACATCTATTATATCTGTTTACATATGTTTACATTGTTACATATGTTTACATTTGTTACATCTGTTTACATATGTTACATATGTTTACATCTGTTTACATCTGTTACATATGTTTACATCTGTTTACATCTGTTACATCTGTTTACATCTGTTTACATCTGTTACATATGTTTACATCTGTTTACATCTGTTACATCTGTTACACATGTTTACATCTGTTTACATCTGTTACATCTGTTTACATCTGTTACATATGTTTACATCTGTTTACATCTGTTGTATCAGTTTACATCTGTTTACATCTGTTACATCTGTTTACATCTGTTTACATATGTTACATCTGTTTACATCTGTTTACATATGTTACATATGTTACATATGTTTACATCTGTTTACATCTGTTACATATGTTTACATCTGTTTACATCTGTTGTATCAGTTTACATCTGTTTACATCTGTTACATATGTTTACATCTGTTTACATCTGTTACATCTGTTTACATCTGTTACATATGTTTACATCTGTTTACATCTGTTGTATCAGTTTACATCTGTTTACATCTGTTACATATGTTTACATCTGTTTACATCTGTTACATATGTTTACATCTGTTACATATGTTTACATCTGTTTACATCTGTTTACACCTGTTTACATCTGTTACATCTGTTACATATGTTGTATCAGTTTACATCTGTTACATATGTTTACATCTGTTTACATCTGTTGTATCAGTTTACATCTGTTTACATCTGTTACATATGTTTACATCTGTTTACATCTGTTACATCTGTTTACATCTGTTTACATATGTTACATCTGTTTACATCTGTTTACATATGTTACATATGTTTACATCTGTTTACATATGTTACATATGTTTACATCTGTTACATATGTTTACATCTGTTACATCTGTTACACATGTTTACATCTGTTTACATCTGTTACATCTGTTTACATCTGTTACATATGTTTACATCTGTTACATCTGTTTACATTTGTTACATCTGTTACATCTGTTTACATCTGTTACATCAATTTACATATGTTACATATGTTTACATCTATTATATCTGTTACATCTGTTTACATTGTTACATATGTTTACATTTGTTACATCTGTTTACATATGTTACATATGTTACATCTGTTACATCTGTTTACATCTGTTACATCAGTTTACATCTGTTACATATGTTTACATCTATTATATCTGTTTACATATGTTTACATTGTTACATCTGTTTACATATGTTACATATGTTACATATGTTTACATCTGTTTACATCTGTTACATATGTTTACATCTGTTTACATCTGTTTACATCTGTTACATCTGTTTACATCTGTTTACATCTGTTACATATGTTTACATCTGTTTACATCTGTTTACATCTGTTACATCTGTTACACATGTTTACATCTGTTTACATCTGTTACATCTGTTTACATCTGTTTACATCTGTTTACATCTGTTACATATGTTTACATCTGTTTACATCTGTTGTATCAGTTTACATGTTACATATGTTTACATCTGTTTACATCTGTTACATCTGTTTACATCTGTTTACATATGTTACATCTGTTTACATCTGTTTACATATGTTACATATGTTACATATGTTTACATCTGTTTACATCTGTTACATATGTTTACATCTGTTTACATCTGTTGTATCAGTTTACATCTGTTTACATCTGTTACATATGTTTACATCTGTTTACATCTGTTACATCTGTTTACATCTGTTACATCTGTTTACATCTCTTACATATGTTTACATCTGTTTACACCTGTTTACATCTGTTACATCTGTTACATATGTTGTATCAGTTTACATCTGTTATATATGTTTACATCCGTTTACATCTGTTGTATCAGTTTACATCTGTTACATATGTTTACATCTGTTTACATCTGTTACATCTGTTTACATATGTTACATCTGTTTACATCTGTTTACATATGTTACATATGTTACATATGTTTACATCTGTTTACATCTGTAACATATGTTTACATCTGTTACATATGTTTACATCTGTTACATCTGTTACATCAGTTTACATCTGTTACATCAGTTTACATCTGTTACATATGTTTACATCTATTATATCTGTTTACATATGTTTACATTGTTACATATGTTTACATTTGTTACATCTGTTTACATATGTTACATATGTTACATATGTTTACATCTGTTTACATCTGTTACATCTGTTTACATCTGTTTACATCTGTTACATCTGTTACATATGTTTACATCTGTTTACATCTGTTACATCTGTTACATATGTTTACATCTGTTTACATCTGTTACATCTGTTTACATCTGTTTACATCTGTTACATATGTTTACATCTGTTTACATATGTTACATCTGTTTACATATGTTACATATGTTACATATGTTTACATCTGTTTACATCTGTTACATATGTTTACATCTGTTTACATCTGTTGTATCAGTTTACATCTGTTTACATATGTTACATATGTTTACATCTGTTTACATCTGTTACATCTGTTTACATCTGTTACATATGTTTACATCTGTTACATCTGTTTACACCTGTTTACATCTGTTACATTTGTTACATATGTTGTATCAGTTTACATCTGTTACATATGTTTACATCTGTTGTATCAGTTTACATCTGTTTACATCTGTTACATCTGGTTACATCTGTTTACATATGTTACATCTGTTTACATCTGTTTACATATGTTACATATGTTTACATCTGTTTACATCTGTTACATATGTTTACATCTGTTACATCTGTTACACATGTTTACATCTGTTTACATCTGTTACATATGTTTACATCTGTTTACATCTGTTTACATCTGTTACATATGTTTACATCTGTTTACATCTGTTGTATCAGTTTACATCTGTTTACATCTGTTACATATGTTTACATCTGTTTACATCTGTTACATCTGTTTACATCTGTTTACATATGTTACATCTGTTTACATCTGTTTACATCTGTTTACATATGTTACATCTGTTTACATCTGTTTACATATGTTACATATGTTACATATGTTTACATCTGTTTACATATGTTACATATGTTTACATCTGTTTACATCTGTTGTATCAGTTTACATCTGTTTACATCTGTTACATATGTTTACATCTGTTTACATCTGTTTACATCTGTTACATATGTTTACATCTGTTTACATCTGTTACATCTGTTTACACCTGTTTACATCTGTTACATCTGTTACATATGTTGTATCAGTTTACATCTGTTACATATGTTTACATCTGTTTACATCTGTTGTATCAGTTTACATCTGTTTACATCTGTTACATATGTTTACATCTGTTTACATCTGTTTACATCTGTTTACATATGTTACATCTGTTTACATCTGTTTACATATGTTACATATGTTACATATGTTTACATCTGTTTACATCTGTTACATATGTTTACATCTGTTACATCTGTTACACATGTTTACATCTGTTTACATCTGTTACATCTGTTTACATCTGTTACACCTGTTACATCTGTTTACATCTGTTACATCAGTTTACATCTGTTACATATGTTTACATCTATTATATCTGTTTACATATGTTTACATTGTTACATATGTTTACATTTGTTACATCTGTTTACATATGTTACATGTTACATATGTTTACATCTGTTTACATCTGTTACATATGTTTACATCTGTTTACATCTGTTTACATCTGTTACATCTGTTACACATGTTTACATCTGTTTACATCTGTTACATCTGTTACATATGTTTACATCTGTTTACATCTGTTGTATCAGTTTACATCTGTTTACATCTGTTACATCTGTTTACATCTGTTTACATCTGTTTACATATGTTACATCTGTTTACATCTGTTTACATATGTTACATATGTTACATATGTTTACATCTGTTTACATCTGTTACATATGTTTACATCTGTTTACATCTGTTGTATCAGTTTACATCTGTTTACATCTGTTTACATCTGTTACATCTGTTACATATGTTGTATCAGTTTACATCTGTTACATATGTTTACATCTGTTTACATCTGTTGTATCAGTTTACATCTGTTTACATCTGTTACATATGTTTACATCTGTTTACATCTGTTTACATCTGTTTACATATGTTACATCTGTTTACATCTGTTTACATATGTTACATATGTTACATATGTTTACATCTGTTTACATCTGTTACATATGTTTACATCTGTTACATCTGTTACACATGTTTACATCTGTTTACATCTGTTACATCTGTTTACATCTGTTACATCTGTTACATCTGTTTACATCTGTTACATCAGTTTACATCTGTTACATATGTTTACATCTATTATATCTGTTTACATATGTTTACATTGTTACATATGTTTACATTTGTTACATCTGTTTACATATGTTACATGTTACATATGTTTACATCTGTTTACATCTGTTACATATGTTTACATCTGTTTACATCTGTTTACATCTGTTACATCTGTTACACATGTTTACATCTGTTTACATCTGTTACATCTGTTACATATGTTTACATCTGTTTACATCTGTTGTATCAGTTTACATCTGTTTACATCTGTTACATCTGTTTACATCTGTTTACATCTGTTTACATATGTTACATCTGTTTACATCTGTTTACATATGTTACATATGTTACATATGTTTACATCTGTTTACATCTGTTACATATGTTTACATCTGTTTACATCTGTTGTATCAGTTTACATCTGTTTACATCTGTTACATATGTTTACATCTGTTTACATCTGTTACATCTGTTTACATCTGTTACATATGTTTACATCTGTTGTATCAGTTTACATCTGTTTACATCTGTTACATATGTTTACATCTGTTTACATCTGTTACATATGTTTACATCTGTTACATATGTTTACATCTGTTACATATGTTTACATCTGTTTACATCTGTTTACACCTGTTTACATCTGTTACATCTGTTACATATGTTGTATCAGTTTACATCTGTTACATATGTTTACATCTGTTTACATCTGTTGTATCAGTTTACATCTGTTTACATCTGTTACATATGTTTACATCTGTTTACATCTGTTACATCTGTTTACATCTGTTTACATATGTTACATCTGTTTACATCTGTTTACATATGTTACATATGTTTACATCTGTTTACATATGTTACATATGTTTACATCTGTTACATATGTTTACATCTGTTACATCTGTTACACATGTTTACACATGTTTACATCTGTTTACATCTGTTACATATGTTTACATCTGTTTACATCTGTTTACATCTGTTACATCTGTTTACATCTGTTACATATGTTTACATCTGTTACATATGTTTACATTTGTTACATCTGTTTACATCTGTTACATCAATTTACATATGTTACATATGTTTACATCTATTATATCTGTTACATCTGTTTACATTGTTACATATGTTTACATTTGTTACATCTGTTTACATATGTTACATATGTTACATCTGTTACATCTGTTACATCAGTTTACATCTGTTACATATGTTTACATCTATTATATCTGTTTACATATGTTTACATTGTTACATCTGTTTACATATAATACATATGTTACATATGTTTACATCTGTTTACATCTGTTACATATGTTTACATCTGTTTACATCTGTTTACATCTGTTACATCTGTTTACATCTGTTTACATCTGTTACATATGTTTACACATGTTTACATCTGTTTACATCTGTTACATCTGTTACACATGTTTACATCTGTTTACATCTGTTACATCTGTTTACATCTGTTTACATCTGTTTACATCTGTTTACATCTGTTACATATGTTTACATCTGTTTACATCTGTTGTATCAGTTTACATCTGTTACATATGTTTACATCTGTTTACATCTGTTACATCTGTTTACATCTGTTTACATATGTTACATCTGTTTACATATGTTACATCTGTTTACATCTGTTTACATATGTTACATATGTTACATATGTTTACATCTGTTTACATCTGTTACATATGTTACATATGTTTACATCTGTTGTATCAGTTTACATCTGTTTACATCTGTTACATCTGTTACATATGTTTACATCTGTTTACATCTGTTACATCTGTTACATATGTTTACATCTGTTACATATGTTTACATCTGTTACATATGTTTACATCTGTTACATCTGTTTACTCCTGTTTACATCTGTTACATCTGTTACATATGTTGTATCAGTTTACATCTGTTACATATGTTTACATCTGTTTACATCTGTTACATATGTTTACATATGTTTACATCTGTTACATCTGTTTACATCTGTTTACATATGTTACATCTGTTTACATCTGTTTACATATGTTACATATGTTTACATCTGTTTACATCTGTTACATATGTTTACATCTGTTTACATCTGTTACATATGTTTACATCTGTTACATATGTTTACATCTGTTACATATGTTTACATCTGTTACATCTGTTACACATGTTTACATCTGTTTACATCTGTTACATATGTTTACATTTGTTACATCTGTTACATCTGTTTACATCTGTTACATCAATTTACATCTGTTACATATGTTTACATATGTTTACATATGTTACATCTGTTACATCTGTTTACATCTGTTACATCAGTTTACATCTGTTACATCAGTTTACATCTGTTACATATGTTTACATATGTTACATCTGTTACATCTGTTTACATCTGTTACATCAGTTTACATCTGTTACATCAGTTTACATCTGTTACATATGTTTACATCTATTATATCTGTTTACATATGTTTACATTGTTACATATGTTTACATTTGTTACATATGTTTACATATGTTTACATTTGTTACATATGTTTACATATGTTTACATCTGTTTACATCTGTTTACATCTGTTTACATCTGTTTACATATGTTTACATCTGTTTACATCTGTTACATCTGTTTACATCTGTTTACATCTGTTTACATCTGTTTACATCTGTTACATCTGTTTACATCTGTTTACATATGTTTACATCTGTTTACATCTGTTACATATGTTTACATCTGTTGTATCAGTTTACATCTGTTTACATCTGTTACATCTGTTACATATGTTTACATCTGTTTACATCTGTTACATCTGTTACATATGTTTACATCTGTTACATATGTTTACATCTGTTACATATGTTTACATCTGTTACATCTGTTTACTCCTGTTTACATCTGTTACATCTGTTACATATGTTGTATCAGTTTACATCTGTTACATATGTTTACATCTGTTTACATCTGTTACATATGTTTACATATGTTTACATCTGTTACATCTGTTTACATCTGTTTACATATGTTACATCTGTTTACATCTGTTTACATATGTTACATATGTTTACATCTGTTTACATCTGTTACATATGTTTACATCTGTTTACATCTGTTACATATGTTTACATCTGTTACATATGTTTACATCTGTTACATATGTTTACATCTGTTACATCTGTTACACATGTTTACATCTGTTTACATCTGTTACATTTGTTACATCTGTTACATCTGTTTACATCTGTTACATCAATTTACATCTGTTACATATGTTTACATATGTTTACATATGTTACATCTGTTACATCTGTTTACATCTGTTACATCAGTTTACATCTGTTACATCAGTTTACATCTGTTACATATGTTTACATATGTTACATCTGTTACATCTGTTTACATCTGTTACATCAGTTTACATCTGTTACATCAGTTTACATCTGTTACATATGTTTACATCTATTATATCTGTTTACATATGTTTACATTGTTACATATGTTTACATTTGTTACATATGTTTACATATGTTTACATTTGTTACATATGTTTACATATGTTTACATCTGTTTACATCTGTTACATCTGTTTACATCTGTTACAAATGTTTACATCTGTTTACATCTGTTACATCTGTTACATCTGTTACATCTGTTTTCATCTGTTACATCTGTTACATCTGTTTACATCTGTTACATCAATTTACATCTGTTACATATGTTTACATCTGTTTACATCTGTTACATATGTTTACATCTGTTACATATGTTTACATCTGTTACATCTGTTACACATGTTTACATCTGTTACATATGTTTACATTTGTTACATCTGTTACATCTGTTTACATCTGTTACATCAATTTACATCTGTTACATATGTTTACATCTATTATATCTGTTTACATATGTTTACATTGTCACATATGTTTACATTTGTTACATATGTTACATATGTTTACATCTGTTTACATCTGTTACATCTGTTACATATGTTTACATATGTTTACATCTGTTACATCTGTTTACATCTGTTACATATGTTTACATCTGTTACATCAGTTTACATCTGTTACATATGTTTACATCTGTTACATATGTTTACATCTATTATATCTGTTTACATATGTTTACATTGTTACATATGTTTACATTTGTTACATATGTTTACATATGTTTACATATGTTTACATCTGTTACATCTGTTTACATCTGTTACAAATGTTTACATCTGTTTACATCTGTTACATCTGTTACATCTGTTTTCATCTGTTACATCTGTTACATCGGTTTACATCTGTTACATCAATTTACATCTGTTACATATGTTTACATCTATTATATCTGTTTACATATGTTTACATTGTCACATATGTTTACATTTGTTACATCTGTTTACATATGTTACATATGTTACATATGTTTACATCTGTTTACATCTGTTAAATCTGTTACATATGTTTACATCTGTTACATGTGTTTACACCTGTTTACATCTGTTTACATATGTTACATATGTTTACATCTGTTTACATCTGTTACATATGTTTACATCTGTTTACATCTGTTACATATGTTTACATCTGTTTACATCTGTTACATATGTTTACATCTGTTACATATGTTTACATCTGTTACATCTGTTACACATGTTTACATCTGTTTACATCTGTTACATATGTTTACATCTGTTACATCTGTTACATCTGTTTTCATCTGTTACATCTGTTACATCTGTTTACATCTGTTACATCAATTTACATCTGTTACATATGTTTACATCTATTATATCTGTTTACATATGTTTACATTGTCACATATGTTTACATTTGTTACATCTGTTTACATATGTTACATATGTTACATCTGTTTACATCTGTTAAATCTGTTACATATGTTTACATCTGTTACATCTGTTTACACCTGTTTACATCTGTTACATCTGTTACATATGTTGTATCAGTTTACATCTGTTACATATGTTTACATCTGTTTACATCTGTTACATATGTTTACATCTGTTTACATCTGTTACATCTGTTTACATCTGTTTACATCTGTTTACATATGTTACATATGTTTACATCTGTTTACATCTGTTACATATGTTTACATCTGTTTACATCTGTTACATATGTTTACATCTGTTTACATCTGTTACATATGTTTACATCTGTTACATATGTTTACATCTGTTACATCTGTTACACATGTTTACATCTGTTTACATCTGTTACATATGTTTACATTTGTTACATCTGTTACATCTGTTTACATCTGTTACATCAATTTACATCTGTTACATATGTTTACATCTATTATATCTGTTTACATATGTTTACATTGTCACATATGTTTACATTTGTTACATCTGTTTACATATGTTACATATGTTTACATCTGTTACATCTGTTTATATCTGTTACATATGTTTACATCTGTTACATCAGTTTACATCTGTTACATATGTTTACATCTATTATATCTGTTTACATATGTTTACATTGTTACATATGTTTACATTTGTTACATATGTTTACATATGTTTACATTTGTTACATATGTTTACATATGTTTACATCTGTTTACATCTGTTACATCTGTTTACATCTGTTACATCTGTTACATCTGTTACATCTGTTTTCATCTGTTACATCTGTTACATCTGTTTACATCTGTTACATCAATTTACATCTGTTACATATGTTTACATCTGTTTACATCTGTTACATATGTTTACATCTGTTACATATGTTTACATCTGTTACACATGTTTACATCTGTTACATATGTTTACATTTGTTACATCTGTTACATCTGTTTACATCTGTTACATCAATTTACATCTGTTACATATGTTTACATCTATTATATCTGTTTACATATGTTTACATTGTCACATATGTTTACATTTGTTACATATGTTACATATGTTTACATCTGTTTACATCTGTTACATCTGTTACATCTGTTACATATGTTTACATCTGTTTACATCTGTTTACATCTGTTACATCAGTTTACATCTGTTACATCAGTTTACATCTGTTACATATGTTTACATCTATTATATCTGTTTACATATGTTTACATTGTTACATATGTTTACATTTGTTACATATGTTTACATATGTTTACATTTGTTACATATGTTTACATATGTTTACATCTGTTTACATCTGTTACATCTGTTTACATCTGTTACAAATGTTTACATCTGTTTACATCTGTTACATCTGTTACATCTGTTTTCATCTGTTACATCTGTTACATCTGTTTACATCTGTTACATCAATTTACATCTGTTACATATGTTTACATCTATTATATCTGTTTACATATGTTTACATTGTCACATATGTTTACATTTGTTACATCTGTTTACATATGTTACATATGTTACATATGTTTACATCTGTTTACATCTGTTACATCTGTTACATATGTTTACATATGTTTACATCTGTTACATCTGTTACATCTGTTTATATCTGTTACATATGTTTACATCTGTTTACATCTGTTACATCAGTTTACATCTGTTACATCAGTTTACATCTGTTACATATGTTTACATCTATTATATCTGTTTACATATGTTTACATTGTTACATATGTTTACATTTGTTACATATGTTTAGATATGTTTACATCTGTTTACATCTGTTACATCTGTTTACATCTGTTACATCTGTTTACATTTGTTACAAATGTTTACATCTGTTTACATCTGTTACATCTGTTTACATCTGTTTACATCTGTTGTATCAGTTTACATATGTTTACATCTGTTACATCTGTTTACATCTGTTTACATCTGTTACATCTGTTTACATCTGTTACATCTGTTACATCTGTTTACATCTGTTACATATGTTTACATCTATTATATCTGTTTACATATGTTTACATTGTTACATATGTTTACATTTGTTACATATGTTTACATATGTTTACATCTGTTACATCTGTTTACATCTATTATATCTGTTTACATATGTTTACATTGTTACATATGTTTACATATGTTTACATATGTTTACATCTGTTACATCTGTTACATATGTTTACTTCTGTTTACATCTGTTACATCTGTTTTCATCTGTTACATCTGTTACATCTGTTTACATCTGTTACATATGTTTACATCTGTTTACATCTGTTACATGTGTTACATCTGTTTGTGCGAGTAGAGCCTAACAATCCATCGCTATGTCCGGTTGGTTTATTATATAATAATAATATAATATAATATATGTTATAACCCTGACCAAAGTTCCTGGTGAAGAAATGTGAAGTCTGATGAAAACAACAGAGTTCTTCTCTCTCGTGGGTCTGATCGTCCCGGTCTCCCTCTGGTCTCCCTCTTCTTTTTCTCTGCACCTTGTCTCCATCTTTCTACCCCCCGTTGGCCCAATTACCTCTGATGGGGAGCCACTCCGGGGCCGAGTGCAGGTTTTTGTGCTGAGTCTGTTTGACGCTCAAAAACTCTGGACCCTCGCATCACTTAAGGTCCACCGACCTTGGGTGGATGCACCCGGTGGAGTCTGAATATCTATTATTGATGGTTGAGCTGAGACGAGCTTTGTGGGTCATTCTGTCTGACTGATAACATCGGCGCTTCTCGGTGTTTGCCTTACGGACGCCATCTCTCCGTGTGTTTGTGTGCTTTGCTTTATCGTTGAACACACATGTTTTTTACACATATTCTCTTCCCTGTCTTTCCACAGGACGACTTCCTCTACAGCGTTGCTATAGTGAGCGGACTCACATGCGCTGTGCTGGCCGTGGCCAAGTACATGCTGGGAAGAGTGCTGACTAGCCGGGCACTCATCACTGACGGTAGTGTACACACACACACACACACACACACACACACACACACACACACACACACACACACACACAGTTAAAATAAATGAGTAGTGCACCAGTCTAAGAGGTCTACAGAATAGCAACAGGAAATAGTATTTGACTCACTAAATGCTCGGCCGTTCAGTGTTGATGGTCAGTGTGTGTGTGTCTCTACCTGCTAATGACGAATAATTCAACGAGAACAGTTGCAAAACTGACTTTTTTTTTTGCAAGATAAATGCTTCCCTAAACAATTGCGAAAAGATTGAAAATTGTGAGAAAATGTATTCAGAACCTTTGCTTGAGTAAAACTAGCAAAATCACATTGTAAAAGTAAGTAAGTAGTATCAAGGGTACAATTACTTCTCATGCAGCAGAATGGCCGCTGTCAGAGCTGTATTATTGTATATTAGTATTGGGCTATTATTATTATTATTATTACTGCTGCCTTCTCCAATCTAGATGGAGCTGATTTTATTATTTTATTCGCTGTAGTTAAAAATGCTTTTTCCTCATTATAAAAACATGTAAATAACTAATAATGAACCAATTGTAAAAGACCAGGGTTCTCTCACCCCAAACAGAAAACAGGTGTGACAACCAAAAGACTCCAAAGTATTAAAACCAAAGCCACAAAACAAAGTGTGTGTGTGTGTGTGTGTGCGTGTGTGTGTGTGTGTGTGTGTGTGTGTGTGTGTGTGTGTGTGTGTGTAAGAGAAAGTTGCTCTCACAACTGGATTGAAAGAACTAATAGGTTATGACCCTGACTGGCTGCTCATAGACACATGTGCAGGTGGACAAAAGCACACACACACACACACACACACACACACACACACACACACACACACACACACACACACACACACACACACACACACACACACTGCTCTCCCCAGGTCTCCGAACGTGCAGGGCATCAATCCAATAAACCTGAGGTTGCTGTTCTCAGAGACTGGATTTATTTCCCACAAGACTACACTTACTGCGGGCGAGACAATAACCCACTGTTAACCCACTGTTTACCCACTGTTAACCCACTGTTTACCCACTGTTAACCCACTGTTAACCCACTGTTTACCCACTGTTAACCCACTGTTTACCCACTGTTAACCCACTGTTAACCCACTGTTAACCCACTGTTAACCCATTGTTAGCCCACTGTTAACCCACTGTTAACCCACTGTTTACCCACTGTTAACCTACTGTTAACCCACTGTTAACCCACTGTTAACCCACTGTTAGCCCACTGTTGACCCACTGTTGACCCACTGTTAACCCACTGTTAGCCCACTGTTAACCCACTGTTTACCCACTGTTAGACCACTGTTAGACCACTGTTAACCCACTGTTAGCCCACTGTTAACCCACTGTTTACCCACTGTTAGCCCACTGTTAACCCACTGTTTACCCACTGTTAACCCACTGTTTACCCACTGTTAACCCACTGTTGCTTCCACACGAGGAGAAATGTAATTATCAAAAAACATCAGCTGCTATACAGAGTAACTGAAATACAGTAGATTTAGTCAACAGTGATGTAGCATTTAAAGCCATTTGTGTTTCAAAGGAACTTCATGAAGTTCTGGCACTTGGCCAATAAATATTCAGGGATACGATACCTCCAACACCAAGCAGCTCTCACCAACAACCCACACTGATGAATAGCACTGTAGCAAGAAAGAGCAAGAATCTGTGTATTTGAGTGAACTGTCCCTTTAAGTTTGGGCAGCTGAAACTACTCCATTACTGATACACACACATAAACACACATGACATCTTCCTCCATTTCTGTGTTTTTCAGGGTTTAACTCTCTGGTCGGCTCCATCATGGGGTTTTCCATTCTGATCAGCGCCGAAGTCTTCAAGCACCACGCTGATGTCTGGTTTCTGGACGGCACCATCGGAGTTCTCATTGGACTCATCATTTTGGCATATGGCATCAAGTAAGATACAGAACCAACAGTCTACATTTCTTTGACCTGTTGATTTCATTCCATTAATACCAGGCCCACATGTAAACTCAGCAGCTGAGAAACAGACGGAGACACCACAGCACTCCGATTAGCTGTGAAGGATTGTTACCAAACATTTCCAAATACTCCAATTACTATTGTTTGGTCCAAAAGTCCAAAATGTTCTTTGACAAACGATAGATGTAATTATTTCATGTTTTTATCCAACAAAATATTCTTCTCCAACCAATATTTGTTGTCCAAAAACCACATGTTGTCTGCTCTGCTGCTTCCACACTGACACAAAGTGAGGCTCGCACTGATGAGTTAAAGATCAGCTACACGTTCATAAAAAAAGATGAATTTACAGAAGAATATGTGGATATTGAATTTAAGCATGTTTCAATGAAAATAGTCTTCTCGCTCTCTCGGGGCAGGAAAGTCGACTTTATCAGCGTAGGGTGGTTTATATGACATCATATATCCTTCATACCTTTATGTTATTTTACAGACAAACTAGTGTTTTTTTAAAGAGCGGCGAGAAAGCAGGCCAATCAGAACCGATGAGTCTCTCATGATCGCAGATCAAACTATAAAGAACCAACGTCGTCCGATAGCGCTCGGAGGACGATCTCTTGGCTCGGTCTTTATTCCTGCACACTTACACACTTTTGTTTCCGTTTGTGCGCCTGCAGACTGCTGAAGGACATGGTGCCCCGCGTGAGACAGACGAGGAACTACGAACGCTTTGAGTGAGAGTGTGTGAGGAACACACACACGCACACACACACACTCACAGCTGGCTGCCTCCTGCCCTCCGCCCTCTTCTCTCGGTCTTTCATACACACTTTGATAGACATCTCACCTGCACATGCAGCACATACAGCCGCTACACACCCATGTTCTCATCCACACACACATAAATACACACGCTGTGCACTGTACATAGCACGATCACACACTCAGACGTAACACACACACACACACAGACACACACACACACACACACAGATGTCGGAGAGACTTTGAGGGAAAAGGACGTGAATGAAGACACATCCTGGAGAGAAAACACTTGAAGTTATGTTATTTTATTTTCTGCTCTTCTTCACTGTTGTTCATCAAACCACCGTTTAGAAATAGAAACCTAGAGTAAGAGAGCTGAGTCTCTTGTCTTCATGCAGCAGCCTTGGATTTGTTCGATGAAAACGGAGATACTATAGTTGCTACTTATGTGACCCATTCATTCACGTCATCACACTTTCCCACACTGCAGGAGACGACAGTATATCAACGTGTCCTTATGGGTTCAGCTGCTGTCATGTTGGAAATAATGAGGAGCAAAACCAGTGTGACTTAAAGGAGGCGTGTTCCCCGTGTGAAACTTATAATGAGCTCTTTACGGAGGTCTTAGTCTCCCGATTGTCTCCTGATTAAGAATATATTCTCCAAGATGAGCCGAGTGCTCCTCACACATTGTATTTATTCTCATTTGATTCTATTTCTAGTTATTTTTAAGTACAGGCGATGCTTTCCTAAATCAGACAGAAGGTTCCTGTGAACACCTCTCCAGCCTCCTTTCCTTGAAGCAGCCGCTGTGCATCCTAATTTGTCGCTGAGAGAGGAGCAGAGACCGTGGAAAGTGGACGTAGTCAGACAGAATGCGAGCAGCACCGAGTCAGCAAACACGTTGTCCAAGAGGTGAAGAGCATCGGCGAAACGCGGTGACATCAGACTTCATCTAGAAACTAAAAGCAAACAGCAGTAAAGAGCCCAGGAGACGCTGAGGACAAACACTGGCCATAGGAAGGCCGTAAAGCTAAAGTGCACAAGTCGTATACACACACACACACACACACACACACACACACACACACACACACACACACACACTGCACAGCCCGCTGCACTGTGTGTGACGTATTCAAGCACAGACCAGCTGACTTCCCTTCACCCGCCGGTGTTTGTTGGTTTAGCACAGTGGGTTGTTAATAACTAAGAACTGATTTGAGGGTATTTGGTGCTGTCTCTGTTTCACTGTCTTTTGATTTGTTTACACACAAACACCTGGGTCAGTAAATGACTGAAGTCCATCCAGCAGCTCTAACACCTGGAGAACAGTAATGAAATCCACGTTTTCTCACTATTTATATTGTATTTCTTTGTTGTAACACCTTGTGACTGATGATGATGAAAAGATGTAAAAGCACATAACTCTGCAGGAACGTTTCTGGTACTAATATTTATAATGTCCTCAATGGAATGTTACTGTACTGAATCCAGTTTGGATATTTATTACGTTGTTCATATTATTTTATTCATACCCCCCCCCCCCCCCCCCCTCGTGTTGACTGCAAAGTTCCTGTGGAAAGTTGGATGAAAACCAGTTTAGAACCTAAAAGCACAATGACAACGATGAAGCAGCCTCTTCATAGCATATCATTAACAGAGTCGGTCTGCTCACCTGCTTATTGCTCATTGGTTCTGCATGTCACCATTGTTATCATCCGTCCATGTGTGCAACGAGACGAATGTAAATACAAACCACAGTCTGTACACATGTGTGTTACACTGTTCAGGTCCATTAGTAGCCAAGAGTCTCAGATGTAGTCGTAGTACTTAGTGTGGCCGACATACCAGGCTGTGTTTGGAGTAGACGGCATATAGTGAACGTGCAGGATGATCAATGTTGCATATGGTTGAAAACATGTTTTACTCTATAGCGCTAATACTGTAAATGTTGTTGCACATATTATTGTAGATTATTGGTGAAGTCTTACTGTAAATGTTTGCGCTGTAAGTGAACATCTCAGACTGGATGTAGGTTCTGACAGCGCTGCGCTGTCCAAGGCTCCGCCTTCTCTTATTAGGTGTCAGAAGAAGAACTGATGGAAATCATTGTTTCACATGTTGGACCTGGACAGCGACAGTTCACCCGGTGGCACAAACCAGTGTTTCTCTGAACTTTAGTGGGTTTTACAAGCTGAGACGTGAAACCAGCCGGAACATTTCAGAGAAACACTACAGATCTAAACGCTAATGGGGCAAATAGAGAGAAACCCCTGCATGGTCACGAGTCAACCATTCAATTAGATTCCTAAAACTGAGTTCAATTCATGGATTGATTTTATTCAAATGAAGGAAAATTAAAATAAATTGACATAAATAATTCATAGGCAACAAAGACATACAAACATAGACACAAACACACATTGAACGAGCATGTTCCCCCAATAACAGGAGGTAAACTGCTACAGGATTTCTCCTGTAAATGTGGATCCAGAGTGCCGGTGTGCCCCCTTGTGGCAGACGGCCGCGTGACAAGAGATGTAATTAGTATTCAGTGCACTGGATCCAAGGGAGCGAGCCTCAATCCATCCTGGGCCGAGGACGGTAACAAAGCCCTGGACAGCGATCCTGGATGTGCCTACATCCACTCTACTCTGTAATTATCCGTTGACTTACTCGACGAGGCGCAACGTTCTTGATGGTGTTCTTTAGTTTCATTGTGTGAAGAATATATAACCCGTAGGCGTGAATCGGCTCACGCCGCTGCGACTCACCAACAGCACACTGATTTGTAATGTTTCCACTTTGATGCATCGAAGACAATCTCTACAATGACTTTTACTTGCAAAGCACAGTTTACATGCCGACAACCACCACATGAGGCACAGAACAAACTCACCGTAACTCTTAGTAACAGGACGCTCAATGGGCTCTGCTGCTCATACCAACTATCATGTGTTCTGATCAACTGATCACTGTTTTCATCGTGGTAACTAGTCCTTTCTACCTCTCCGCTTTCACTTATTGTCATGCAACTTTCTCCTGTGCACGTTCCTGCTGCATTACATTTAGGCCCGGTTACACACCTTAGTGATGGGTGATCCTTGAAGCTGCTGCACTCACTGTTGGGTCAGTGCAGCAGCTGAACACAAAACCCCGGTTTGAACCAGCCTGTTCTGATGACATGAGGGTCTCACCCAATCAGTAGCAGTGAGTTTCAGTTATATTTCATTATCTATAATGTTCATTTTATTTTATTTTTCCACCACCAGATAAACCGTTTGAACCCTCACACTCACGACCACCGGTGGTTCGTAAAGACATCACCTCTGACCGTGCATTTGACGAGTGGTGTGATATTTAAATCGTTGTTCCAGAGCTCAGAAACATGTCCAAGTCTGCAGCTCGGTGAACCGTGCCAAACCGTCGAAAGCCTCCGTCCTCTCTTCTGACACGTGTGTTTCATCCAGTTATACTCTTGTATGGATTGATAGACCTATTATTATTATTATTATTATTATCGCTTAAACTGTTCATTTGACCTCATTCCACAAAATGATGATAGCAATACTACCCACTTCTCTGTTGCTCGTCTGCTTTGCATGGGCGTGTAAGAACCCTCACAGCTTCAGTGCATTGCAGCCACACACACACACACACACACACACACACACACACACACACACACACACACACACACACACACACACACACACGTACACACATACAAAACATAACATATATGGAAAGATGTAATTGAATTTCCAGTAAATCTGACTGTAACAGAATATATTATTTGTCTGTTAGTACAGTAATGACATCAGTGGTAACAGATGATGTAAAGCTGTTTATTTATGTAAAGGAACTATGAGGTATCTCTTTGTCAAAAAAAAATGTTTTATTGACGAATAAAGTTTTATCCTGCTCAATGTTGAGACACGTTCTCTTTTTTCCCAACACATAATTGTCTCTGGAAGTTGTCCTGCTGCTGCGTAGAAGGGGAACACAGATGTCCTGGTGCCAGAGTCAGTATGGAAATCAGTTCATCACAAAGAATCATGACCCGTCGTCCCATAAAGCTTCTGTGATGTCGTGGGAATCCATTTGTCTTTGTTGTTGACATTGTTAATAACATTTTAACTACAGTTGTTTATAGTTTAGAGTATAGTAGTCAATGAGGCTGACTACTAAATCCCCTCATCTCCATTGCATTGTTTCGATTGCTAAGTGCGACCGGCCTTTTCCACGCATGTGAAAGCTTCTTTACATTTCATGATGAAAACATCTCACCTCAGCGTGTTCTCACACCTGCCATGATTCTGTTTCACATGTTTGCATCATCGGCTCAGTTCCTGCGCTCTCGCTGCTCTGGAAAGACAATGTACATGAAGAGCAGAGGGCTGGAACACGGGCGTTCATCACGCTGTGAAACATCCGTTATTAACACACAGGCAGCGGCTGCATTTTTGTGTCTGCATCATGGCTTCTCAGATTATTTCTCAACTCTATTAGTTGGCAAATGAAGTGCTTAGAAGAAGTGAATGAGCGCCTAAAGGGTTTCGGACTACATGTGGACTAAAATATATCTTTTAATTAATGCTGCATCAGTGAAATGGTGAGGAAAGGTAGGGAAAGTGTACCAGTGTAATTCACTTCCTTTTACTTTTCTTCTCACAATCTGAAACGGTGTGCAGTCCAGCTGGCTCTTTTGTATTAAGCAGTGTTGTTGCCCTATCAAGGCAACATGTGAAGTCATTACACCGTTGTGTTTGAGCCATCGTAAGAATGCCATGACCTCAGCCACAGCCTTTGAGAAAGTGAGTGACGAGTCAGAACATTTGGGATAAAACCCACATAAATACTGTTTATTTACCTTTATCTACATAGGGTTTGCTTTTTACCCAGGACTTAGATACATGCTTTGCATAGTGCTATCTGTTCCTTAATGTAGTCTCTACAGGGGCAGATGCGGATCAAGGACCGGTCGGATCTCACGCAGCTGAAGAGCAAGGGGTCGGACTGGAACACACAGTGTTTGCTGCTGCTGTTGTAGGCCGGAAACACCAACCGGCTGTCAGAGAGCTCCGATGTTTGACAATCTACGCTGTGGCTGAAAAGAAGAAGAAGATGTTGGAGAATTTCAACTGTACATCAAGAGGCGGATTTGAGTTCACTGACTCTCGCTCAGAACCAAAGACTACATATAAGAAGATAAAATTAGGATTCATGTTACTGCATTCATACTTACATGGCAAGATTCTTGGCATTGTTAAGAATGGGGAAGAATGCAGGTTCACAGATCAGCCCTGCCTGCTGGCACGCCTGTTTACAGGAAGTCTCCGCCTCTGCCTTCACAACCTGGAGCGCGCTCAGTGGTGGCCAGCTGCCCGTCTTGTTACAGAAGTCCTGAGGTAAAGATGTGAACGAGATGAGAAGAAAAGAGTCTCTCTCTCTCTAATTACAAAAAGATTCAACATTCCTCCAACCTGTTTCTCAATCAGGATGTTGACCCTCTGGAGCATCCCTTCGCAGGAGAACTCATAGGGAAGGTGCGGCTCAATCTGAAATGTATGTGCAAAAACTGCATTTATCGATAAAGAATAATTGCAGCTCTGTGTTCATTAAGCTGAGTGTCATCTCTATTTTCGCGGTAGATTTGTCACCATATTTGAAAAGATACTTGCAGTCTGATTGAGGATAGCAGTGAGAGCTCTCTCCACATCTGTGGAGTTGTGCATGTCTACCATCCATACGTAGGGCTCTCCTATGGCCTCGGCATAAGGATGCTGGGATGTCACCTGCAACACAAATACACCAACAGTAGATTAAATTGCCTGTTGGATCAAGATCATTATTTAATTCCTTCTTGTTCAGTTGTTTGATGTTGAAAACGATTTTTGTACAGTTTGTGAGGTTCTACACATGTACATTTGTTGAATTTATCGTCAGATCACAGTAAGTGCCTCAGTTTTGAATATAAGCCCTGACCTCTCTGATGTTGGGCTTCCCCTTGAAGAACTGTGTGTTCAGGCTACTCTGCGGAGGGTGTAGCCTGGGATTCAGGAAAGCACAGCCATTGGCTATGGCCTCCAACGGGGCGGGGCCTTCATATGGGAAAGACAATCCAACAAAAACCTACAACAGACCACAGATTAAAAAAAAACTAAAAACAGGTTTCAGTCAACACCAGGACAATAAATGAAGAATTCAGCTCCTACAGTCAGTGTTTCTACAGCATGCGCAGAGAGGGTTGTCACTTAAATGTTGTGTGGACCAACGAAAACAAAACAGAAAAATAATCTTTCGTTGTTTTGAATGATTTTGAATTCAAATGGTCTATAAAATGTCGCATCATATAAAATGCAGCAATAAAATAGTGCAAAAGGGAGGAAGGGAAGGGGGTCGAGGGATGAAGGGATGTAGGATAAGGGATGAATGGATGGGGGTTGAGGGATCAAGGGATGTAGGGTAAGCAAGGGATGGGGGGGTCGAGGGATGAAGGGTAAGGGATGAAAAGGTGTAGGGAAGAAGAAATGAGGAGGGTAGAGGGGGTTGTGGAAAGAAGGTTGGACAGGAGCGATGAGGGACCGCTGGCATCCAGTGGCTGGTGGGAATGAGGGAGTGGAGACTCTTAAGTGGGGGCCGTCTCTTCAGAAGCTCTGTTGGTGCAGAGTCTCCAAGAGACAGCTTCACAAAGATAGGTGCCGGAGGGCATTTATGATGTCGTTCAGGTTGGAGCGGATATAAGAGAGGTATGCAGGGGAAGACCAACGGCCAAGTATCTTAATGATGTGGTCGGGGATTTCTCGACTTAAAGCGGTGGAGGCGGCTCCGATGTGGAATGAATGGCCCAAGTAAAACTCAGGGAGTATTCCGGATCTGAATAAGATATGGTGGAGGTGGTGGTGAAACCAGGACCGTGTGGCCCCTTTGCACGTCTCTGTGACAAACTGGGGGTCTTGCGGAAAAGGCCCACTGGCTGATGTAGGTCAATATGGACTTAGGTCAGTCAGGACAGTTTCGCAAAAAAGTTAACTCTGCTTATGTAGACCCGTATGGTGGAAGACTTGATCTTTAGGAGGGAATGGGCAAATGTAATGAAGTTTGTGAGGATAAGGATGACGAGTGATGGGAACGGAAGGCTGAGGGAGGCGTGGAAGGCTTTGAAGCTATTAAATCTGGTGAGGTATGATGAGAGTGTTCGAGGGGCAACTCTGTTGAGGGTGGCATCTTGGGAGGCAGAGATTAGGTGTTCCAGTTGTTCATGGAAAAGTGAATCAGCGATGGAGTTTTTGTGACCTAGGATGTGGGAGGCTCGGCTGATGAACTGGTGCTGAAACCAAGGTTAGTCTCTGTATGAACAGCATTATATCTAGACAATGTGGCCGTCCTTGGTTAATGATGTCTACGACAGCGCTGTTGTCTGAGTAGATAGCAATGGTCTTTTTGGACCCTTAATGCCCCCCAAAAATGGCTGCTATAACTATGGGATACATTTCTGAGATCGTAAAGAAGAAGTGAAGGATGAGAATTCGGGCAGCCATTCGGCTGAGAACCACGTGTCGCCATAGAGGCCGCCAAAGCCGATGGAGGGTGCTGCATCTGTGAAAAGCTGGATGTCTTCTAGCTTGGGGATGTGGTCATCATAGAAGAAGGAGCTGCTGTTCCAAGAGGAGAGGAACTGGTGCCAAAGTTTAAGTTCCGTTTTGCATGGGATGAAGGGATGCATGTGCATGGGATGGTATTGAAGACTGAGTAAAAGAGACTACAGGGTGAGATGTCCCTGGGGCAGAGAGAGTTTGGAGGGGGGTGCAGTACGACCTGGCCCTCTGTAAGGGCTGATGTGGATAGCTGGGATTCTCCGGCCGTGTCATGCATCGTGACGTCATCTGCATAGCTGCTGACGTCGCGCTGAGAATCCGGAAGTGCTCTAGAGGCTCGGCCAAAGAGAGTGTTGTTGTGCAGAGAGTCAGTGAACAGTTTTTATGCTGCTTTTCTGTTGGACTGATGGAAGGGGATATTGCCCTGGGTGAGTGCCTTCTTCAGTCGGGAGACTGTCCACTCAGAAATGTAGGAAGTTTTGGGAACGGTCGCAGTAGTTTCGGCCATCGTGAGGGCGGCTGGATCTCAAGTGGGTGGGAGAGCGGCGTCGGGATGGAACGATGTCCCTCAGAAGCCGGAGTCCAGATCTCACCCTGGGGCTGTTGGAAGGCGAGGGATCAACGACTTTGGAGTTGTCTGAGGAAAGATGCTGGGAGCCACGAGGAACGTGGAGCGCTGATAGTAGCCGAGGTTGCTGGCGGAGGACGATGGGAGATGGGAGAAGGTGGGATCGCCGGGACTTCAGGAGTTAGCTGATCTTCCATGAGCAGGTCATTGTCGGAAGGAATGAGAAATTTCTGAAATCATATTTTCTCCCATGAAGAAGGATAAAGCAACTGTCAGAAACTTCTGCAGATTGAAAAGTCGGATTTGAACTAAAATTCAAATCTGAATGTTTGAATTGAAATTCAAACATTGTAGAATCTGCTCAATATTCTTGAATATAGAAATGGGTAACACATTTGGATTGTGGATATATGCAATTTTTGCATTTCTTTTGTCACCGCCATTAAATGAGAGAAATGTTACTTCTAACTTTATACTACATATTGGGATTTTAAAAAGGTCACATCAAAAGAAAAAAATATCAGAGGAGAGAAAGTACAATTACTATTTTTCATACGTACAGCAGTGGGCTTTAACATGAGGAAGAAATATAGCCAAAGTCAACAAGTGTACAATTTAAGGGAGACACACTCACCTTGCTCTGTCTCAACAGGACCTGAACCTCAGTGCCTTTGACAATGCCGTGGTTTATCACGTAGTTTGGGATCAAAGTGTTGCTATCAACCGTCCCATGGATCTCCAAGTGTTTGTGGATAACGTCCAGATATGCTCCTTTACCCTGCAGTGTAACAGCAGAGGAAAGCAAAGGGTGACTTGCTGAAAAGTCAATGGATGTCAATGTAAAAAGGCACAAATTACATCTGTCCGTTGACAAGTGTGTATTTCATGGGGATGTCTGAATGAAAAAGAGGGATCCAACAGATTAAAGACCTCCACAGACTACATCCAAAAAATAACAACTAAAAGGTAAAATGAGGTAACATTATTTTTAAGGCACATAATGATAAAACTCTCCTCCCGAAAAAACAGTGCCTTCATCATTTCCTCTCCTTTTCAGAACTTGACTGCCAGGTTTTATATTTGTCAATCGCACAAATGTCTGTTGTAAACATGATACATTTTTTTCCTAGAACCTGGATATTTCCATTATACCATCACAAATAAATACTGGTGTGTGAAGTGTGTTTGATCTTATAGCATACTTCAGTCCATTGTTACCTCCCAAAACTTGGCTCTCTTGCCATACACAAGGGCCTGGTTTTGCCTTCTGGTTGAGTTTAACTGCTCAGTTTCTTCAGCGCTCAGATGGTGCTGCACCACAAAGCCCAGAAATGTGTTGTCTGGTGTATGAGCTGCTCACAGTGAGAGAATACGCATTAATTAAGGACAAAAAAAGTTGCCATTTTTGTTTCTGTCGTCTCAGAACAAGCAACATTATGTATATGCCATGATTGGCTGTTGGAAAAGAAAAAAAGAAGCAAAAACATACGGAACATGGTGTAGAACTGCATTGGGATCAGGTTGAGGCGGCCAAATGGACCCTTATTAAGGTTGTGCTTTTGGGCCCAGGCTGCATGATTGAAGTCTGGCTCTGTGCCGAAAGTGTCCAAGATACGAAACCTACACCTGATCGACAGACACAACACAGGTACACAGTTCCACCCAGCAAAACATTAATACGTACAATTGTGACGGCAAAATGCACAAAACGTAGACACTGGACACCCGAAAACCACCTGAAACCACCTAAATATTTGACAGATGCACATTTTTGCACAACGTCTCACTCTCATATAACTCACAAATACTTTCAATATAATAATGTCAGCACCCACCTGTAGTTGATCCAAGATGCCTTTAGTGCTTCCTGAATCTGTTTAAGACCGGCAATGTCTGTGTAGATCAGGTGTGCTTTCACTTTCAAATGACGAGTTGGGCAGCCACCTTTCTCTGTCCCTAGAAAACTACATATAGAGAGGGAGATAAACACAAGCATGGATATACATACATTTAGTTATTATAACAATTATGGGAAAATAATAGAATAAGTGAAAATGTACGATGATGCAATGACACCAGTCACCATGACAGAAAGCAGCCTGCGACACCAGGCTCTTTTTGTGTGCATACTCACTGCTTGAGGTCGGGTATGGAGACAGTGAGGTGAAGATGGTGACCCAGGATGTATAGTGTGGAGATGAGGTCACTCCACTGGACTAGTTCCCCAAGGGGGCCCCCACTAAAGGCAGCCTCTGCTATTCTAAAACCTGATTCAGTTGTCAGTGCTCCAGGATGCACCAGAATCTGGGAAGTAGTTCAATTCCATGGACAAGATGCAAAAACATTTTGATCATTTTTTGCCATAATTCAACTAATAGAATTCTTCAAATGCTAATACAGTTCCAATTCTGTTATTTAATCGAGTGAACTGAGAGCACCTGTCACACTTGGATCCAAAGCCAAATCTCTTTAAGATTTCAAAGTAATATTGTGTCATATCAAAACGCTTTTGGACATCTAGAGTAGAGGGGTTTCATCTGATGGCTCACTTCATGCATTGACAACATTAAGTACCCTGTAATGGAAGGCACGTCTAGTTTTTTAGATTTAGTATCACTGGAATGAGGACCTAATTTAAGGAGGCAGCCAGCTCTAAAAGCATCCTCTAACAAGAAAATAAAATGTGTCCAATCCATGTGCTTCATTATCAAACTGTACAAGACACACTGAAAGAAACAATCAACTGTGAGGCTGAGACAGTTATCTGTAATGAACACATTGTCTCTACGTTAAGTCAGTCAATGCTATAGTAAGCCATAGCAATAGAATGGCAAAAAAAATGAATTTCAAATGGAAATTCTGTGCTAGTATCTAATGGGGGCAGGTTAGCAAACTGTCAACTAGTATTCCAATAAAGGCAATGGGGAGGTATACGCTACCTGTTTAGCTTTCCTCCCTGTGATGTTGTATTTGGCTGAAAGAGAGCGTCCAGCCTTGACCCAAATCTCTTCCATACTGCGAATTCTTTGGTGAATCCAACGGAACTGGACTCTCTTTTGCAGAGATAGATACAGATCTGTTAGATTTTCCCTTACCACTGCAGGTTCAGTCTCCACCTAGAAAAGTAAAGCAAACACAGGTCAGCGTTCAGTGTGTAAATGTGCCTTTTTTGGACCATGAACGCCACTCACAGCATTTTAGTGACACTATAACCAACAGGTTCTCACTCGCACAGGCTCCGCCCTCTGCATAAGTGAAAGCAGAAATGGGAGACTGTCCTAATGGTGATTGCTGTGTTCCCCGGCCCTTCACTCACACTTACCTGGGTAGGCTGGGGCCCCATACTTCTCTGCTGAATGGTGGCCTATAAGTTACAAAGAAGTAGGTGGGCTGTGGCGACTAACCTCCAGCTGGTCAGGATCAGTGTGGTTGGGTGGGTGTTATATTCAGACAGTGTGCATTCCACCCACTCCATCCACTGCACCCTCAGTGTCAATTACAGCATAAAGTTTTTCAACATTGCAACCCGAGTTAACCTCTACATGTGTGGGGACTCACCTCACTGAAGAGGGTGTAGGACGGCAGACAGCGGTGTGAGCTGCCATATATACTGTTGGTTCAGAGTGTATGGCTACGTTAATTCCTTAAATATGTGCTCTTTATTAGGAGAGAGTATTAACCATAAAGTCCAGAAGCAGGGCTCTGGCTGTGCTTATTGTACGAGGGTTACAATATCGTCACCTTTGTTGTGTAGGCGACTAATGTGTAAAATGAGCCTGACAGTGAATTATAGAGAGAGTTATAAGTCAGTGGTGCAGTACCAGCGTGTGTTCTAGAGTTATAAACTGAAAGAAACACAACTTAAAGCAGTTCTGCACAGGTTAGATACCTATGTTTTACTATATTCCTTTGCCTTTACTTTACCTCTATGTTTTCCACTACAGCTACAGGAATCACACGGCCTGGAAGCACTGGACACGAGGACTCTATCTTATAACAACACAGAAAGAAAGAGAGAAATTGAACACGAGTGTGGCGAGCTCTTCACCGGTCAGTGTGTGATATGAGAGCTTGAAACCACTTAGGTACCTCACTCAGGTAGATAAGGTTGGAGCACAGAGACCCATTCACCCCATAGCTGCTGTAGCAAGGATCAGTCGTCCACATGTCTTTCATCCACTGGAAAAACAACAGAGGGCCATAATAAAAACACAAGTATACAGTCATGATCAACACAATGCTTTATACTGTCCAAGTTAAACACAACATTAACATAAAGAGCAGGATTCTTGCTGTATCGTTCATAGTTTTACCTCTTTGCAATACATCAAAATACTTGGTTCAAAGTATTCTGACAATATGTGATAGAGTTTTTTTACAAGTTGCTTTTTAAAAGGGTTATATGTTACCTTCAATTTCACTTTACAGTCTGGGTATCCATCCAAGGGTGGCAGTGGGCAATTTTCATCCACTTTGATTTCATCATCTACGAAGCACACCAATAACAGCATGTGTTCTTGTTCAGAGATGCTCTACTAACTAAAATGTATTCATTTTGATTAATTAGTCCAATTAGAGATATCATTAGAAAAAGGGCTACAGGAGATTGATTTATTGTTGTTTTTCACCAACAGAAGTTGTCTCATCTAGTTATCATCGGGTAATTGCCAAAGATTCAGCCACCTTGTGGGGTAAAAGTTGTGCTCTTAACCGTTTTGTAAAATCGCCCCAGGTCATGAGTTGAACAATGAGCAGATTCTTCCAGTTTGTCGGGTTCGTCGAGTTGTTCTTTCACGTTTCAGGAGTAGCTGCTAGCGGCAGCATTGCTTCATGTAAATGTGTGTTAAATGTTAAAGCTTTTGTACAATAAATCAATAGAATAGTGAACATTGAAGGTGAGATGGCTGCTCTGCGTGATCCATTCCTACTCAATAGTTGAGAGTCCACAGTTGGACTATATTGTATTAGAAAAGAAAGCTTTTGGACTGTGTGTCTAATCCTCCTGTGCGCTACACTATGTTCAGTGTTATGTTCCTTCATTGTGATGAACCTGGACACTTTAGTTTACTTTGACTCAATCTCACTTACGTTGTCCTGTTGTAAACTCGCTAGAGCACCAAATGTGTCTCATCCCCGGCTGAAAATAGTCCCGAACAACAGCACCATTTACTCATGTGGGATATCATTTCATATAAACTACAGTGTCAACTACAGCTGTGTTGAGGAGCTACTTTGCCTCTTTTGAAAATTCAAATTTTGCATTTTTGACATATTTGTGAAGATATACGTCTTCAGTAGGGAGGGCATAGAGAAATCTCAACATGCTTTGGACTTGTCATTGGATTTGTTAATAAGAAAAATAGTGACATTCGCCTTATTCCTTATTCTTATCAATGAGATACTTCTAGCCAATGTTTATAACATTTTCATATGAACACATCTGAATTCATCACTTATGTGCTGATATAACTGTAATTACTTTACACTGTCTACTGTATTGTCACTTGTTAGAACCGTCCACTGTGGGAAAACAGTTAGCTTTCTTAGTTTGATGAAGAGTCATTTTACCAGTTTTGATTTTCTTCTCTTCCTTCTCTTCCTTCTCTTCCTGTAGCTTCAGGAGTTTCTCCACGAGAGCCACCTGTTTCTGCAGCTGGAGTTTATCAGAACGCAGGTCCTCAATCATCTCATCCTTCAGTTTGTCTTTCTCTTTTTCTGCCTCCATTTTAATCTGGAGAGACTGAAATTCTTCTTTGTAGTCCTTCAAAGGAGACGGAGGAGAGACTTAGAGAGAGAGAGTCGCAGTGTTAATCTCAGTATTTATCCCGCTGCTTTGAACATGTGATCAATAAACTAATATCTGGAAAGAGCTGTTGAGGCAATCAGCCACATCATACAATTATTAGTGATGAAGTTAGTAAATATTACCAGGAAATTTCTATTCCTTTTGAGCTCTAAGCCTATTTTTAGGCCTCTGCTCGAAAATGATATACCCATACTAAAAAGAGTGTATCTTTGCAGCCACAAGGTGTATTTGACTACTTTTGGTGTTATAATAAAGGGAACACTTGTGAGATTTGTTGAGATGTGTAGATATCAGTGTATATGTTACTCGTTAAGAGTAAATTTAGATGGCACGCAGCTCAAATTGAAAAGTTTCAGGTTCGCCTAAAAAAACTTTTATTTATTGTTATTATTTCTTTGAAATGATGCAGCTGACAGTCTAAAAACTCTCCCAGACCATAGCACAATATATGGACCGTCTCTCTGCATGACTTTGACTTTGATAAAGCGAAGCAGAAAAAAGTTAGAGAGGTTTTAGTACAGAGAGGTACATTACAAATACATTTTAGTTACAATAATTTTAAAATATTAACTGAGAACTGTGCCATAAGTGTGGAATTGCATAGCAGGAAATAATCCCATGAAATAACCAAAATGCACAATGATTTATCTATTAACATGTGTTTGTAGATTATTACTCTGCTTAGAGCTCCATTGTTGTCCAAAACATATAAAAAACACAACAGTGAGCCGCATCATGTTCTCTGACATTTTCCTTCAGTATGATGAACCCGGCCATTGTAGTTTATTTTGACTCAATCCCATTTACACTGTCTTGCTGTTGTAAACTCACTAGAGCCCCAACTGTGTCTAAATCCACCACTTAAAATAGTCCCCTAACAACAGCACCACTTACTAAGTTTTGGGTGACATTCGCCAAAAACTACAGCGCCAAGCTGCTTTGAGAAACCACTTAGCCTATTTTGAAAAATCTAGTTATACGTTTTTGACACATTTGTTGAGATGTAAGTCTTCAGTAGCAACATTCTTTGGAGTTGTCATTGGACTTGTTGACAATGAGAAAAACAATTACATTGATACTATTATTTCTTATCATTTCTAGCCAATGTTTTTTTAAATTGTTCTCCTCAACACATCTGAATTGATCACTTTCTCTACTGTTGTATTGTCATGGTCTGGTTTCTGCTGTGGGAAGACAGTTAGCGTTCTTAACTTGATGAAGAGTCATTTTACCGGTTTTGACTTCCTTCTGTTCCTTCTCTTCCTGTAGCTTCAGGAGTTTCTCCACGTGAGCCACCTGTTTCTGCAGCTGGAGTTTATCAGAACGCAGGTCCTCAATCATCTCATCCCTCAGATGTCCTTTCTCTCTTTCTGCCTCCACTTTAATCTGGAGGGACTGTAACTCTTCTTTGTAGTTCCTCAAGGGAGACGTGAGAGAGACTAAGAGAGAGAGAGGTTTTTTTGTTGTTTTGAGGAATCATCCCTCTTTGAAAACATCTTCAAAGACTTGTAGCTGAAACCTGCAAGTGCAGCAATCAACAATATGTATATATATATATATATATATATATATATATACATATATATATATATATATATATATATATATATATATATATATATATATATATATATATGTACAATTATTACTCATAGAACATTCAGTTGTCAAACACTATCAGGACATTCCTATTTCCATTAGATGTAGTGCTACTTCACTGAAAATGATGTCGTATTTACTTGGAGCTGTGACATAGGCGTGTATTGCCGTGGCAAAAAAACTCTTGTTTGGACAGTTTGCTCACAGTTATCAGAGGATTCCACGATGTTCAGGAGATCATCCACAACCTTTATAATACTCTTAATTATTACTAGGAGAGGAAAGGGAGGGGGTGAACAAAGGAGAGGGGAGACAGACAGAGTTGAGCAGGACAGACGGGGAGAATTAATAGAGAGAAGGAGCAGAGGCTGTGATGTGTGTTTTCTTTCTCTCTTTTACTCCTGACTCCTCCCATTTCCTCTGTGCTCCCTGTACCTTCAGGCCAGTGCTTCTCCACTTTGCCATGCTGCCTCAGTCTGTTGTGACCGGTATTTCTGACGTCCTGCTGGTCAGCGTGGCTCTAGAACCAGTTTAGACAAACAAGACGCACGTTACACAACAAAACGCCAGTTAAAAAAAAAGGCATTTTTGACCATTGTGAATATAAGAAAATGTGTGTGTAAGGCAAACCGTTGTGTTGTTGGGTGAATGAATTATTGAATGAATGACGATACAGACCAGGATGAAATATGTCAAACTCAGACAACAGATGAAACCAATGACCAGCAGCATCCACAGAGTCCTCCACAGGGTGGCTGTCGCTTTTCTCATGGTGCAAACGGGCTCAGCCTGATGGATGACATGGGCTTAAAAATAAAGTTATTCTATGTTAAACGTAGCGGTTCCTTAACACATGCTTTATAATTCTGCACTGACCCACGATGAGACCTGAGTGAAGGAATGTGTCGTATGTGTCAGACAGAGAGAGAGAGCGACAAGGAATAATTTAGCAACAGGATCTTCCTCAACAAATTAGGACAGAAGATATTTTTGGATTCTGGGTGATTTTCCTTAGCGTCTATCCTTAATCATTGTAACACACACGTTATCATTACATTAACAGCTCAAATATCCACAGTCAGTACAAATAACTTCAAAACTTACCTGTAGACTGTTGGGCAATCCGCTCAGTACAACCAAATGAACACAGTGACTGCAGACTGCGCTCCGGCAGTATCTCTCAGATGCAAATAATCTGCAAAAGAATAGACAGCTCTTTATGCTTCTGCCTAACAAAACCAGTTTGCAAACCAGTTTGTTTGCATAACTGAAGTGTTTCTCACTGTATTTTTTAAAGACACTGATTACATGTTTTCAACGTCACGTCACGGTTAGCTTTTGTTTTGATCCATGTAAAATATGCTATCTATCATCTCTACGAGATCAGCTGGGCGCATGGTTGCTGTCATTACTGTTTATCACTTCTCTTATGGTACATCCACTTGACTTCTTTTGAACTGCATGTATTAAAAGTTGTATTACTTCTGCAATTAAGTTATTTATTTATGTTTGTGTACCAAACATTAGGACAATTTTATAAAACAACATGCTATTTTGTTTCAGTGCTTTAGAATTCACTCATAGCCACTCAAACCTCATCATCATCATCATCATCATCATCATCATCATCATCATCATCATCACCACTCCTGGTGTGGATAAGTCAACAGCAAGTGGAAAAAGGGAACTTGCGTCATCATACATTCAGAATACTACAGTAAACCAAAAATGCACTTCAGGGCAAACAGCTCTCTTCCATTTTCTGTGCACGGAAGGTCTTCATGTACTTCACTCAGTGTCCACTAGAGGTCAGTCTTCGATGCTTGTTGCACATGACAATGACAATGGTGTGAGAACCCCAGGCTCCAGAGTTCCGTCCTCCCGATCCAGTATTAGTAGAAATTTAGATTTTGTGAATAGCAGATTTTCTGTTCCTACATTTAAGATGTGAAAAACAAACATTGTTTGGATTTGCTATGTATATTAATATTTATTAACCCCTGTGTGTTTTCAACGGCAACAAGCGCGCCGGTCACGTTCACGCCGGTCACGCTCACGCCGGTCACGCTCCAACAACACTGTGAGCTTCCTGGGTATGAAGCTCTCTACCAATGATGCTGAGACCACCGTTTGGAGCGCTTTTCCCCTGAGTGGTATGAACAGTTTGTGGGAACTCGCCTGGCCTTTGGAGGGCCTCGGAGTGTCCAGAAGGCGAACCGTGACCTGATGGACTGCCTTTTCAACCCTCGAAGGAGGCAGAGGCAGGTGAAAGGTCAGACTCCAGTTCCTGCCACTGCCGCCTCTGAGCCGCAGGGGGTTACATTTCTGAGAGCTCGAATCCTGTTCCCTGGAGCCCTGTCTCCGAGAGTCTGAATCCTGTTCCCCTCCTGACCCCCAGGCTCTAGAGTTCCGTCCTCCTGACCCCCAGGCTCTAGAATTCCATCCTCCTGACCCCCAGTCTCTAGAGTTCCGTCCTCCTGACCCCCAGGCTCTAGAATTCCATCCTCCTGACCCCCAGTCTCTAGAGTTCCGTCCTCCTGACCCCCAGGCTCTAGAATTCCATCCTCCTGACCCCCAGTCTCTAGAGTTCCGTCCTCCTGACCCCCAGGCTCTAGAATTCCATCCTCCTGACCCCCAGTCTCTAGAGTTCCATCCTCCTGACCCCCAGTCTCTAGAGTTCCGTCCTCCTGACCCCCAGGCTCTAGAATTCCATCCTCCTGACCCCCAGTCTCTAGAGTTCCATCCTCCTGACCCCCAGTCTCTAGAGTTCCGTCCTCCTGACCCCCAGGCTCTAGAATTCCATCCTCCTGACCCCCAGTCTCTAGAGTTCCGTCCTCCTGACCCCCAGTCTCTAGAGTTCCGTCCTCCTGACCCCCAGTCTCTAGAGTTCCATCCTCCTGACACCCAGTCTCTAGAGTTCCATCCTCCTGACCCCCAGCCTCTAGAGCCCTGTTCCCAGTCTCATCCCCAGCCTCTAGAGCCCTTTCCCAGTCTCATCCCCAGCCCGGCCGCCCTCCGGAGCTCCTGTGTCCGGTGCAAACATGAACAAATACTTGGGAAAAGCAGAATTAGATTGAGCCAAAGAAATCAAGTATCCAGGTGGTAAAACTAAAACACTGAGCTGGAAGATGCTAAAACACTCCGTGGAGCTGAGGAGACCTGCACAGTGGTGTAGTCATTCTTCATGGGTTCAGCACTATGAAGGACCCGTTTCTCATACAAGAAGTCATCAAGAGTCATGAAAAAAATATTGCTTATAGCCACTTTAAAACTTAAAAAAATGTATTGCATTTCATTTGTATTTGAAATTTGTAATTGTTTTTAAACAGCATGCAACTTTAATAAAAATGAATTAAAGGATGATAATATCTCTAAAATAAGTCATTCTATTACTGTAGATATCTATGTTCACACTATGAATCTATGCATCTTTGTCATCAGTGGTGTTAATAAACCCTATAAGCTCAAACTACTGGGCCATCTGGCTGAAGCTGCCTTCTCTTGTTTCAGCTCTGTGTGCGACAGAGCTGATGCATGCATCGGTCTTTGAGAGAGATGGCTGCTAGGTAAACATTGCTCCACTGAATTGGGTGAGAGAGGCTCAGGTCAGACCCGTTTAAAAGCAGGATGTGACCAGGGGCATGTTTGTTTATGAGAGCATTAGATGAAGGGGTGAAACTGCAGAAGTTGAATAGTGTGAGGCTAGACTATGCCATTTGGTGTTTGAAGTGAAAACAGAGAGGATGTGCTGGACACTTGTCCACCTGCTGATCCTGACGACACTCAGCTGTCAGTCTTGCGCTGAGGTTAAGACGAAGGTTCCAGTCTCCTGCCCAGACTACCAGAGGGCCTTTGGAGGCTCCTGCTACGAGTTTGTGGATCTCCAGCACAGTTTCTTCGGTGCACAGGCTTGGTGCGAGCAGCGCGGTGGACACCTTGCATTTATCCCAGATGAAGAAACTCAACATTTCCTTCAGAGACTCTCGGACCCCGAGAAGGATGCGTGGCTTGGACTGGCACCTTCTGCCACTCCGAACCTGCAAAATTCTGCGACCCTTGAAGGTAAGGAAGCCAATAATGGGCAAAATGTGGAATGTTACTGTGCTAAATCATAAAATGTGAAAATGTGATCTCATGCAAATGGCCATAGTTACAACAGACTGATGAGTTTAGTTCTGCTTGTAACAAAACGGTCATGAGCAAGAGTTTTGTTGGTGATTTATGGCAAAAATCTTGTAAAACTGCATCCAACTTCTTGGTTCACTCTGTGCATATGTTGTCATTCACAAATTAAGCAAACAATTGAAAAAAATTAAGAAAGTCATGGACCCATAAAAAGAGGTCAAATAAACATAACTAAACCCAAGTCATGCTAACTTCACATGAACTGTGCATTTAAATATATATATATATATATATATATATGTATACACACACAGTATACTGTATGTGTTCAGCAGTGGTTTGTTCCATCCTCAGATGCTCTCTCTTGGCTGGATGGTTCACATCTCACCTATTCAAACTGGGTGAGCAGCCCACAGCCAGGAGCAGCCTGTGGACACGCACTGAGAGACTCCGGCTTCCAGTGGGAAGCCACAAGAGACTGCAACAAAAAGCTTCACTTTATCTGCCAGTTTGGTACGTATTTGAACTCACACAACAACAACAACAGCATACTGAACAAAGCTCGATGAATTCCCACTTGGCATTGCTTTTGTACCTTTCCCAGAGTCTGGGAGATCCATTGTCTGTGCCGGTGGAAACACCTCTCTGCAGTGCGGTTCTGGTCGAGTCTTAATGATAGATGGCGGCTTATACGGTCGTGAGAACCTTCATTACTGTCGATCCACGCTCCCCCCACCAACAACACCCACAGGACACCAGTGCGGCTGGGTGGATGTTGTAGAATCACTAACAGGTAAAACATACAATTATGTGTTGTACAATTAGCTATTCCAGACACGTTAAAGGATCTGATCTACACAATAACCACCATCAGCTTCACAATAGTGAAATAGGCTCAATAGGAAGACAAACATGCCTCATGAAAAGGTTCTGCTCGGATGACAGCTGTGATGAAACTCAATCCACGTTTGAGGGAAGTGATTGCCAGATGTCACAAAGTACATATTGTCGCATTGTACAGACCTTTATTTGCAAAGAATGATTGCCCATTAGGAAATATGGAAGAAAAAAACAACACACACAATAATAGCTTAAAAGCCATAAAGATACATCAATGATATCCATTCAGTAAATATTGACTCATGCATTAACTGATAGCAAAAGCAGTCTTTCCATCCATCCATTGTCTGAACTGGCTCATTCGGTCAGAGGGAGTGTGCATGCTGTACAAGTCAGAAGTCTATTTGAGTTTTGACTTCATCTGATTTTCCTGTACTTGAACAAGCAGGAACCGAGTCCAGACTTAATAATAACATAGAGATAAAAAAGAAACTCATTCTTACTCCAAACTCGTCAAATACTGCCGATTGGCATCGACACACCAGGTCGCCTTCTAGCATTAGTTTTCAACGTGTGGCGACGGCGTTTCCTGTTCCTTACATGCATAGTGTCCTTTCAAAATAAACGTCCTTCTTCACAGGAAGTTAGGTATAGACAACAAAACCAGTTATTTGCATTTAGGAAAAGAACGTGTTCGAAGTTAACTTTAACTTTCTAGCAACTCAAGTCACAACCGAGTGACTGACGACTCATGTCCGTCGTTACTGAGTGGATGCAAAATGTCAACTTTTGCTTTTAGTTTCCAGTCTCCTAGTCGGAAGTCATGCGTTTGTTTGGGATCTAATGGCAGAATTTGAATATTGTAATTTGTATGTTTTTTGTATTCTATAACGACCTGAATCTAAGAATCATTGTTTTTTCATAGAATGAGCCGTTTATATTTACAAAGGGAGCAGGTCGTCTTCACAGAGTCCGCCATGTTGCACGGCCATGTTTCTACAGTAGCCCAGAATGGACAAACCAAACACTGGCTCTAGAGAGGCTCTGTTTTTGCATTTTTACGTTATCTGAAGGCCACCGTAGTTCTCCGACACGCTTGGAAAGGGAGGGCTGAGCGGAGGGGATTTCAGTTGGATGCAATCTGCAACCTAACCACTAGATGCCACTAAATCCTACACACTGCTCCTTTAAATGCAGGCCAGTACACACATACACACACACACACACACACACACACACACACACACACACACACACACACACACACACACAACCCCTCCAGACAACTGCTACGGGCCGGCCTTTGATCAGCACCACGGACAGAGAGCGCTAGTTGGGGAACACATATTGTTGTTAGAGTTCTCACAGCGCCACTAAAATATCAAGTAGCTATCTGTAAGACTTTCCATGACGCTGTCATCATTGCCGTGTGTTGACAGCAGCTGATGACGCTCTCTGTTTTATACCCAGCCCACTGCCACGGCCGTCAGGTCTGCCAGATTGCTGAAGTTGTGGGCTCCTTTGCTGAACCCTGTCCTCAGCTGGGGAGCTACCTGTCTGTGGACCACCACTGCAAAGATGGTTAGTGACAGTAACGTTACGCAATTATAAATGTTTCAAAGGGGAATCAAACATTCCATATCCATATCAGAAACAGATCGGATTGTTTCCCATCTCACCCTTAATTCACTTTTATCCAAGTGGACAAAAGCTGAACTCAATAAATGAACCAACAAAGAGGTAACATCATGAGACCATGATGTCTATGATAGCTAACTTCATCTCACATGGTTGAGTTCAGAAGGTATCAAGGCTAAATATATATACGTTTTGGATCTTATGTGTTTGACTGGAGTCTGGCAGCTACCTTCATCCCACAGACCCAGAGGAGGAGTCACAGGTGTAAGTAAGTTATTGAACGCTGGCTGAATTCCATTTCACTTTCAGGGTCCTGGTGTTGTGCATGCTGGCTCACTGTCACACTGTCTTGTTTTATTAGGTTCATAGCACAGAGCCATTGTCAATGTAAGAAGTGACCCCTGAGCTAGTCAGAATGTTTGCGGTGAAAAAGGCTGATTTTGCCTAAAAAATAGGAACAAGGGAACAAAGTTATGAAGCAGCGACAAGACGCGACTGAGATGGAGAAAAGCATTTAGAAACTTTGATGGTGTCTGATGCTGCTGCCTTGTTGCTGCTGTATAAATATGGTTTACAGGGACTCTTGCTATACATGTCTGGTCATTATGTCCTCCAGGGCTCACACTGTCAGTGAGCACTGCGGCTGCTGTTTTCGATGACGTCGCCATCAGCGTGAAGTGGCTCTTACGTGATCCAAACCCACGCTGCAAGATGAGTACGGGAGACGGCCGTGTTATCCACCTGCATAGTCCACAGGGGTGAGTGGTAACGTGTACTGAGACACTGAGACTACGACTAGTTGTGTAATGTCCAGCCCCACATGGATGCTTTAGAGGACGGACACATTGACACAAACAGACCATAAAGAACTGGAAAAGGAAACTCAACCCTCTCAAATTCTGCCTCAATGCTGTACGTTATATTACAAGATTTGTCAAACCTCTCCTTGACACTTACTGTATAAGTCCATCATCTCCTCATTTCATATCCCTTTACATTAATTAGGTTAAAATCCAAGCATTCACATTACAGTAAAACATCTGTTTCATATCTGCAATAGTGTGGCGACTTGTCCAGAGTGAATCCTGCCTTCACCCAATGTCAGCTGAGATCAGATACACTTCTATTTAATCATATCAGCCCACATCGTCAACACATACTGCTATGAAATCAGTCTTTAAGTATTAATGTGGGTATAGCTCCACTTATCAGACAGGTTAGTGGCTGACCTATGTAATGTGTATCACTTCTTTATTTTCTCCAGTGGTCACAGCAAGAGGACCATGCTGTGACCACTGCTAACTGCTACTGTGTTTGACTCTTCTCAGGTTTGGGAGCAGCGAGGTGCACACATACACTCACCCGAACACATTTGTTGTGGCAGTTGAATGCACCAGCAGGGACACACACATTACAGCTCAGAGCACCATTACCATTCAAGAAGCCATCACAGCGTTTGGTGTCATCAGGTGCTATTCTGGGAAACTGTCTTTTAATGCAGACAACTGTAAAAGCCTTCACAGAGAGCCACTTCAAATTCAAATGGTGGTAAAAGCAGGTAGGTGACCTGAATATACCATCATTCATCCTGTCCAACCTGATATCCCTGCATCAAGTTGAGCTGTTTGTATTTCATTTTTAAAAGGACAGTTTACAGCCATATCAGAAACACACAGTTGTCCTCTTACCTGTCGTGTTGTTTATCGATCTTCCTTGTTTTAGTGAGTTTCCTAGCTTTGAATATGTTGGTTGGAGAGACGGCTGCCTTCTCTCCAATATAATGGGCCTGTATGGTTGGTGGTGCTCAAATGTGGCTTTTCAGAAATAATGAACAGGTTACTCAAGAAGATACACAGACCTCGCTGTGAGCAGCTTTGTGGAGGGACTGTAGATGAAATAGTTCCTAGTTCTTCAATTGTTTTTTTTGGCGCTTTGAGCACCACAAGCCGAGTGCCATAAACTCCCATTATATTCACACCAACACAATCCAGAATAGCACTGCAGGTAAGAGGCGTGAACGATCCCTTTCAATGTATTCCTTCTTCTCTCTTTTCTCTCTGAAGGTACAAACGTGACCTACAGAATCCAGAGTGATGACACTTTGTTACTGGGTTCATCAGTGTTCAGAGGAAATGTTCCCCAGAACCTCACAGTGACTCCAGACATGATGACGCAGCTTGGGCCTGGCTGCCACCGGCTGACCCTCTATGCATCTAACATGGTCACGAACCCTGAAGTGTCCACAGACCTGCAGGTGAAGTAGCATCAATCAAGAAGACATCATGTCATATTCTATCAATAAAGCAATAAGTAACACAATGCAACAACCCTTCATGTGTATGCTCTGATTTGAATAGTGGGGTATGAAGTACAAGAGTTGAAGTTGACATTGTGATTATTTGATTAAGGAGTTGATTAAGGCCTCTCTAAATTAGAAACTTAAATCAACCTAGTTATTGGATCACCCATGTCTAGGACAACAACACGAGGAGTCACTCACACTATAAAGCGTCGCTCTGTAGTGCTACAAGTGGTCAAAACGTACGTACTTGAGTAACTGAAGACCTTGATGTCCTGATACAACGTGGAAACATTTCTAAAGCAACTGAGCAACAGGTTAGCAGAGCAGCAGCATCAGTGCGCGTGGATGTGTTCAGGCGCAGCATTAGGTTGTAGGTCACCCGTTTTTTGGGTGTGTATGAATGGAGCGTTAATGTGTTTCTTGTCATTCTTCATGCGCTGCAGATGTGCGTGTTGGAGGAAGTAGCCGGGCTTCAGGCCTCTGTGACGACAGAGGGGGAGGAGTTTCTGTGCTCTCCAGATGTTTCTGTCGGTGTTTCTCTGGAACGAGGAGCTCCTGTGCTGCTCCTCTTCTCTCTGACCGGAGACAACGGCTCACACTCTGAGGTCCGAGAAATGAAGACAAGCGAGGACATCTTTTGCATTGCTCATCCGATTCAAGGTACGGAAGGCATATTCAACACCGGGGGCCACTTATGATTTGGGAAACAATCTGAAACACATTATGGGTATTTGATATGTGCTGATTATTTGAATGTATGCTTTTCTACAGGACCTTCACATGTGAAACTCAGAGCATGGAACGTCTTCTCCTCTCTGGAGGTGGATGTGGATATGTTTGCTCTCTGTGGCAAAGATTCAGTCGCTAAACAACATATCCATGACTACATGAGACCGGTCATTTCTTCTTTATTTTTATGTTTGAGTTGTTTTATATATAAGGGGAAAATAATACTTAATCCTCTAACTCTCACAATGGTGCTCATAAAGTTGATGCCTTTCTCACACTGAATCATTCATAAACGCTTTTGGTCATTTTCTTTTTCAGAGGAAGAAACACATTCGAGTGCTCAGATCTCCAAAGGACATCATCGCAACACCTTCAACATCAGTAGCTTCCAAAAATATACCCATCACGCTTTCAACAAGTGATCCGTCCAAACTACCTACCAACAACAAACGATACGAGTGGGAGTGCAGTAAGAACGATGCTTTTCATATGAAGTATCAAATGTTTTGTACGGTTTTTATATTTAAATATAAGTTTCATAGAGTAACGTATTTTGATGTGTTCTTCATGTGTTGATTGTCTGAGCTGCAGATTAAGCCACATTACATGTAAATGAGTTTGCTAAGCCCCACTACCCTCGTTAGTGTTTTGTCTTTCATGCTTTCCATCAATGATAGCAAATTAATAACAAATGGAAGCAATGGGTCCTTGACAAACGCAGCTTCCCAACAGCCAACTGTGGCTAGTTGAGCTGACTTTACTGTATGAGTTGGTGAGAAGCTGGTTCAGGCTGACTCTTTAACATAGACTCATATTAAAACTAAAGGGTCTTGATGGCCATAAGCATCATTTTGTGCAGAAACCAAGGCTAAAGCTGCACGTCCCTCACCATGTCGATGTAGATGACATGGACATAAACTGCTCTGTTCATGCATTTTAGTGTTATGCTAGTATTAAGTATTGTATTCATGATTTATTATTGTTCAGTCCTAGTAGCAAGTAAGATCAGGATACATCTAATGTCCAAACCGGACGCTTTAGTGTAGCACACGTTAACGCATGCACACTTGTAAGTCTCATGCACACACCACCAGACAGTTGACAGTTGTTGCAGTGCTCAGCACACTTACCGATCGCACATCTCAACGCCATGGATGGCGTCTCAGCAGAACAAAATTAATGTTTCTCATAATCCACCAAGACATCCTTTATTTGAAGACCGTGACACACGGTGTTTGTCAATGTGCAAAAGCATCACAGGCTGCTGGTTAAATGGTCAACTGTGACACATTCTCTGCCAACTCTTGTGTTTTGCTACCTGACCATCTTAATATCTTTCATATCGCAAACGAAAATGTCAGAGTGAGGTTACTTTGTTTCCAAATCTGATGCAAGTCATTAATCACAATAAATGTATATAGTATATACGTATATATATATATATATATATATATATATATATATATATATATATATATATATATATGTATATATATATATATATATATATATATATATATATATACACACACACACATAACTATCAGAATGACATGTTTTATATCAGTGTGTCAATTGTTATTGCAGAAGAATAATGACTTTCTTTGTTGATCTACAGAGAATCCATGTCCATGCCAAGGAGCTTTTGCGGGACACACTCGAGTCATTACAAAAACCTGCCTACCAGATGCATTTCATTTTAATAAATATTATTTTAATACGATACATCAAATAAATGGTAAAGTGCAGTCAAGTGACTCTATATGCATCACCGTTACCCCTGAGAAGGATTTCCCACCTTGGCTGAGGTGAGTGAAGCTGATCTGCTGTGAGTTTAATGAGGTTGTTGTTTTGCATTATTCGCCTGTTTCACCAGATAGCTTTTGTTTCTAGATGTAATCATTCTAGTTATGTGTTAACCAACGTATCTATGTATATGTTGTATCACAGTCTCACTTGCACTGAAGGCTGTAACCCAATAAAGGAGAACACGGCTGCAAAAATGAAAATGACTTGTGTTGGACAAACACAGTGTCCACAAATAGTGTGGAACATCGAGGACCCAAGAGATGACAAGGACTGGCAAGTGAGTCTGATCAATGAATGGTGAATAGTTTAGGACTGAAAGATCGGCTAATAGTAAATGGTAACAATTTGAATTGACTTCATGAATCTGCACGTCAATTTAGTTACAGGACAATGAGATCAAAGACTGCTACAAAACGGCAGAAACACGGCCTCTTGTACGGAAACAGAACGGTGGAGATCAATACTCTGTGAATTATGACTCTCTTGAAACTGCAGAGTCTAAGCATCGCAATGTCATCGTGGTGATAACGTCTGGTAGGTTTACATAAGTCAGTGAAATGATGTCACCGCTGCTCAGTGAACTATCTTGCATTGTTGGTCTTCAACTGTTTTTGACTATTTAATCAACTCTAGGGAACCTGTTTTTGCGATAGAGCTCCTTTATTTCTTTGATATAATGCACTAACCTGCCCTTTTCCTTTTATATCAAAGCTGATGTTGAACCGCTTTACAAAAGATACACCATACATACATCATCATCATCATCTGAAAGTGGGGAAGATAACACAGCAACCACTGCTGGTCCCGCCTCCACATCACCTGGCACTAGTGACACCACTACCACGCCTACCACCCCTACCACTGCTAGTCCCGCCTCCACATCACCTGGCACTAGTGACACCACTACCACCCCTACTACTGCTGGTCCCGCCTCCACATCACCTGGCACTAGTGACACCACTACCACGCCTATCACTGCTGGTCCCGCCTCCACATCACCTGGCACTAGTGACACCACTACCACGCCTACCACTGCTGGTCCCGCCTCCACACCACCTGGCACTAGTGACACCACTACCACCCCTACCACTGCGGGTCCCGCCTCCACACCACCTGGCACTAGTGACACCACTACCACGCCTACCACTGCTGGTCCCGCCTCCACATCAGCTGGCACTAGTGACACCATTACCACCGCTAACACCATTGATGCGTCTCCACCAGCAACCACCGCTAACGTTGACAGCCTTAAGTGTAGCATATCACCGGAGAGTGGAACAATCCTTGATGTTTTCACTATTACGTGCACTACTGAAGTTCCTTGCTCTAGCTGTCAGTATTGTTTTAAGACTGATCAAGGTAAGTAATCCAGATTAGCAAACACATCTGTGACAAGAGAACAGATATAAGAACCTATAAAGATATCTATTTATAGATAAAGAAATCTATGAATCTAACTTATTGTTTTGTTTTAATACTGCCAGGATTCCATCTGCGTTGCAGTAATATCAATGAAGTGAAGTCTGTCTTCCTTCCTCTTGGCGACAGCAGTTCCAACTACAACATGATTATCACAGCAACTGCAAAACATGGCAGCTTTGTATGTAGCACCACTATAACTGCAAAGGTTTGTCAAAAATATGATGATTACAAAAAGTAACAGAACAGGATCTATGGAAAGGCTCAACTTTCCTTCACGCTGTAGTAAGAACATAGATTTGTTGTTTCCTCAGGTGATGGAGTCCACAGCGTCCTCAGGCTCTTCACTAGATGATGTTCAGGCTTCTGTGGAGAATGCTGTGGCTCAGCTGAAGAAACAAGGTCTACTGTCAGGAGAAACCGTGGGACAACTCATCAACTCTGTGTCCAACGAACTGAACAGTCAATCTGATGAATCGAACAAAGCTGACAGGCAAAAGGTAAAGGCGTATTGGACTGTGGATACAGATTTAAAAAATGGTTAGACAGCATCTGACTGCAGAGGTTGAACAGCATTGTACCCATGAAGGATTTAGCTCAGAGCTACTCCTAAAGCCAGCCCTAGTTCAGTAGACAATCAGGCAGACAGCAACAGTTCAGGGATTCCACAGGCCAAGCATTCAGCCCATTTTGAACCGGCATGTTTGAAACATATTTAAAAAAATATATAATTTGGGAAAAGTTGGCTAAAACCATCTGCTACAGACTCAAACCTGGTGTCATCCCTAGCTGCTTAGAGGACATCCCTCTATTGAGAAGGTTGTTGTCCATGTTGTCCACTGGAGGTTCTTGATCTTTTAAAGCAAGTGGAGCGATTTTTATTTCAGTCCACATCCTAGTGCTGTCTAGAGGGGCTCCTGAGTCTACATGAGGGGCTTCAGGCTCAATGTAGAGCTCAACACTCGAAAACCTATTTATCTAATTTGCTTTCAACTAATGTCATTCTTATCATTCTTACTATTATTATAAATATACTCATTGTTATTATTTCATTTGTTTAAAGAACTTTGAACTATGAAAGGTCCTCTATAAATACAATGATTGTTAGTAGCAGTAGCATCACTATTATTATTATTATTATAAATCATACATGCTTTAATGCTTTTGTCTGCTGAAGCTTCGTGAGAAGATGCTGGACATAATGATTGACACAGTAAAAGAAGCTCCGACCAACACTCCAGAAGGAGTTCAGGTGACAGCCAGAGGACTCGCTGCTGTCGTCCAGAAAGGCACCGAGCTCAGCTCCTCTGCTCAGGTACTGTCCAGTGATCCCATAGGATTTCACTGCGGTTCACTGCTTTGTGTTAATGAATTCAAAGGACAGCTGCCTTAGCTCAGCCTTGTCCTTTGAATGTGTATTTGAGGAAAGACATCGAACGGTTAAGTCTGTCATACATCTCCCAAACATACGTGTGTGATTGCAAGAATTGATTCCCATCTTCAGGAAGAGGCTTCATTACTGCTTGTAAACTTAAGCTCACATCTCCTCCACATGGATGTGAACACAAGTGAAGACAACGTGAATGAAATTAACGCCGCAGCCAGCACCATTGTGGAGGGAGCAAGCAATATCCTGGACTATTCCTCCAATGTGAGTGTTTGACCATAGAGCCGTGTTGATGGGACACACTGCTCCACCCTTTAAAGAGCACTTACAGCATGTAGTGCACTGATTAATGTGTAGCCTCGAATAGTAAGAATAGACCACATTCCTGTGAAATATGATGTCTGTTACCAACAACTTGGGTTGAGTTTAGAGACCAGGAGGACGGCCAGTGAATTGAAACAACCTCTCCCGTGTCAAAATGCTGTCTGTTATCCTTTGCAGAAGAACGTCTCTGATGCCCTTCTCCTTTCTCTGAGCAATACAATGAGTGCACTGTTGGCATTTAAAGACGCCAACAAAGCGCCGACTATCATCCAACAAGCTCATATTGGTGTGTTTGTCAATAGGTGAGTTCTTCTGTGACAGAGATAGATGTAAGGCTATAGTTTGCTTTGAATTGCTTTCTGGTGGAGAGTTACATGGCTGGATATCCCTTTAATGTCTAAGTGGTAAATATGAGACTACAGAGAGCAGCAGGTTATCACAGCTTAGCCTGGCTCTATATGGAAGTAGCAGCCGCTGCCTGCTAGCACCTCTACAGCACTAACTAACAGTTTATTCTCTAATAATGGGGGTGTATGTGCCGACCTATGTTTAACTCCCTGGAATCTCTGCTGGTTGCTAACAGTGATGACAAGACTAACGGGAAGTTACTTCACCCAGTCAAAAACAGTCAGACATTAGAACGTGTTGTTGTTACAATAAGCCTGTTAATTAGTGAGCTGTGAAGGTGCTTTTTACTTTTGGAAAGAGCCAGGCTACCTGTGTTCTCTAGTTTCCTTTCTTTATGCTAAGCTAAGCTAACCGTTTGTAACCGCTGCCTAAATGTACTTCCTTGGGAAAGAAAAAAACAAACATATTATGGGATGATTTCAATGTAGTCTGTGCTCAAAACATGTAGGGCCAAAGACTGAAAGACTGAAAAACACCAGGGACACACAAACTAACTAACCCTAACCCTTAACAACTGACTAATAACTAACTAAATAACCAACTAACTTATGAGTCTCTTCATATTTTCTCCTTCAGAGTGACACTGGGAAGATTACAGACAGAGATTATAAAAATTCCTCAAAGTTCCAGCCCATCATTTTCTCTCCCAACATTACCCTCCAATACATCTCCTCCAGATGAACCCGTGGATGTACGAGTAAGTCCAGAGTGCTGTTGTGTTGATGTGTGTGTGTTGTGTGTGTGTGTTGTGTGCACTACGGCTGTCTATAGTTCAAAGTGATGCAACGACTCACTCGTCGTCTTTGGTATGTTAGTATATTAATTTGTTTTAATTTGTTCTTTTTCTATATCAATTTGCCTTAATCTTTATTTTTTGTGTTTATAAACACTCAATTTTATTACTGATGGATTTTCTTGTTGTCAGTGCATCCTACCTACGGATAAATAGAATATGTTGGAGATAAATCTTAGCTCCTCCGGCCACACTCTTATAAATACCGACCCACCCTAAGCCTCGGTTTGCTCACGCTTTCCGCATCCCACCCTCCCTCTCGTTAAACCATGTTACTCATGGTCATCATTTTCCATGGTCATTATCCTTCTGTCCCACATGGAGACCGGGGGATCTGCAAGGACCGGGAGCCGCAGTGGATCCTGAACTAAGCCTTCCCCCAAACCGCTACTGGCTAATCTCCACCAACCATTCCTCAACTCTCCAAATAATCGACGGAGCTTCGCCCTCGGCTGAGGTGTGGTCCTAGCTAGTGGATTATCCACTGCCTGCCCAGTCAGCATGAATTCAGCCCAACCGCAGAGCTGCTGCCCCCCCCTCCCCACCTAACTGTAGCCAACACTCAGATGTTGTGCTTGAAAGACCAATCTTTGAAGGCCTTTGTCATTAAAACATGGGTCATCTATGATGTGCAAATGCCAGATTTCCACACAGTCAGAGAAAGTAAAGTACCTGTTCACAGTTGAGCAATTGAAGCCTGTTGGATGCCTGTTAGATCCCATGTTGTTCTCAGTGGCTGACCTGCTTATGGTGATTGAACTTTGGTCTTTGAATACATTTATAGATGCTGAGTTTAGACAAAAACCCTTTTTCCTGGAATGAGAGAGGGAACATCAGTGGCCAAATAGGTGCTCTCTCCCTCACAAGACAAGATGGCGCCGGCATCCCTGTGGAAAACCTGAGCGAGGATATTAAGGTCAGTGCAGGTTACAAGGTTAGTTCATTGTTATTGTACAACACAGAGTTGGGCAACAAAATGCATTTTGTAGTTCCATACAATACATAAGAAAGCTATGTTATACAGTATGGTGGATGAAGCATAAATTAAGGAATATCACAGTCTGAGGAAAAAAGTTGCTCTAAAGTCTGGTGGTACGGCAGCTAATATTTCTGTATCGCTTGCCAGATGGCAGCAGAGTGAACAAGCTGTGGTGGAAGTGGCAGATATCACTGATGCTCAGCAGATGGGTACCAATGATGTGTTGGGCTGTAGAGCCCTCCTGTCCGGGGCAGTGCACATCGCATTGTAATGTTTGTAATGTTTTCAGTTCTATATCGTGCTCGTCTGTTGACAACATGTTTACTGTGGGGACAAATATGTACCTTCTTTTAAGAAAAACAAACTTCAAAGGATCATCCATCCATTCGTGATGGCAGCAGTCTGAACAGGGTATTCCAGGTGTCCCTCTCAACAGCCTTGTTGTCCAGCTTTTCCTAGGGTACCGTGAGGCATTCCCAGACCAGAACAAATCTATAATCCCTCCAGGATGTCTTGGTCTACCAGGAGGCATCCTGATCAGAAGCCCAAACCACATCAGCTCCATTCGTTGGCTTTATTCCAAGCTCCCTCCGGATGTTTGTGTCTTTTTTTAACTCCATCTAGAGGATTAAACAGATTTGTTTAAAATGTGGTTGCTATAATCCTCAGACTAATTTGATGTTACATTGCAGGCGATAGACTAACAATGACGTCATAGCTCATATTACAATACGGCATTTTAGGCACAACTTTTTTTAAACTCCTCCTAGAGGATTCAACAGATCCATCTCAAATTTGGTCAGCAGCATCTCAAGACCCTCACGATGACAAATTGTCAAGCTTTTGACTTTACATTGTCCACTCTGCCCTAAATTCTACAAGCTGTGGAATTCTGTGTTCCATATAGTGGACACAGGAAGTGGTAAAATATTTGCAATGGAACATTTCCTGTTCCACGCACCCCAAAAATGAAATAACATCAAACTTGTGCACACAATGCCCTATGGTCATGGAAATGCACCCTGACCAATGTCCAGCCAGGAATGTGCGAAGGTCTGTTAGATGCTATCTGTACCTGGCGCCATGTCAACATGTGTAGATGTTATTTGGATACATCTTCTGGCCTTGTGCTTGGTCCACAGATTCTTATACCAAGGCCTGCAGGAGAGCAGGTGAACACCTCTTTTTTGGACCTGGGGAAGTACAGCACAACGGTCATAAACGTTCCTTCAGCCGATACTACGCTGGTGTTAAAGGTCCAGAAAGATGTTTTATTTTCCACTTCTGAGATGTATAATGAGAATTTTAAATAAATAATTCATATTTACTATGGTCTACTTTGACACTATGAATAGTTTTATCAAACTGGATGTTTTACTAGCAAGACAAATTTAGTACAGCCATCAGAATTGCTAAATCCATAAATGATTCTACTGTTGATGATTATATTTTTACTAATTGTGCCATTTTTTCCTGAAGATTTGTTTCTTATCTTAATGATGCTAAATATCCTAACATTTTGGAAATGCTGTAAATAAATCCAGAATATAATTGCTGTTCTACTTTGTTTAAAATGAGGATTGTTGTATTTTCTTTTTTTTGAGACTACATTGCTATTATATTTAAAGATGAGGCCTTCGAGTGATCCTTTACCCTTCAAACTGTTCCTCGGTCACATGGACTACCCCACTGAAACAAGTAATGTTGCGATGACAGAGATGCCTCACCAGGGAGCAACACAAGGTAGTACATGTGTGTGCTTAGTGGTGGAGATAGTTTTAAACTTGAATGCCTTTTAAATTGTTGAATCATTACTTGAGTACTTTTGTGTTTCATACAGAGGAGAGATACACTTGGCTACTAGACCCTAAGGATTTAAAGGGAAACGATGGAGTGCACTATCTTGTAGTGAGGCCCATTGTAGGTCCGGGAGTAAAATCCATCAATGCCAATTTATCCATTACTTCCTTCACTGCCGCATGTAAGTTTTGGGATGAATCAATATTGGAGTGGAGCACTTTTGGATGCAGGGTAAGTATAGTAATTCAATCGGCCCGTCATGCGTAACATGTTTCCCAGACAATAATGAAAGTTAATATTGTCTCCACCTGAACAAGGTTGGTGTTCAGACCACACATTCAGTCACCCAGTGCCTCTGCAACCACCTCTCCTTCTTTGGGGGCTCTTTCTTCGTCACTCCCAACCTCGTCGACGCGTCACGAACCGCTGAGCTGTTCGGGACTTTTGCTGAGAATCCCGTGGTCGTCTGCTTTGTGGGGTCACTCTTTGTGGCCTATCTCTTGGTGGTCGTGTGGGCACGACGAAAAGACATTCAAGACACTGCCAAGGTACTATATATGTCCAGCACCAGAGTATAATTAATTTATCCAAAGTGTAAAAAGCATCTTAATCGAAACATGCCTTATGTTGTTGGCTGGTTGGCAGGTGAAGGTAACTGTGCTGGAGGACAACGACCCCATAGACGAGTACCGCTACCTGCTGAGTGTCAGCACTGGGCATCGGAGAGGAGCCTCCACTTCCTCCCAGGTTCATACATTATCAGTTCTTAGCAAATAGTTGAACGGTTAGATTCGGCAGAAAAGGCATTGCTCTTTGCGGGACTCCACAACCAGTACTGCTTCTGATCTCTGTAGAGCCACCAACCTGGTTAACCTGTTGAAGCATTTCCCAGTGAAACAGAAGTGAGAGCGTCTTGAGCCTCTGTACTGGAGCATCCTCCAGTCAAACGGCATATTTAAATGGTGTACAGTTACAAGAGTGAATCCTTGGAATGTCTTTAAACCGCTGAAAAGCACGTGGGATTAGAATGTTGTAAAATGTACAGATTGATTCTGATTATATTATTGATTGAAACTGGTCAGTACTGGCTCACGTAAGCATACGTCAAATTGTATATAACAGGAAGAAAAGTATTTATATAAAATACAAAACTATTGATTTTTTTGTTTGCATAAAATTGTTAAATAGGTGACTGTGGCTGTGATCTAAAAGGGTTAAAGGTGCATATTTCATTTGTAATCTCAAATTCAACAGCTACAGAAAGCTAAATGATAGTGAATATTGGAATTTTTAATATTGCTAACTGATAGCCACAACAATGCTGTTGATAAACACAACACAATTATAACAGCTCAGTTTAATAATACGTTCCAGTTTTAACTCACGGGTTATTTATTTATTTCATTGAAGCTTTTTAACTTTCTATTTTGCTTTTGTTTGGTTCTCTTAGAATCAATCTGAAAGAATATCTTGGATGTCATCCATTCATTTTGAGAACATGTTTTTGTAACATTGTATGCTGCATCACTCATGTTCATCATATTAACAGCATTTTACCAATTACTCTTATTACTCAAGATATCATTTTCATCTGTGTGTACATCACACAAACTCTCCTAAACTTTGCTGATGACATTTCATGCCACTTAATGAAATAATTGTTCTTATTTGTCATTTCCTTGATTTTATATTTAATTGCACTAAATGATTGTGTTACAACATTTGTTAAGGCTTTTGTTCTTTATTAGTTGAAGTGGACATCTTGCTGATTGCAACACTAGCCCCACCCCTCCATTACCGTACATACATGAACTGTTTCAGGTGACAATCACTCTGCTGGGTGCAGAGGGAAACAGTGAACCGCATCACCTGGAGGATCCCAAGAAGTGTGTGTTTGAGAGAGGTGCGGTGGATCTGTTCCTGCTAACTGCACCCTTCTCCCTGGGAGACCTGCAGAGCATCAGACTGTGGCACAACAACTCAGGAAGCCACCCTGCTTGGTAAGCAATCACAGAAATATAACCTCAAATAATCATCCTCACAATGTATGTGTCTTTTATCTCGTTAAGCTATTAAACATGAGCCATGGCATTTCCTCTAGTGTAGTCGTTGTGACCTAGAACTCCGTGAACAAACAATACAATAAAAACAATATGGATTGTTTTACTATTATCCTGATGTTGCAGATGATTACTTGCTCTTCTTTTCAGTTGTAATGTTCTGTTTAGCAAACAATGTTGTCATTTTAGTGTACTATCTAAAAAACTACCTTGTATATAATTTGAAAGAAGTATTTTTTTTTCTCAGGTATGTTGGTAATATCATGGTTCAGGACATACAGACAGAGCAGAAATGGCATTTTCTATGTAACTCCTGGCTGGCCATAGACATAGGTGATTGTTCCCTCGATAAAGTTGTACCTGTTTCGACAGAGATGGATTTGAAGAAGTTCAGGTAAGATGATAATAATCAGACATGATGATCAAATAGAGACAAGTAAATACAGCAATAATAAAAACCAACCGTAACCCAGGCTGTCCAGTTTTATTTTTATTACAGTTATTGCTAAATACAAAATTCATTGATGACTAGATAAACTGTAAATGAGCCATTGAAGGCTCACTTGTAGTATACTTGTTCACATCAGTGAACAGCTACACTCACTGAGCTATGTTTTATATTCCTTATGGTTGCAGAATGATGAATAATTCCTCACTAACTGGTTGCTCATGAAGGTTTGATGTGTTTGTGTTCCCCCTCGTTGCTTTTGTTCTTCAGCAACTTGTTCTTCATGAAGACTACAAAGGACTTCAATGACGGACACCTCTGGTACTCTGTGATCAACCGGCCTCCGAGCAGCACCTTCACTTGTGTTCAGAGAGTTTCCTGCTGTTTCACGCTGCTGCTCTGCACCATGCTGACCAGCATCATGTTCTATGGCATCCCGACAGATCCCTCGGAGCAGACCATGGACCTGGGTACAACACAAATCCATTAATGATGAAATCTATTGAAAAAAATAAAAACAAATTTCGAATTCTGCTGTGATGCACTGTTTATGTTGATTAAACTGATATTCATTAAGGCAATTTCACTGAATTAAAACAATACTAACTCAGTTAATTTAATGAATCACTTAATTCATTCTTTTTCGGATGATTAAGTGATAATATACATGATTACACTTTCAAAGTTTCATTCAAAAACTTCAAAAGAAGCTTTAAATGTTAAAATAATTGGCATTGATTTTAAGACAAAATACATATTGATGAATCTGTGGATTTTATCTCTGTCTCTCACTATGTTTCTTTCAGGTCACTTTGAGTTTAGCTGGCAACAGTTCATGGTCGGAGTTCAGAGTTCCCTCATCATGTTTCCCATAAATATCCTTATTGTTAGCATCTTCAGAAACACTCGTCCTCGGGAGACGTCTTGTTGCAAGCGAAAAACCAAAAACCCAGATGCCCTTGAGCAGAATTCTTTCTCACAGACTACCACCACCAACACAGATGTCAGTGTCACTTTAGACACCGTCATCAAGGTAGTGAATTATGTGTTTCATGCTATTTAAAGTGTTTGTCTTGAATATTTAAGCACACAAATGATATATACATCTTTTATGACACCCCTTGTGCATGTTCCAAAAAAGTGATGGATTCGTAAATAATTTAGAATTCTTATATTTGCATATGTACTGTATGTAATCTTACATTTCACTAACAAGGCCCACGCCAACAACAGTATGAGTTTCGAGGTTTATTACATGATGGAATGATTGGATTTCGGAAGCTGAAGGGGTAGAGGGATGAAGGGATGTAGGGATAGAGGTAGAGGGATGAAGGGAATGTAGGGTAGGGGTCGAGGGATGAAGGGATGTAGGGTAGGGGTCGAGGTAGAGGGATGAAGGGGTCGAGGTTGCGGGATGAAGGCGTCGAGGTAGAGGGATGAAGGGGTCGAGATAGAGGGATGAAGGGATGTAGGGTCGGGGTAGAAGGATGAGAATGAGGAGGTTGTAGAAGGGAGGTTAGGCGAGCGATGGGGGACCGTTGGTGTCTGATGTCTGGCGGGAACTGGGGGAATGGACACGTAGAGTGGGGGCTGTCTCTCTTGAACGGGTTCATTGTGCTTAAATACTTTGTGCACAGGAAATGAGCCGTGTTCTGGGCATGGTCCTTGTTCCTGAACTAAGTTTGTGAAACTAAATATAAAACCTTTCTTTCTCAGGATATCACAAGAATTGCCCATTCTCTGTCTAAGACTGTTAAAAGCAACATACCAAGCACAGAGTCTGAGTTTGGGCCTGGACAACAAGTTGATATCAATGCTGTTCTCTCTGTGGTGGAGGACTTCATCAAACCAAATAACACAACCCCTGACGCTGCCCAGCCCAAAACGCAGAGCTTTGGCAACCTCGTTCAGCCTCAGCTCCCAGGTGTGTACCTGCTGTGGATGGTTGACATTGTGACATTGAATAGATTTAATTTGGTAGAGTGCACTTCATTAAGATACAGTGTCCAGAGAAAAGAGCAGAGAGATTGAAGAGAAGTAACAAAAGGAACCAAAGTTTATGGTGAGTTCAGAAACTTCGGTCATAGGTTTAGCTCAACACAAAAACATAGGCACACTCCATACATAGGGGCGGGGCATCTTTTGCTAGCTGACATAGAGCTAACATACAGTTACTACATTGACTTTATAATGTTTTTATTAAACTGTTACACATGCAACTTGCTTACATTTTTAATAACTGACGTCAATAAAAAATTAGACACAGTTTAACAAAGTTCTGCACATTTTCAGAGGGCAGTCCTGGGTCAACAGTGGAGGGGATTCAAAAGAAGAGCAACAAAACCCAGTATCTGTACCGGCAGCTGTGTCACATTGACAAAGAGCTTAGTCTGCTGGGACCCTCCGGCTTCCCCACCCCACACAGCTACAGCCGGGCTCTGCAACAGGTCCAGGGCCTCAAGGGCTTCCTTGAAGATCAGCTCATCACAGTCAGCTGTGTGAACCCGGAAGAACTCACCGAGAAGAAGTACAGAAGACACTGATTCAAAAAAACACACGGGGGGATTTGCATATGTTTATTTATTTATTTAGATTTTTGAATTGCTTGTTTATTTCATGTTCATCTCTTTTCTTACTCTATCATAGTTATTTATATATTTACAGATAATGAATACAATGGTCCCTGCCCACAACTGTGACACCATTTGAGATTAATAGAACATTTTCAAAAGTCTTAAATTGTGGCTTTTACCAGCTATTATTCACTGCAAATAGTTTTTTTTGTGTCGAAATGAAAGAAAGGAAATTGCAGATTGGGCAGTGAGTTTGGAAAACAGCTGGCAGTGATTTTTAAAGGAAACAGTCAACATTTTGGGAAATGGGCTTATTCACTTTCTTGCCAACAGTTTGAGAGTATCAATCCCACTCTGAAGTCTTTAAGTTTGAGTTAGGAGATGGTTAACTTAGCTTGGCATCGGGAAAACAACTTGCCTGGCTATGTCGAAAGTTTCAACAATTTCAACGATTACACAAAAAAGTGAAAGGTGGTGCAAGCTGTTTCCACCTGTTTCCAGTTTTCATGCTAAGCTAAGCTAAGCTAACCAGCTACAGCTTCATACTGAGTATACAAACATGAGAGCGAGAGACTGATCTCAGTAGCATCAAGAGACCGATTATAAGTATTCATTAAGGAATACACAATCTGTAGATGACGGGCTGAAACATACAAAGCCATAATGTGGTATGGTATAATCGTTTTAAGAAGTATTTCATTCTGTCAGTTACTCATGTAAAAGCTGTATTTGAGTGAATGGTATTCTTTGAATTGCAGGTTGAGCCCTGCAGACAGCACCGGTGGCGATGGTAGTCAGAAGAAGAGGGTGTGCTGTCATGGAGGGCTGCCCTGGTGGTTTCTGTTCGTGGGCTGGCTGCTAGTGATCGCAAGCAGTTTTGTTGCAGGATATTACACAATGCTTTACGGGTTGAAATTTGGGAAGGAGCGCTCTGTGAGCTGGTTGGTGTCCATGATTGTCTCCTTTTTTCAGAGCGTCCTGGTCATTCAGCCGTTGAAGGTGAGAAGAAGTTGGCTTTCTCTCTTCATACATCACTAGCTCAGTAGTTCCAATATAAGTAATTCTTTGTGTTTTAGAAAACTTCTTTTCATATTTTAAACTCCTACAGAGATCATTCTTTTTGAGCACATGCCAGATAAAACCAAAAACACACTGTGACTCATGCCTTTTACCACAGGTGCTATGTCTTGCAGTCTTCTTTGCACTTGTAATAAAGAAAGTTGATGAGGAAGATTTCCAAAATGTGGAGTTTGAAGGAAATCTAGGTAAAAAACACTCCCAAAATCCACGTCATTGGCCCCGAATGTTGACTCCTTCATTATCAGAACAAACGAACACCTCTTCACCCACAGGTGATCGTAAGGACCAACACATGGTCAGACGGGATCGCAGTCTCTATGAGCCTCCTCCTGCTGCAGACGTTGAGAAGATGAGAAGGAAACAGATTATGGAACAGAAAGCCTTCGCCCTCCTCAAAGAGATCTTGAGTAAGTATAGAACACTGTTCTATGGCCATAAATCAAAGTCTATGAATCATTTATTGTATTAATGCAATCCAAATAAATCTACAGCATGTGAAGCAAACTTAGAATCCACACTATATTTTACTTTTACATCTGTGTGCAAATTCACACGTCACGAGAGCTAGCTCAAAGTTCTGTTCTCACAGATTCAAACATTGTTTAAATAATGCTTCATGATGAATGAATTCCATTGAGCTGGGTCCAGTTTAATGTCATCAAGAAAATATCATTCATTGTTCTTGAACCCAAAATACTAAACCAACTACGGTATTTGTATTATCTTTGTTTTAAAGTTTTAGTCAACAGTGTTCAACAAAATATTTACTTTGACTTCATTTGCTCTACTCTAATGCGCCCGTCTGTTGCAGCCTACATGGGGTTCATGTGGATGTTGCTGCTGGTGGCGTACGGACAGAGAGATCCCAATGCTTTTTACCTGAACCGTCACATCCGGGACAGCTTCAGCGACAAGATCTCAGACAGCATGAGTCTTGGAGATGTGTTCACTTGGGCCAACACATCGCTGTTAAGCAACCTTTTTGGAGTTCATACAGGTACAAATGTGTCCCTCATGCAGAAGAGAAACCCTGTTGTTTCTATTTTTACTAATAATAATTATGTGACAGTTGTATGCTTAAACTTGAGCTTGTTAGAACATAATCTGAATATGTTTTAGTTTGGCTAAATAAGCCAACAGTAATATAAAAACATTGGGTCAAGACGTTGGTCAATCCATTGGTACTGGGTAATGTTAGCCCAGAAAGAGCTGTAACGACCCAAACTGACTCTGTGGTGTTTTTCTGTGTTCTGAACTGCAATCGTCTCCATTCAACTTTATCTCACAGAAATGACCACAACCTCTTCTCCTGTGTGTCCACCGTGACAAAGGATTGGCGTCATTTCGGAGTTTGACATGTCATTTTTAAACGTTTTGTGCTCCACTATCTGATGAGCTGTTAACAGGTGGTGGTCATTCCAAGTATTTCTGTGAGATCAGGCTGTCCACATTACAATCACAAGTGACAAATTGTCTCTAGAGTGAATATGTTGCACACACATGTAAACAGAGCCTCACTCAAAAGGATATTCCAGGTGAAACACCCCTTAAATGATCTTTCGCTCAGACCCGGCGGTTAAAGCAGTTAAACGTACAGAGACCCACACAAAATGCCTGAGAAAAATGCTTTTTTCCAGGATACATCACAGATGGAAACTCCAAGCTGGTGGGTAATGCCCGTCTTCGTCAATTGAGAGTGCAGAGGAACTCCTGTGAGATTGCAGGCCCTATGATCCAAGTGGCACCGGACTGTAACGCTCCATATTCATGGGAGGTGGAGGACATGGGCTCCTACGACACTGGCTGGAATCACTCTGCGAGGGATAACATCTCTACGAGCGCATCCAGCCCGTGGACCTACCAGACACAGTCTCAGCTCAGGGCTTATCCCATCCGGGGCAAAATGGTGCTCTACAGGGGAGGTGGCTATGTAGCGGAGCTCGGCCCCGATTCACAAAATGCCAGCAGGTATGCTCATCAGCAAAATGGAATGCATCTTTCCTTTTTCATAATGAACTGTGCAACACATAAATATAGAAAACAGATGGAGGCCTTCAGTAAAAAGTGTGTACTTCTTCTGCAGCACCCTTGAGTACCTGTTCAGGAATACATGGCTGAACGTCTACACGAGGGCGGTCTTTGTAGAGTTCACCGTTTATAATGCTAATGTGAACCTCTTCTGCATCGTCACACTCTTGCTGGAGACCACAGCTGTGGGTAAGCTTGAGTGTTTTCTTTTGAAAAGTGCAACATTACGCAGATGTGGTGCAGATTTGTCAAAGGTGCAATGAGTGCAATGAGCATTGCACCAGATTTGTCAAAGGTGCAATGCTAACTGCTAACTGGAGGTCCGTCTGTCTCCTGGAGGAAACAAAAAGCTAGCTCGTTAGCAGATATCTCTGCAACACAATAAAGAACATAAGGTACATTTTAAAGTAACAGTTAACCGCAAGATCAAAAATACATATTTTTCTTCTCACTTGTGGTGATTTTTATGAATCTACATTGTTTTTCTGTGAATGGGACGATAGTGAACTTAGTGTGTGGTGCTCAAATCGCCGAAAGAATACATTTTTAAAAACTCTTTCCCGAAATCATGACGCGGTTACTCAAGATAATCCACAGACCTTGTTGTGAGCAGCTTCATGTTCCTACATGATGCTACATGAAACAGCTCATTTGACATGTACCTTTGACTATGGGGTGAACTGGCCCTTTCAACTACAATTCTTGGCAGATCTTACACATTGCAGCTTTCAAGAGGATGTGTAACGTCATTGTAACACCAATCTGATCGTCTCATACCAATCTGATCGTATTTTGTTGCTTCTTACAATTGAATTGCATTTTCCCGCCTTCACATTGATGTACAGTACCCTATGTAAATGAAATCATGCTAGTCTGCATGTGTTTAAACAGTGTTGTTCCTGTTGATTTTATAGGAGCATTTCAGTTGCACAGTGAGCTGCAGAGTGTTCGTCTTTACCAATCAACTGGGGGTCTTCACATCTTCGTTATGGCTGCTGAGATCATATACCTGCTTTTCATCCTCTATTACATGTTCCTGCAGGTACACACTACAATAGCTATTAGAACATAAGCAAGATGTTTGAAGAGATCTTCTGCTGTTTGTTTTACTACAGTTTTTTCTCCCTTATGAAACTAATGGAACAAAACAATGGTCACGCACACAACCTGTCTCCGGTACATTTGACAATCCTCTCTGTTCTCTGGTCCTGGCAGGGCAAATTAATGAAGCAGCAGCGCTGGGCTTACTTCAGGAGCAAGTGCAACCTTCTCGAGCTGACTATCATCTCGCTGAGCTGGAGTGCCGTGGCTGTCTTCATCAAGAGGACCCTGCTCGGGGACCGCGATATGACCTACTACCATAACCACAAGGACCAGTGAGACCAGCATACACTGTGCTGTACCTTAGCTTTGACTCTAAAGGGCATGCAAAAACAAGTGTCAAGCCAACACCTTCACAAGTGTAGAAGATGTGCAGTGGGCTTTATACAGACATTCATGGTCCCCAGAGGATTAATCCAGATAAACCAACAACTCACAGATAGATGGACGGACAGACAGACAGACAGACGTTAGGATGATTTAGGGGTAATTAGCATATGCTAACAAGCCTAGATAGAGAACATGGTTTTCTTGATAAACCTTGTCTACGCAACAGCATTTTAGCATTTCATTGTGAGTATGTTAGCGTGCTAATGTTATTGCTTAGCTCAAAGCACCGATGTGTCTAAACAGGGTAGAGTCTAGGAGAGCTGCTAGTATAGCTGTCGACTCTGTGTTAGCTCTAAAGTCTCTTTGTGTAATCTCTTGCTATCTACCTCCTACTGTAAACTACAGTAGTCTTTGACAGTGCTCTGTTGTCTCTCCTGTTTGTGATTAAATCTTTCCTGTGTGCGTAGATTTGCCAGTTTTTACGAGACAGCCACAGCAGACTCTGTGCTCCAGTATCTGATCGCCTTCCTGGTCCTTTTCGCCACCTTTAAACTGTGGCTCCTGCTCAGACTGAACCCCAAGATGAACATGATCACTGCAGCGCTGCAGCGGGCCTGGAACGACATATCCAGCTTCCTTGTGGTCATTGTGATCATGTTCGTGGCGTATTCCGTTGCCGTGAGTGTTTTGCCCCTTTACCAAGACCTTCCCCTTTTTCAAAGATTTGTATTTGTTCTCTATAGTTAAAATGGTAATATATGATTAGTGAATGAAAAACAAAATGACCTAATCTCAGTCCATTGTCTCCAAAATGATCTGTTTAATTACTGTAGAGCTGAAGACTTTATGGAGAGAAGATGTTTTCGTGGTTCCTCTGATATAATGATTGATCTCTTTCTAGTGCAATGTCATTTATGGCTGGAAGATGTCCTCATACAGAACTTTAACGGATGCTCTCGTGACCGTCATCAGTTTGCAGATAGGCATCTTCAACTATGACGAAGTAAGTGAGCTCTTCCCCAACTCTCATATTATATATAAAATACTTTATGGAGTAACAGTAGGGTTATAATGCAGAATCTCTAACCAACATTCATGTGCATGAAGAAGGTTCCTCATCAGCTCAAACTGACATTGATGTCTCACTGATGCTCTTGTTTGCCAGGTCATGGACTACAACCCCGTGCTTAGTGGATTACTGTTTGGTTCCTGTATTGTGTTTATGACGTTCGTGGTGCTCAATCTCCTCCTCTCAGTGATCCTGGTAGCGTTCAACCAGGAGCAGATACATCACAAGGTAACGTTCATCACCAGTCATTCTGAGCAACTAATCCAGGTTTTTAGAACAAATATTAAGTTTAACTGAAATTGTTTTGATACAGTATTCAGGCAAACAGTATACTGTACAATGATTAGGGTAATACGCTAAAGCTTTTTGACAAATATGCCAGTGAGGGGTTTCCCCAGAACCCTACCTGCAAGATTAATATCAGGGTTGATCAAATCATTTTAATGGAGGTAACGTAGCGTTGCTCCATACTGGGTGTGTAAGGAGGCAACTGTTGGCGTCTTTAAAAGGCGACGATATATCAGTGTCAAGTTCAAAGCTTTGTTCGCTGCTACCAAGTGGCCAGAAGCTATCGTTATTAATTGGTAATAGTTAATAGACAGTGCAGCTCAAAAGCAAAGACGAACACGCCACTACCACAGACCTCATCAGACCAGAGCAACAACAACGCCAAAGTAGTTCTGGATCAACCACATTGTTGCTGCTGCAAATAAACACTTTTATTAACACCGACAGAAGCTAGCTGGCAGTTGTTGAGCCTTCCATGATCAGACAGATCAACTCAAGAAAACGGTGAGGGCTTCAGGGCTTCTGATAATCTAGTAGTGAATCAATAACACCACTTCTGCAGTTGTGTAGTAACTGCCTGTCTTACACAAACAAAAGCACATGATATGTCTTCTTCAGCAGTGAGTAGCGATATGTCTTATCACTCTAAAATGATTTGGTCATCTCTCTTCTCTTACCCAGCCCTCAGACGAAGAGGAGATTGTCGACCTATTGCTGAAGAATATCTGCAGTGTTTTTGGGATCAGATATGAAGACACAAAAGACACCCGGGGGCCGGATGAGACCGAGACCGAGGACGGTGACGTGACCCTGAATAACAGCAGAAATACCCTTAACAGTAGCTAAATTCATATACAATATTTTAGGTCGTAGAAAGTCCTCTCTACAAATAGATGCTATTTGGGGTTTGTAAAAAAATATAAAATGATGGTTTGCATGGATAACAAAATGCTGAACAATGGTTCAGCCAAAATAACAGATAAAAGGGTAGAAAGAGACAAACATCCCTCCGAGCAACAGTTCAATAAGAGCAGCAATCATCATTCGTCATTAGTAAAATAAATTGTTAGCTTAGCATCAAAATGTGCGCAGATTGAAATAGGAACAGCTTCTTGTTTCACAATAATGCTTCCTATAGAACAAACTGGAATAAACAGATGTGTTCTTCACGATAGAAATAGAAGGGCTAGGTTAACACTATTGGAATATCAGCCATATATATAAGTTCAAACCTGCTCAACTGAGTAGAGGACCAAAAGAAAGATGCGCTCCCAACATATGTAAAGCCCAATTGCACCATTGTGGTTTAATAATGATCTTGAGTCAAAGGTTCTAAACGTATTCTGTCCTGTCATGCAACACTGTGGGCTCAAGTTGAAAGTTTAACTATTTCATTCTTCTTCTTTTGGGACCAAAATAAATGTAAATAATACATTTAATGTCTGAACTGATTTGTTTTTATCAATTCATTTGAGCAATTATTGAAGGAAAGAAGAAAACAACAATAAAACAAGAGATTCCAAACTGTTAAGGTTTGTTTAACTGTGATGCATGTTACACAGTATGATTAAAATGTGTTTTGTTAAATGAGCATTGAATGTGTTATGTTGATTAAAGAGCTCCATGGTGATCATGGTTTGTTACTTTTTCATGTGTGGTTTAATATTAGAGGAAACTCTCATTGAGCAGCTTCTTTATCAAAACAGCTGAAGATCAACTGCTCTGTTTACAATGCAGTCCAACAGACTTGCATTATTTTAATAAAAAAACTGAAACAATGATTACAGCAGACCTGATGTCATGCAGGGCATCACGTGATAACAGGAGGGCACAGTAAAGTTGGCTTCCTTGCCCAGTAGTTGGAAGTTTGTGCCGGCAGCTCTTCATCTAACTTAGCCTTCCCTTTTCTATCGGTCCATTGGAATTGACCATCGTCATTTCCTGTGTCTGCTTCACAGTAAAGGCAACCTGAACAGGGGCGTGCATAGACAGTGCAGGCCGTGCTGTTGCACTGGGGCCCATGCAGGATTTGGGGGCCCATAGAGAGAGCAGGCCCTCCAGCAGCGCATGGGGTGGAGAACACGCTGGTTCAGATAACCCCAAAAATACACCAGTGCTCAAACAAGGACACACGAATAATTAAGACACAGCGCCCTTTGTTTTTAATGCAAACCCATCTCTGTCTCAATTTATTAGTTTTCTTTTTAGTAGCGATAACAAAATGATGCGTTTATTACATAAACTATAAAAACTATTTTTTTAACTATTCAATGAAATTTACATTTTCTTATTTGCTTTGGTATTTTTGTCATATACAGATATTCATTGATGATCGCTGGTCATATTGTCCAAAGTCAAGTCTCACAATGATGTGTGTGTGTGTGTGTGTGTGTGTGTGTGTGTGTGTGTGTGTGTGTGTGTATGCTTCATAACTAGTAACTAGTGTGCACTGGTTATAAGGTCATAAGTACTTTACACCACTGCAGCTGAATCCTTCTGATGTGTGACAGCAGGACGTGCTGTTAACATGAACACACTTAAACAGCTCTGAAACAGTGAGGAGAGGATCGTAAGCAGTGAGGCTCATATAAACAGGAAGGATCTCCAGGCACTCCAAAATAAAAGCACAAGTAACAATGAGGAAGGACATATTAAAAAGCCTTTATTGTAGTGGTTTATAGTTTAACAAACCTCACACCTGGATAAATAACATGAGAGGTGAAACTAATCAACTCCAAATCAAATTCAAATGATCAATTATCAGTTATTAGCATCAAATGAAATTACATTGATTTTTTTTTTATAAAGGTATTTTTTGTTTGTTTTGTTTTTCACAGGAAGTCTATAAGTCTACATCCTTATTGAGACCAGGATACCATAACATCACGGGTCTGGTTTTAAACAAAACACACTCAGTGGACCGTTGCAGTCCTTCTAAAACCACATGGACACAGTGTGAATAGTATCACAGTATCTATAACAGGATCTATAACAGCATCTCTCAGATGCAAATCATCAGCACACAGGACAGCTCCTGCTGCTCCTGCTGCTCCTGCTTACACCTCCTAATAAAACCAGTTGCTTTGCATAACTGCAGTGTCTCTCTTGGTAATTTGCATGTCTTTGCATCCTTAAAGTTCTGTATTTATTTTTCCCAAAGTGAGCACTAGATGGCAGTCTAACATAAGCTCCGTTAAGTCATGGAGGAGTAACACGGGGTGAATGCACCTGTTCTAAAGGGTTCTTCTCCTGACAGTAGAATCTCTGTAGAGTACTCGACTAACGCAAACAACAAAACAATATTCCAGATCAATTCACCATTACCAAAAATAGATAAATACTTCCAGAAATATGTTAACTATTTAAAATGTACCCATTGTTTGGCAGATATCTAATATTTAATAAAAAGAAATGTGGTGTTGTTGCAATTTATAGTTTTAATTGCTGATATAAATGAATTGGGAAACTTTAAAAGCAACAACAATGAAGGTAAAATCCCCCAAAGCAATCGTGAAGAACTTTTTAAATTATATTTAATTGAATTATATTTAAAAATGCATCAGTGAGGTGAGGAAAAAGTCCACCCTATTAACAATGTTATGATCCAGAACTCATTACATCTGCACCCTCTTTTCACAGAGTCTAATCAGTCAAGTCCTGCACCTAGAAGAAGGCTCCAAGCTCCACTTCATCAGCGTCACGTTAATCCTCTTAAATCTTCTCTGCTGCTCACAGGTCTTCTCCTGAGTAGGTGCAGAGCAGAAGAAGACATGAGCATGTGATAGGACCTGAAGAATGGAAGGTAGTAAACCCCTTTTTTTACTTTTCTACTTGTCATCACTAAGTGATTGATACCACATTGGTTAATAGGTTAAGTCCAGTGACGATGTTTGTTTCTGCTTCTCAGCATAAAAGGCAACAGACTAATATCTAAATTAGAATAAACAAGGAAGTAAATCAGCCAATATGTTCAGTGTATTTCTTTACTCCCGGAGTGACTCAAAGACATCCGTCTTCCTCAAGCAGCCATTGACCATCGTCTTGTTTGTGCCTATAGAGGCTCCATGTTGAGCCGCCTGAACAGGGGTGTAAATGTAGACAGTGCACTGGGGCCTGTGGAGTGAGGGGGCCCATAGGGTGGAGAGAGGGTGGCTCATTTTCCGACCAGAACAGATTATTTGTTCTGTTCCCATGAGTCGCGCTCCTCGGAGGGGGCATTCCCCCTGCTGCCCTCAAGCCCTCTCCAGCAGGCCAGCAGAGCTAGACAAACAAGACCCGGGGTCCAGTCAATTTGTCTGGACAAATGTGGGGATTTGGGGCCACGGCAAAGCTATGCGGGGACGAGTGCTAATTGTTTGTGTGCCAAGCAACTCCCCTCAATCCCCTGGTCTCTCGAGTCACTCCATTCACCCCGCGCCTTTGTCTGTGAAGTAACTTGAACCTGACACATCGGACCAGGGAGAGTGGAATTCAGTTGTTCCCCCCCCCTCCCCATTGTTCAGACACACAAGATAATAACATGACTGTTTCTCTTTTTTCTCAATGTACACTTTCGTCACCCTCAGCCGTTGTTTCTGTCCCATGCTCTCAGCCGGGAGGACGGATGGAGAGCAGATGGGTGGGGGTGGGGGGGTAGATGTGGTCCTCTTATGCCTCCACCCCCCTGGTCAACAATAAGCTGCAGTACATGTGAGAAAGTGGCTGGAGCCAGGCGTCACCCCGGGCCCTTGTCCTCCATCAGTTCGGTCGGGGCCCCTCGGCGCACCCCTCGGCATGCCGATCAGAGGATTAGGCCCCCGGAGACGGCGTCGAGTCAAGAGCGCGCTGGAGAAAGGGGAAAGGCATGCGGGCGAGATGAGGTGCATGCCGGGTTTCACACGCGAGGAGGGGAGAGCGGACGGGCGCCGAGAGGACCACACACCCCCCTGCACCGGTGGAACCTGGGTCAGTAGAGAGGACTACACACCCCCCTGCACCGGTGGAACCTGGGTCAGTAGAGAGGACCACACACCCCCCTGCACCGGTGGAACCTGGGTCAGTAGAGAGGACCACACACCCCCCTGCACCGGTGGAACCTGGGTCAGTAGAGAGGACCACACACCCCCCTGCACCGGTGGAACCTGGGTCAGTAGAGGGGACCACACACACCCCTGCACCGGTGGAACCTGGGTCAGTAGAGGGGACCACACACCCCCCTGCACCGGTGGAACCTGGGTCAGTAGAGGGGACCACACACCCCCCTGCACCGGTGGAACCTGGGTCAGTAGAGGGGACCACACACACCCTTGCACCGGTGGAACCTGGGTCAGTAGAGGGGACCACACACCCCCCTGCAAACTTGAAAACAACAGTAATTTCATAGAACACGACTAAAACCCAGCATCCATCACAAACAATCTGACACTAAAAGTAACTAGAATGTATAAATTAACAGCAAAATAGGGCTTTTTGTGTATGCTCCTTTTATTCCTACCTGTGCGATCCGATTGTCTTTTCAAGTAAATGTGAAATGGGCCTCAGTAAGATCCCCTCATATGAACGGACTCGTCCATTAGTGACGCGTATGAGACAGCCGTCTTCTCTGAGCTTGGATCGAGTGGTGCCGTTCAGACTGTCTGCTTTTCTCCCGTTTCCCCTTGACTGAAGAATCATCATGCCTTAATGTTAACGCATATAGAGCTCAAATATGGTACTGTTTATTATATTTGATTGACATGAGTATTTTGACATGGCAACTTGTTGCTCTGTCCAAGAGAACGTCCTTTGTTGCACTCGACAGTGAAACATCGTGGATTTTATTCTGTCCGTCTCCCTTGAATCTAATTCATGGACCGCTTTGCTTCAGCTTTTGTTTTTTGGCATCTAACTTCAAGTGAAGCCCTCGTTTCTTTCTTTTAGGGTGTGACACTGCAATGACAAGTGCAGTACTGTTTCCACATATCTTGACACTATTACTGACACCGCTAACTTAGTTGCACAACTTGAGCCTTTGGTAATTTGGGGCATTATTTATTCTTATGGTCGTATCTTACAAATGTGCACCTACTCGTGAACTGACCGGGTGGCATTCAACAGGTTGAGTATAAATGGACTTAAGTCAAATTGAATATATTGATTTTGAAAAAATACCTGCAATAATGACAACAGTAGGACCCCTGGTTGTAGCGTCAGAATGGTTGTAAGTGGTTCCTTTCACTCACACACTGCGATGTTTTGTTCCAACCATTTGTCCCTGATCAACGGTGCTGTATGGCTGGATTCCAAACTGTTTCCCCAGTACAGAGAGGTCTCATTATGACATTAACACCTTTTGCTAGAGTGGCAGGAACACAGTTCAGGTGGAAAGATGAAAACCGAAGCGAGCATTAAGGTCGTTAAGGTTTAACTGCTCCAGAACTCTGTAGCGCCAACGGTCCAGATGCATTTAGCCTTCATGGACGGTCCTCCAGGATGCCGCCATGACGTTTCTTTAACATGGTTACAATGACCCAAAATGATCATGTGTGTGCGTGTGTGCTTCTGTCTGTCTGTCCGCAGCTAGTCCTACATTCTACGGTTCAGTCTAATGATCTAACAAGAACATCAGGACACAAAATGAATTGTCTTCATTAGTTAATATGTCCTCGCTTTCTTAAAACGTTGTGACCTTCTAAGTGTCCTCTCTTTCTAGGAATGTCCTTGATTTAAAATATAAAAATCCTCACATTCTATTTTTGTAAATGTTCTGACTTTCTAAATAAATTCAAACTTTCTAAAAATGCCTCCACTTTCCAAAGCACTTGTTACTCAGGCTACAATTTAAATTAGCACAAGAGCACAAGTAAACAAATGACCTTCCAAAGTGTCCTTTCTTTATTGACATTTCCTCACAATGTCCTCACCTCTTACAACAGTTCTGACCATCTTAAAATGTCCTCACGAGTAAATGAGCACACTTTGACAAAATTACTGTCCGAAATCTCCCTTTCCAAAATGTCCTCAGATGTTGAACAGGGTCATTAGAAACGCTCGCTCCCTCTCAGGCCTCTTGTGTTCTGTGTGTTTCTGGTTCTGCCCGGCGATCAGGAGGCAGGTGGTCGGCACGGCTCAGACTCTTCTTCCTTAATGTGGAGCCAAGAAAGTGTGGCCTCTTCCTGAGTGTACCACAGCAGTGACCCTTTCTCTGATTATCCTCACCCCTGAAACACACACACAGACACACACACACACACACACACACACACACACACACACACACATTGGAAACCTTGTTAAACTCAGCGAGGGGCTGCTGGCTGTTCTAGTGCTGGTCACGGGGGGCTTCTATGTGAGTAAAAAGGGAAGAAACGGGACAATAAGACATGAAACCGAGTCTGTGCCGTTGAAATATGAGTCCTCCCGTCCACGGAGGTAAATCCACGTCCACACAAATATAGACACACATTAAAATCTCTTCTTCTTATTCTTAACTTCGGTTGTTCCTCGTGATCCAAAGGCCAACTCTGGGTCACCTTTAACTTTCTCTGTGATTGCTTGTATCTGACTCTGAAGAGGACAACACTGTTAGCCAAAACATGACTTAGTTTCTGGTTTAAAATGATGACTATTTATAGAACTATAACTTAATAACATGCTCTATGGGGCTTTCCATAACCGGAACATTGTAGTTTACAGCGTTACAAAGGCGACAGGAGGACCAACTGTCATTTTGACGTCATATTTTTTAGTTTTGCTTGTCCTGCTTCACACAGATTCACAACTAAACTGTAGATTACTGTTTTTGTGTTTGTTAGAAGCAGCAGTTATCTTTGTTGCTGTGGTGCGACGACCATACACCGTAAATGAGAAATAGTCACAGTGACGTTACCCACTGTTTTTGTGGACTACGGTTTAGAAGCCTAGAGTTCTGCATTTTGGCCGTCGCCATCTTGGTTTTTAGACCGTCCCCATCTTGGTTTTTGGACATCGTCGTCTCAGCTTTTTGGAACCAGAAGTGACACAAGGTGGAGCTAAGTACAACCGAACGCAAACATTTTTAGGCGACCAAAACGTTAACATTACCTTCTTATGAACTGAAAGCACACTGCCCTGAAAGGGTTAAAGTTCAAAGACACTGTTTACATGCTACATTATGTTTTGTTACGTTCCTGCGGTGGAAATGTGAGACTAAAATAATCGATACAGGAGCTCAATAATAACTGTGAGCTAACATGCATTCCTGAGCTACAATCAACCCACGAATCTATTCTTATAGTTGTAACCTGCTCAATACCACATTTTCACTTGTGTTACTTAAAACAACCCAAACAAGAGAATCAAGATGAGGTTTTGTTGGAACAGTGT
>NW_027176939.1:625198-685198 GCF_023349555.1 Cebidichthys violaceus | reverse complement strand
CACACACACAATATTGTTCCCCCACTGATATGATGCTGGGAGGATGGGACACAAGTGTCAAAACTGCTGCTAAGCAACAAAAATGATTACAACCATATGAAGTGTTATTAAAACGTACTGACTGTTACCACACATTCATCGGCTTCCACATGTTGTGCTTTGTGTTAAATATATGTCAAACCATTAAAGTATCTATTCAACGTCTCAGTCTGTTGGCTGTACGGTACTTCACCGGGGACTGTCCCGGCAGAGGACCCCTTGGACACGTGGAGACAAACAACTAGTCTCACATGTACACCTGCAGGACGCCAACAATGAACCACACCTGCATGTCCTCACAGACCTCACAGGTACCTGCTCTTTATTGTTATCATGGATTCTCTTCATTCCATATCCAGGACAGATATAATCATTATTATCCAGAACTGGGTTTCTGCTTGGTTCTTCTTTTATTGAGGAAACATTCCAAAATCTCAAGTTATTTGTGAAAATCAGCACTTATTTATGCACTTCTCTCTAGCTTTGATAATGAAAACTAAATGTGTGTCGACGACACCTTTCTTGACAAAGTGTCGTGATTTACATGAAGGAAAAAAAGGACAAATAGCAACTGCAAAGTAAACAAAAGTTTTAAAATGATAATTTACTAACACATCTGATTACAACCTCTCATAAGAGACAATTCACTCAATAGAACATGAAATAATATGTATCCAAGTGGTAAATATAACCATGTATAAAATAAAACCAAAAGTATATAAGCGGTGGTGTCAGTACTCAACTCGACCGTTAAAAGCGTTGCTCGGGACTGGTTGACGCGGGTAATTGTGTTGTAATCGGATTGCAGTGGACGGTCCTCGTCTCTCATACTCCGGTGATCCCACATGAGAGCGGGAGACGAGCGTTAAAGAGAATGCGTCCTGATTGGAGAGGCAAGCTGGCCTGCCACTCCACCGACTGTACCGCTGGAGAGGCCAGTGCGTTCACCATATGGGACAGGGATGGTCGGTGGGATTACCTCTCCGTCTCCCTCTTCTCTCCGCTGCACATAATCAACCAGGGGATGAAGTCCCGGCCCACCAATCCTCCGCTGAAGTATCCCAGATCCCCTTTTGCCTACTTGGGAAGGGAGAGAGGGGCAGTGGGGGTCTTCTGGGCCGAGAGAAAGAGTAGGGGGGGTGGGGGGGGGGGAACCAGCAGATGGATTAACATATTCAACAGAGGCAGAGATCAAGCCTTTATAGAGTGAGGACAGAGGGAGGCTTTCTCTCACACATACAGAGTCTGAGAGAAAACAGAAATGAGTGTAAGCTGGATTTGTTTTCATTGTCATGGAAAAACCGCGATGGGCCAAGTGATAACTCAGCTACTCACATGTAGCTCACTTCTCCTTTCTCACAGACGTGGACATGTGCACAAACCCTCGTCCTGAAGGGAACTAAACATCCACTCGAGGGTACGCTACTTGAGTTCACGTATTTCTGATGCTACTCTACACTGCGACATATTGGTAGAGAGAAATATCATACTTCATTCGTGTTGTGATGTGGACACAAAAAGCTGCAGTAGCAAAAAAAAAAAAGAAATATTTAGGATACAACATATTGCATATGTATATTTTGATGATAAATCTAGTCTTTAACGGTTAGAATAAGCAAGAAATGTTCTGTTTCCAGCCTCTAAAACGTGAGGAGTTCCTGCTCTTCAAAAGGCAAATTAAACTAAAGAGCAGCAAAAGTAACAACCTAACATAATAACATAACAAAACATAACTTTGTGCCTTTGTTTTGATAATTTAAGTTATATCACTAGATGAACTAAGTTCTCGTCCATTCATGTCACGTTTTGTCTTTCGACATGTTTCTGGTTCTGGAGCAAGAAGCTGCCGTTTACATCCTCAGTCGAATCTACAAAACCCTGATCACCTTCGTTGTATTTCCGCCTGTAGAACCGACCATAAAGAAGCTGAACACCTGACTTATTGGAAGAACTGCAGACAAACCTGTGGCTGTCGATTCAAGTCGTCTGGAACCACGCTGGTGTGTTTTACTCGTCTACAATCCTTTGACTGCGCTTATTAGATACTGTAAAGATGTATATTTTACACAGCTCAACTGTTCAACTAAAATTAGAAACACTGATCCACAAATAAAATACATAACTCTAGAAGTGGCTATTCTGCAGAAGTAAAGTAAAGTTTTCAGTGCAGGGATTTAACTTGTAAGATAAATGCTTTTCCTGTTTGTTGTTGATAATTTTACTTGAGTAAAGGATCTGAATCCGTCTTCATCCCTGACAAACACCACACACACACACACACACACACACACACACACACACACTCAGCACTACCAGTGTGCTGTGGGCGAACTCGTGGCCCGGTCCCAGCATGGGCACCAGATTAGGGACCCTGCTTTTTTGCTGGTTTGCTGTTCTCATGACATGTGAATGGCCAGCGAGACGGTGGACCAACATTATCCGAACATTCATCTCCACATCAAAGATGTGCTCAAGGAATACCACCCTGAAAGAAAGCAGAGACCCCGCTAGTGCTGGACCAGAGATCCAGAAGCAGAAAGCAGCCTGTAGAGTCCATGAGTGACTGTTGATAGTTCTCTGTTCTCTTACTCACATATTGTGTAAACCAGGACTTTGTCTAACTGGCTCGCTTTACGTCTCAGTCCTTCAGTCAAGGTGAAGACACGAGAATACAACAACAATCCATTTCTTTGTTCTCGTTAACCCTTCTGTTGAGTCACCATCATCCGTCACTGATCACTTTGTTTTGTTGTAACATTGTGGAACACAAGATGCATGTGAGCCAGTATTACACCCATATCATGACGTACGTGTCATTCAAAAGCTCTGAGCCTTAATCTGATGCTAGAACAGCCTCCGCTCTCCTGGTTTCAGGCTTTCAACCGGATTTTGGAGCCTGGCTGCAAGGATTTGCTCCCATTCAGCGACAAGAGCATTAGTGAGGTCCACCACTGATGTGGGTTGATGAGGTCTGGCTCCGAGTCAGCGCTCCAGTTCCTCTCAAACGTGCTGAATGAGGTTGAGGTCAAGCATCTGTGCGCGCCGGTATTTTAAGAATTACGTTCATATTGCTCTCCACTTCTAACAGTCCATGCAGGAGACAGGACTTTGTGTAGCCCACCTTCTGTCCCTAACCCTAACCCGACAGTGTTACCATGCAGATGATGTATGTACCAAACTGAAGACACGTTATGGACCTGGCTTTGAGACAATGTGAAAACAGGAAAGGGACAAACACAAACTGAGAAGACAACGTTGGAAGCATATTATCATCTAATGTCACTGTAGTATTAAGATTTCTCCAAATTATGACGAAGGTGCCAAAACCCCAAAAAAGGCACTGAAGTACACAAACGTACGGTCAGGTTTCTTTGAGACCAGAGATGTGAAGCGAAATACGAGACCAGACTCGACCTGTCACTCACTGTGTAGCCCCGCCCCCTAAATCATCCCCTGCTTTATGGTCTGTTTGACTCTAAATGGAGCATCATGTACTAAATGAACATCATGCTGTATTGAAGAAGACTGTAAACTAGAGATTGAGACCATAAACTCATGTTTACAATGTTTACTGAGGGAATACATCAAGTTCTCTTAGACTTCTATACAATCACATTTATTTTTGTCGCCTCCTGCTGACCATTAGAAATAATGCATGTTTAAGGCACTCAAGCATTTAGCAGAACAAACACAGAGAAGGAGTATGTCAGTGATAGAACCACATGTATTGTATCAACTGTTCTAAAAACCAGCAACACAAGTCTCCCGATTTCTGTCTGTACAAGAATGTGGGAGAGAGGGAAGATGAGAAGAGAACATGGAGACCTCTGAAGAAGACAATGTGGAAGGAGTGAATGCAAGGCGGTGATAAAGGAGCAGATATCAATCTGTTGAGCAGCAACACGAAGGGACGCCGTGTAATTCGTCAGCCTTGGCAGCCGCGCACTCATCAAGATCACAGTGAGCTTTGAGGGCGCGATGAGAGCGCGATGAGAGCGGAGCGAGAGAATGAGAGAGCGGAGCGAGAGAATGAGAGAGCGGAGCGAGAGAATGAGAGCGGCGTATCGATGAAGAGACGAACGCAGAAAGAAGACAATGCAGCGGCAAGTTGAGAAAGAGGGTGAACCTGCTGCCTGGCTGCTGGCGTTCTGATTGATGAGGTCACCGAGAGGGCTCCCCCGAAATGCAGAGTGCCTTCTGAGGGTCAGTCAGGGGCTGGGTGGAGGTCAGAGTGCAACCAAAGGGGAGACGTGGAGACTGAGAGCAGCGCAACAAACGTCAGGAAAATCAATTCTCAGAAAACTCCGTCCTCCCCGGTCGCTGACTGACAGCCTGTGACGTCGCGGTGCTGATGATCAGAACATCGTTTGACCGTCGTGACAAAGTCATTAGCCGACTGAATGGGCGTCATTAGAATAGATGTGGGTCAGAAGGGGCCTGTTACTGTACTGGTAGGTTCAGGAGGCCTTATAATCTATGCCGCTGTTCATGTCACATGTGACAACAAAAGCAAACAACATATTTTACTGTAGTTGTACTTAAACCACGATCCTTTCCTAAACCTAACCCAGTTGAATTGTTCTCTAAACCTAAAGTTGTTGTGCTTGAATTCATCGTTGAGCTTCTCCTTCACAGAGTGGGCGGTGCAGGTTTGCCCGTCTGAAGCGTCAGAATGGTGATAATCACTGATCACATTGAACTGGTGCACTAGCCATCAGTCTCTCTTTTTGTCCTCGTGCATTTATGAAGTGGTCAGAATCACATACAGCATATTATTTGGAATTCATTCATCATATATGGATTGAACATTGCAGAATCATATTTCAGCTTGTCACAAAGAATGATGATGAATACATTGAATCTCTTGAAACTAAAATACATGACGAGGAAACAGCCTGACTGTGAAACACCAGAAACCTCAGAATGAGTTACCTGCTGATTCCAACACACACACACACAAACACACACACACACACACACACACACACACACACACACACACACACACACACAAACACACACACACAAACACACACACACACACACACACACACACACACACACACACACACACACAGAGCTCCTTCCTGTGTTGTCACTTAGTGTCCCCAGGTGGGAGGGCAAACAGTGGAGTAGATGTGTGTGAAGGTAACCTTTTCAACTGTGTTGGAGCCACTTGGTAAACACACACTATAATTACTGCTTATTAGAGGCTATATAGGGGCCCATTAGTGGCACTGGCCCTACCCCTCACTGCCTGCCACCTCATTACAGGAGCCAGCACAGCACAGTCTGCCTCATTACCACCTGCCTGTTAAACTCACACACACACACACACACACACACACACACACACACACACACACACTCACTCACAAACAAGTAAACACACTTGTGAGCATACTGCAGGTGCTGCCAGATTGAAGTCAGGTGTTGACTTGTTAAGTGTTAGACAGTGGTAATGTGTGTGTGTGTGTGTGTGTGTGTGTGTGTGTGTGTAAGCTTGTTCATAGCATCATGTGACATTGGTCCAAAGTGATCAACAGACATTATTTTGACAGTTTGCCTCATTATTTTAACTCTGCATTTAGACCAATTCATGCTGCATTCGCTTGAATCTACTTGTTGCTAGAAAGTGAAACTTTTAAAAGTTGTAGACGTTGACGGAGGCGGCATTCTACAGGCCAAGACGGACTTTTTATACTTCCTGGTTCACAATACAATGACATTACTTTACATTGCTCTTCTCAGGCATAGCTACTAACATTTACATGTAGTTACAGCGGAAGAAAAATGTGGTGCAACTGAAAGAGGTAGAGTGTAGAGTGTGAAACTAGCTAGTTACAACGTAGTTAGTGCTTACTTTACACTTACACTGTAACTTACATCTTGCTAAGCCACGCCCCTCGGCTGTAGGTCAGCAACGGCTACAACCGCCACACAAACGTAAACACCAACAACATGTTCTCCCTCAGTTGCTCCCTCAGCGTGCCCCATTTTGAGCCGCTCTCTATTAAAGACAAACACAAAACGGTAACGTCACATTCCAGACCATGCCACCCTCCTCTGTTCACTGTGCCGCCTGTGCCGCAGACAAAAGCCTCCTCTCTGTCAGCAGCCACTGAACTGAGTGCAGCTGCCTCTGCCGAGGCCCGGGCTCCTCAACGGCCCTGATTTACTGGGGACACAGACACTATTTTCTTCCTTTACTCCAATCCCTCGCTGCCCTCCCCGTGCCCCCCGTTAGGGTTATAATTTCTCAGCTGAGCCCGTTTGACTCGGCCGTGGCAGCAGACGCAGAGCGGCGCTGCCAGCGCGCTCTCCTTCTCTTTGATTCCTTAAGTCTTTCACTCACAATCCCCTCGTCGAGCTGCAGTCGTTGAGTGAGCGGCACCATGGCAGCGCTGGCCGTTAGAGGCTTGTATCTGTCTCAGTTGCACGCTTTCTGTGTGATTTTTTTTGTTGTTTTTTGTTCTGTTCCTTCAGGTGAATGCAACGCAGGCAAGGGTGCCAGGGAGGCAGATGGCTTCAATGCAGAGAAAGAAAGCACAAGTGTAGAAGAAGAGAGACTGAAACACTGTGGAGGGACCCTGTGGAGAATACTAAGCACTGTAAGGCATCGAGATGACTCTTATGAATATGTTCCCTTCTGCTGCCTCTATGCTTCAAGTCCCGTTCAGTTTTTCGTGCCAAATATATTAGTTTATCAGATATTTAGGATTTATTTATTACAACGTGGGTCTTGATCTCAGAGGTGTGGCTGTTGCTTCTATCAGATATGGACACATTGTATTCACCAAACTATTTACTGGATAATACTGAAATCTGGGAACGCACCGTCATCGCAACAACGAAGTCCAAAGGGTCACGAGAGTCTGATGGTCAGACGGTTCATCCAGATGATCCAAACGTCTGGACTTACCGGTAAAACTGAGCAGACCTGAAATGTCGGGAATAATAATTGCACAGGAAAACAGTGTGCGCACAACTACGATAAGTACGGTAATTTGGAGCAGGTACTCGGCCTATAAACTGTAATGGACAACAATTATACAGCTGAGTTTTGTCCCAAGAATTCAAAGTTACACTTGTTAAGTAATTAATACACAAATGGTCATTTTCTGGGTGAAGTGTTCCATTAAATAAACGACGCATTCTGAATGGTGGCCCTGCATGTTATATTTTCAGCATAATGCGGTTGATTGAACAACTCAACGCAGGAGAATTGAGCCTTGGACTCTGATCCGGAGTTAAGAATGATCAACCTGAAGCACCTGTTAGTTTAATTAGGAAAGAAAGGAGTCGGCTCTCGTTGCCTGCGTCGAACAACAGGTTCCTCCCATAAGAATCCCTCAAATTCTTGCCATGTGGTTAGCGTTGCAGAAGTGGCTAATAAAGGAGCATGTGTGGCATTCAACATATAAGCATGTGTGTGTGCGTACGGGTGTGTGTGTGTGTGTGTGTGTGTGTGTGTGTGTGTGTGTCCACTCCAGGGTGCTCCAAACTTTGAGGACAGCCCCTCCAGAAAACACAGGCCTGGCCCTCCAATCTCAAAGGACGAGCTCCATTCACCTCCTGGCAACGGCGCTGAGAAATGGAGAAGAGATGGGCAGAACGGAATGGGTGGGCAGTAAATTATCAACTTTCCGAGGAGAGGACACGATATTTATTTATGGCATTCAGCCTGGACACTCGGGGAGGGTTGGAACGGAGTGGGGGTGCGCGTCTTTTGCAAGGGGCATCCTAGGTGGTCAGCATTGACCTGCACTAACCCCTTGTATCCTGTCTCATTCTCCCACCCTTCACACTTGTCTTGTACCCGGAGCTCCCGAGACCTCCCTGGTAATTAGGGAACGAGTCACGCCCACTCCCTGCCCCCAAACGTGGTAAATTTCCCTCCTTCTCCCAGCCCCTGTGACACGCACACTCACACATCCTCCGAATTGGGGGCTTCAAGACGCCATTCAGCCCGATCCCTGCTTGCTCTATCCCCCACTCTACATTTTATCACCACCCCTTGTTTTGTTTCGCTGTCTCAATCCATCAATCTTCCCATTAGCCCTCCATATTACGGAAGCCGCGGGGAACGCCCCCTTTACACCGGCCCTTCAAATCCGTCTTCCTTTCTGCACCTCCCTCAGCCTCCTCCATCTCGGCGCCGACTCCCTCTTTCCCTCCATCCCTCGGCCCGGCCTTGTTAGCAGTCACCTGGCGCTCTCAAAATGGCCTTTTCCCTCGCCCTCCGTTTCTTTTCTGCCGACACACTGCCAACTCGAGGTCAGCGTCAGACTCACCTGGGGCAAAGGAGGGAAGCGATGGGGCTGGACAGAGGGAGACGTACTGGGGGTGCTGTGGCGGTGGGGGTAGCAGCACTTTGGGTGGTATGTTTCCTGCGAGGGTGGGACACAATGCCCCCAGTGTTCAGGCAGGCCCACAGGAGCTTGTTTTACAACAGGGGAGGGGCGGCCATCAATGGCCATATGATGTGAACCACCCTGAGCCGATTCCCAGTGACAAACAGCCCCCTCCGAGCGGACCCCCGCCTCCTCCGCCTCCTCCTCTTTTCTGCTTTCTCCCATCGCCTCCCTCCTTCTCTCCACGCATTCTGTTCTGTTGGACCAAAACCAGGGCAAGCGGAGAGCAGGCAACAGCACCGCTGCTCAATGGACTGGAAATGAGGGGACACACGCACACACACACACATACACACACACACACACACACACACACTCAAAATGTCTCACAGACATAATGGACCATGCATACACTCACGCACACTAGCAGACCCTTTCTGTCCTTCTTCTTCTAATGACGCCTCAAGCATCTTGCTGTAAAATGAATCGGTGTCGGTTTAATTGAACCAGTGTGGTCCTTATTTGTGTTCCTCTCTTATATTATATATGGCTTGATGACAGCATAATTGCTGAAGAATTGAAGGAGAGCTAGTGTGTCGAGTTACCCAGTGGTCCCAAAAGTCCAGCTCTCCCTCCTGTCTCCGGCTCCACGGTCCCCCGTGGCACTGCCCAAGAGAGACCTGTCCTCTCTCTCGGCCCAGAAGTCTGTTGAGTCTGTTCTGTCTTTGCCATTCAAACAGGACTTCTCTGCCTGTGCAACCAGTCCACATACCCAAAAGATGTGTTAGTGCCTTTGACCTGCCACCTCTATGGTTGAGCTCTGGTTAGGTTTAAGACTAAACTACTTGGTCAAATTCAAGTTTAAAAATAAACTGCCAATTGGTATTGGAGGGACACCTGGATGCCTGATGGTGGCCAAAACATTGTCTCTCCAATTGGGAATTCAACCCCTTCTGTCAAGAGACGGGACATAGAAATGAAATATGTGATGTTGAAGGCACCAAGCATGCCAACCACCCACCCCAAAAAGTTTTTTGTGGCAATACGAGCAATGTTACATGATACCGTATGACTTTATTGTTGGCATAGCTGCAATAGGTCACCTGCCTGGAAAATGTCAACAAAGGTAATTCCAAGTATTTAAACAAAAAGACAATGCTATCAATTTCTTCTGTGAGCAGATGTTAAGTAAAGACCCAATTCATTTTTCAATCTAGGTCATTTTTCCATAGTTTTGGTCATTATAAAAACATTTGTCTTGATGCGATCTCTGGCACAGAAGTGGTTTGAACATCCATCCATCCATCCATCCATGCATCCGTCCGTCCGTCCGGTCTGGAGACCATTACAGCACACATTGGGGTGTTTGCCACAATTGCAATGCACTCATTTGGAAGTAAACCTGAAAGGGAAGGTTAAAGTTATTACCCAACGTGTTCGTCTTAGATCCCGAGAGCTACTCATTAGTTCTGACCTACTCTTTCTATTGTTGTGTGTTCACAGCTATCATGACAGTGTATGACAAACATTATAATGCAATAACACGAATTAGGTTTGCTCATCTCTCAACAAATACTTTGATGAGTAATGAATAAAATGAGTAACAGCATAGAGGGCAACAGAGAGCTGGCTTCTCAACATTGTTGCTTAACAGAAGTCTCTGATCATGACTGTTAAGGTGACATTTGACCAGTTTACCACCTTCTCACATTTGTTTCAATCTAGAGTTACTAAAAAAGATCAGGGATGGGAAACACCAGCTGACCTCACCATAACCAATCCAGACAAAAACACCTACAACCCAGAAGGTGTGAAAACATAATCTTAGGGGTATACGTTTGAGTGTTTTTGGGGGTGGGGGGTGGGGGGTGACAGCTGGTTAGCATGGGGGTGGTAATAAAGTAGTCGAGACCTTTTGTTCAGGCTGATGAGCTTGTGTGTGATGGGATCAGGAGGCTGGTAGTGAGAGTAAAGGAATGTAACCCAGCCTCTCGGTCCCTCCATATGACGCTAATTGCAGCAGAGCGGGGATGGCCTGGGCTGCTTGTGTACGCCATTGTTATTCCTCGGCCTATTGTCTCCAGCCTTCTGACAATGGCCATCTGAATGAGAGCCTGTTAAGCCAGGCGGATCCCCATCATTAGACCCCTTTACACCCATTGTGATGCAGCGCTGAGGATACTGTAGGCTATCGGTGACTTTCAGCAGGGCCGAGGCCCTCGTCCACAACAACGCGGACACAGTTTCTTTTTGTTTAGGTCATCCGTCCACACAAAGACAGCATGCTCAACCTTTGGAGAACTTTATGGAGAAGCTCTCCAGTGTGGATGCATTTGAAAATGCCTCTCATAGACTCGAGATTAAGGATTTCTACATACAGTTCTCTCCACACAACCCAACCCTCGTGGACTGCCAGTGTTATTAAAACATGGGTTAGACTCTCGTCTTTGGTCATTTGAGTCAACTTGTTGTATACCCTACCTTCAGAGCCGTTTTCCAATTCAACAATGTTCTTGAGAACGGTCAACAAAATTGTATATTTTGCCCCCAGGGATCAGAGACAGTTGGAGGTGACGGAGCAGAGTTCTAACCTGAAATCACTGTGTCCATTCAACCCCACAGCACACCAGATGGTGGCGCTGAAGCTATATTATTGTGTGCCAAGCAAAATGGGAGGAAGAAGAAGACGATTTTGCCATTTTCATATTGCTTCAGTGTGGACCGCAAGCTTTTAAAGCAACCTGACCAAATGACGGTTTGGATGGAACCTCATCCTACACATGATTGGATTTCTCAGATTCAAGAGTATTCAGACATTGATAGATACAAGTAGATACCAGTAGATACCAGTAGATACAAGTAGATACATACTTCAGTCAGGATGAGTCATACAGATTTGTGTTGTTGTCAGAACTGTTTTAGAGAGATGTTGATTCAACTTAATGTTGGTTTGTGCTGCTGTTGAAGTGTATTGCAACATAAAGAGATGTGTTTAATTTAGCCTGCTCAGATTGATATGAATAGGATGGACAACATACTCGAAACACCGGTCAGTAGAACACAATGCTGATCAAACGTGGCTCCTCACGTCACATCACGTTCATCTATGAGGTCTTAACTGGTTATTTTGTGACACAAAAATGCCCCAAAATGTATTAAATCTGATTATAAATTAGATGCTTAGTGGGATTAGACCGTTCACATTGATGCATAGTGGTTCCCACTCGAGATCGACAAAATGTTGGTAAAATAGTGAGTGTGGATTATTATGTGACTTGATTAAAATTGTATTTACATCAATGGGGGGGGGGGGGGGGGGGGAGGTGAAGTGTCACAGTTTCCTTTCTAAACATCCTTAAAACACTTTTAACAGCCTTAAAGTAATGTCACCATCATTACCCCCGTAGACAATCGACAGCATCACTCCAGAGAACGTGACACTTTTTTTATCTACACGGGTTCGGTCACAGTGGACGTCCTAAAGACACAAACTGCCAGCTGGCCTGCTTTGGGTAACGTGCTGCTCAGTCTAGTCTTCCGTCTCCCTAAAACAAGCATCTGGAGGCCCGGGGAGTGAATGCAAGTGTGAATATATTCATCCCCATGCTGCTTTGTTAAGTCTCTGGGCGTAAAGCCGTTGTACCCCCCGTGCCCTCCTGGGTGACCCCGGAGGATCAGAGACCAGGTTGTCGAAACATTTGTAACATTTGGCCAAAGCAAATCTCAGGCTGCCTGTTGAATTGAAGCTCAGACCAAAGAGGAGAAGAAAAAAAATCCCCCAGGAACCCTCAAAACACTCCCTACTCTGGACCGGGAACCCCCCCACCCCCTCGTTCCTTATCCCTCACACACACACACACACACACACACACACACACACACACACACACACACACACACACACACATCGAGCATGGAGGCTCAACCCCTCACAACCTCCAGCAAATCCCCTTTATCTTTTCCCAGCCAGATGGGGCCGCTGGAATAATAGCCGAAGCCCAATGAGTTCCATTCAATTTGTCATGCCGTCTAAAGGAGCTTGTAAGCTTCCCATTTGCAGTTATGTTATAGTAACCATGGGAGGCTCTGCAGTGTTAGGACTTAATTACCTCCTAATAGCTGTTGTAGAGATAAAGCCCCAGGCCAGCATAACCTAACACTGTCCAGCCCCTTTAGACACAGAGGCCTGGAGACTCCCTCGATCCGTTGGCAAGAGGATCCACATCATGTGTCAGGTGGCCTACGTTAGGACCTCTTCACTCCACATGCACCTGTACACATCTGCAGATCAGACACCAGGTGGATCAGACTGTTGCTGTCAGAGACTTTGGACGAACATCCCTGATGATTGGTAGAGCTGTAACTCACTTATATGTCTGAAGGATATTGTAAGAATTGACGGCCCCGATATGATAAAACCTACTTACTTTGGGGAACCGAAGACTCCTCCTCTAGCGCCACCATGAGGTTCATGTGTGTGGTTTTGGGTGAAAACCCCTCTTGATGGAGTGTAATAACTGTGGTAACCCCTTAACGTTCCCTCGAGTGCCATCATCTCATCAAAATGTTATAACTTTTTAGGGCCAAACCAGTTCTGGATCGGCCAAGTCCGTCTTTTCTGTTTATGCACTTTTTCACTTTTTGCACTTTCACGGATCTTCTCTTTAGAACCTTTCCTCGTCACATTGTGGAGGTTCTCTTGTATTTCAACTTGAAATCTGAGTTATTTGATTTTGTGGACTTAGTAAAAAAAGCAACATTCAAAGTTTTTCTCCCACAAATCATCTGCGTGTTCAGCTAGTTTGCATTTACAAAATATGTTTTGTGGAAAACCTTTTGTGTGTTTTTTGTTCTTCTTCAAAGGAGCAGCACTTCCTGTGCTGGCACTTAACTTCTCCGCTTAATGTACGGTGAATCACTTGTGCAGGAGAGCCTCATGTCTAACCGGGAGACAGCATCACACACAGTAACAGCAGCGGTGGTGGCAGGCGGCATCTCACGTTCCTCACCACACATTTCAACAAAAGAGAGAATTTTGCTTCATTTCGTTCCAAGATTTGGCAGAGAAAGGGACGGAGGGGGAGAGCCAGGACATTATTCATGTCTTTCAGTTCATTTGGCCTCAGCCGGCCAGCTCCTCAGACAGAAAGAGAAACCTTCTCTCCTGTTCTTTCCACCCTCTTCTCTTTTCTGCTTCTTTTCTTTTTTGTTCCCTTTCTTTTTTTATTTTGGAGGCAGATTAGCAGGATTAAGTATGGCTCACATATGCTCCTCCTCACTATTGGTATTCACCACAGCACCGGGCCTACCGCCACCCAGACTGATGGACAGAGAGAGAGGGAGGGAGAGAGAGAGAGAGAGAGAGAGAGAGAGAGAGAGAGAGAGAGAGAAGGAGGGAGAGAGAGAGAGAGAGAGAGAGAGAGAGAGAGAGAGAGAGAGAGAGAGAGAGAGAGAGAGAGAGAGGGAGAGAGAAGGAGGGAGAGAGAGAGAGAGAGAGAGAGAGAGAGAGAGAGAGAGAGAGAGAGAGAGAGAGAGAGAGAGAGAGAGAGAGAGAGAGGAGATGAGGAGTGTAGTTGGTGTGAGTCAAAGTTGGAGAGAAACAGGAAATGTTAAAAACAGACCTCTCCACAGACCTTTGGTATATTGTTGGTATATTTTTTGGTATATTGTTGGTATATTTTTTGGTATATTGTTGGTATATTTTTTGGTATATTGTTGGTATATTTTTTGGTATATTGTTGGTATATTTTTTAATTGTTGGTATATTGTTGGTATATTTTTGGTATATTGTTGGTATATTTTTAAATTGTTGGTATATTTTTTGGTATATTGTTGGTATATTGTTGGTATATTTTTTGGTATATTTTTTGGTATATTGTTGGTATATTTTTTGGTATATTGTTGGTATATTTTTTGGGATATTGTTGGTATATTTTTTGGTATATTGTTGGTATATTTTTAAACCGAGAGCCAGACCTCATCCCCACACCAGTGGTCTCTTGTGGCTGAATGGGAGCCATGGATTCAGAACGTGGAGGACCGCCTGAACCCAGCAGAATGAAGGCTGTCATTCACTCATTATAACACATGGTGTAGCTGTTACTACAACGTCACAGAAAGTACACAACAAACTACACACTGGTTGTGTACAATAACTGAAGGCTCTCTGCGTTTTGATTATTCCCCTTATTGTATGTTATTCATGTATTTAATAGTTTATGTCGGAGCTGTACATATATACATATATATATAGAAATATATATATATATATATATATATATATATATATATATATATATATATATATATATATATATATATATTTATATATCTAGGAGATCATTCTGACTGAACGTATGTTATTCTTCCTGCTTGATGCACTTTCTCTATCGTGAGGTTTCCTCTGATCCACATCAGTGAGAACAATAGAAGAGAAAACGATGGAGCACAAAGGAATTCATCTTTCTATTTTAACATCAAGCTTCTTTGAATTGTTTTATTTAAATATTACAGTTTTCAGTAAATTTGAGGAGATTCCCCCTAAAACGTCCGTTTGTGTGAACACAATGTAAAAGTGTGTCTGCAGACATGATGGTCATCACAGACTCACTGAGTTTCTCAACCTTGGTTTGGGGCCCTGATGTGGCCTTACGGGACATTTGTGAAGCTGAAAGCAAACTGATATTAATTAATTTGACAGGTTTACAATACAAGTAAGAAGAATAATGTTTCATTGTTATGGCTTTAAAGTTTGAGAAAGTCTTGGTTTAAGATTAGATGAGTATGAGGTTCAGATGAGGGTTCAGACTTCCACAAGGCCTCCTCACATCCCGATAGGTGTCAATCATTTAACAGATAGACTCATAACACATTGGTTCATAACGAGGTGTGAAAGGAGCCCCACTGAAGAGGAGAGCCTGGTCCGTGTCTCATTGTGACTCCGGTGCAGCAGTGAGAGTGTGGGAATGTCTAATGAAGCAAGAGGTGGAGCAGAAACAAACCTCCTGATTTAAAACGCCACTTACACCACCCTCATTAGCATAATCTCATTTCACGGAGTAAACACGCGAACGGAGGAAACAAGCAGATATACCGGTGAGAAAAGAGGGGAGGAGGTGTGTGTGTGTGTGTGTGTGTGTGTGTGTGTGTGTGTGTGTGTGTGTGTGTGTGTGTTAACGACCTTGATTTTGTGACATCATTGGCGGACCGATGTGACACCTGACTAACGGTAACGGAAAGATGTCCGTTTGTGATTGGCTGGCAGGTGACCGTTGAAATCTAATGAGACCCCCCCCCCCCCCCCAAAAAAAAAAAAAAAAAATTAGTTCCGGTCAACTGTTCCAAACGAGCGCACGAGATCACGGCAACGGAACAAAGTCTCAATTCTGACTACCAGGACCTATAACTGACCACAGACCGACAGACAGAATATTATAAATATAAATATATATATATATATATATATATATATATATATATAAAAATCTAAATAAATATATTAAAAAATTTAAATTAAAAAAATTTAATAATAGGCCTATGTGTAAAAACTAATTAAAAAAGACAACATGGGCCAGAGGTAATATATCATTTGGATTTCTTTGTGTTTTTAAACTACAGAAAATGTTCTGATAAGAAAAACTCAAATTATTGAAAATATAAAAATTAAATTCATCCTGCTGACATAATTTTACGTTATTCAAATGTGTTTTCACATTTTTATTTTAGGACGTCACGAGCGCAGTCCTGTGATAAACAGATAAACCCGTCGAGGCAATTAGCGCTGATCGCGTCCGACCGCGCAGCACAGCTCATATTCGGGGACAAAGCCACTGTCAGCTTGAGTTACGTCCGAGGGCGAATCTCCGGTTTGGGCCCTTATGTCTGCCGGAGGCCGCCTGAGCGCCAGCAGCAGGCCGCACCGCTATCGCTCACTGCGGACTAATTGAAACGTTGCGGATCATAACCGTTAGAAACAATTTTGCACACTTCATTAATTAACGTTAAAGATGCACTTTAACGGCAGCTGCTGGCCGACAGCAGGTAACAACGGAAAAAACAGCACATTAACAGCAAAACTGCGCACAGGAAACATATTGCGCCGCTTATCAGGCTCTGACCCGTTAGTGCTGCTCATTTGAGGGGCGGCGTTCAAACTGCACAAAGAAATAAGAGCCGAGCAACGAATTATAGATCTAAAATAATGACGAAATATTATGTAGATTTATAATTAAAAAAAAGTAGAATATCAAATATAGAAAAACACATTTGTTTTTTTAAGTTTCAAAACAAAACGAAATAAATCAAATTAAAGTAAATCTGTTTTAAAAAGAGGTCTGAGTTATTTCATTAGGGTTTCCGGATACTGGATAACATACAGACACGTGTTCACTTCTTATCATCTGAGTTATTACGATAAAAATCATTCCACACGCGGGCCTCATTTTCACAAGAAGGAGCCATATGTAGGAGGGAGTGTGTCTGATTTCACTTAATGCTGTGTGTTGGTATAATTACATCAGGCTGGAGGGCCCCCCCCCCCCCCCCCCCCCCCCCCCCCCCACACACTCCTACTCCTCCTCCCTGCACGGAGCTGATTGGTCGCGGGGAGGCAGCCGGGACAGCAGCGTTGTCCTGGTGACCCGGCCTCTGTGCAGCTCCAGCCCGGCTATAAAACCCGGCGGTCTCACGCAGGCGTGCCAAATGGGCTGTCAGATGCGATTTCGGAGTAACAAGTGGATTTGACGTTTATAGGTTTTCTCATCCCTCGCGCTTGGAAAACACTCGTGGTACGTGTTTGGTTATTAGTTTTTGTTCATGATGAGAATATGTGTGTATTTCCTTCTGCTTTACTGACGCGAGTAAGACAGCGCGTGGGAAGAGATAACTCACTGATTTGTTTAGTCAAAAGTCAAGCAGAAGTGCATCTTTAAATATTAGGATACATCTCCGCTTTAAAGCTATGCTAATTAATACAAACATGTGATTTAGTTTTCATGGTCCTACTTGTATCAATAGGTTTTAATCGCTGTGATCTTCGGAAGTTAATATTATCTTCTGTGCTGCTGGATCGAGATGTGGATTTGTGCGCCTTAGTAAATGAACACGTTTCTCTCTCCAGCTCACCGTGCTGGACCTAGACCATGGACTCAGATACGAGCCGCGTGTCGAGCAGACCCTCATCTCCGGAGGTGGACGACATCTTCCTGGCCACCCTCAAGAAATCGGTGCACAGCTTCTCCAGCGCCGTGACCTCCACGCAGTGCGACCATCTGTCAGAGCTCCACGGCCTGCGCACCCTCACCGCGGAAGACGAGGAGTCCCTCGCCCTCCGGCTGGCCAAGAAGGACCACAAGCTGCTGTCTGAGAACGAGCTGCAGACCATCCGCCTCAAGATCAACAGCCGCGAGAGGAAGAGGATGCACGACCTCAACGTGGCCATGGACGGGCTCCGGGAAGTCATGCCCTACGCGCACGGGCCGTCGGTGCGCAAGCTCTCCAAAATCGCGACCCTGCTGCTGGCGAGAAACTACATCCTGATGCTGAGCAACTCGCTGGAGGAGATGAAGCGGCTGGTGAGCGAGATCTACGGCAGCGGCGGGCACCACGGCAGCTTCCACCCGGCGGCCTGCGGGACTATGACACACGCGGGGCCCGTGCCGGGACACCCGGTGGTTTCCCACGCCTCGCACCCGGCGGTGCACCACCCGCTCCTGCCGCCGGCCGTCTCCACCGCGTCCCTGTCCGCGCCCGGAATCTCCGCCGTCACCTCAGTCAGAGCCCACCACGGACTCCTCAAAGCGCCCGGAGCCGGCGCGGGCCCGCTGGGCAGCAGTTTCCAGCACTGGGGCGTTGGCACCGGGATGCCCTGTCCGTGCAGCATGTGCCAAGTCCCGCCTCCGCATGTGACCAGCATGAGCGCCGTCCCCATGCCGAGGCTGACCAGCGACTCCAAGTGACTTCACACTTAAAGTGGAGACGAACTTGTTTTGGGGTTATTGCCCCCCCCCCCCCCCATTATTACTCTTTTTTATTTATCTCTGTCGCTGAATCCGATGCGTCGACGGAGCCAGTACAGAATCCATCGGGTTCCTCACTAACGTAGCGTTTTATGGTCATTAACCTCAGTGTAACAGGTGTGTCTCCAGAGCTCCTTTATTACGGACATCTTTGACGGCCCGGGCATGTGTGTGTGTGTGTGTGTGTGTGTGTGTGTGTGTGTGTGTGTGTGTGTGTGTGTGTGTGCGTGCGTGCGTGTGCGTGTGCGTGTGCGTGTGCGTGTGTGTGTGTGTGTGTGTGTGAGAGAGAGTGTGTGTGTCTCTGCAGTTATTTAAAGATCAAATTGATTTTTTTCTCTGTGGGCCTGCAGGGGGGGGGGGGGGGGGGGGGTGTCACACATCCAACCACAAATATAGAGTGTAAATATGTAGATGGATTATTCATATATTAGACTCCCCCCCCCCCCTCACGTGTCGCACCTGCTTCATTCTCTCCGTCTTATTCATCGCGGTCCTCTTTATTCTGTCTGTCTCTGTCCCGAACAATGACCGAACAATGACCACTTGTTTATTTTTTTATTAAAAAAAAATGAAAAAAAAAGAAAATGATATTTATTTACTTATTTTGGACGTGAACTTCAAATGAATCTCTGATCGTGTTGGTTTTTGAAATGTAAAATAAAGACGATTAATTGAAAAGTGAAACAGTCTTTGTTGATGTTTGTTTGTGGTCTAAACAATAGAGGAGCATCACGTGTCTAACGGAGCTTCACAACGAACTGATGCTCCAACAGGCCGACCGGCACCGACACACACACACACACACACACACACACACACACACACACACACACACACACACACACACACACACACACACACACACTTCATGAGTCAGACATCTGATTTACTTTAGGCTTTTAAAACGAGAAACAAATTCACAATTTTACATGAAATTGATCTTTTATCATAATTACTATTACTATTCTGTAATAAGTACAGAAGTACTTATTACTCTATTATTATTATTATAATCATAATAATATTATAACTCTATTATAATAATAATAATTATTATTATTATAATAATAATTATTATTATTATTATTAAACATATATAGGCGATAGAGGAAACCTTTAAGCAATGACATATCCTTCACATCGGCATCCATTAAGCTGTGCTCACCATAGAACATAGAACACATAACATAGAACATAGAACACATAACATAGAAAATATTACAGCTTTATTTCAGGATTCTGAGCTGATTGAGACCATTTTGTGATTTCGAGCTTTATAAATAAAGTTGTCTTTATTGACTTCATACAAACTCATTCTAACCGTGTTTATAGTTCAACAATTCAGACAGAAACAAAAAAATGAAAAATATCCACGAGATCATTTGATTCTTCAATAACTTTAATCATGTATTAGTCCATCTAATAACAACTTATAAATAACATGTAATAAATATGAAATTTTTAAAAAAAAGAATTGAGTTGTAAAATGTACATTGTTGGTTGCAATGGATTACATTGTTAATTTAAAATAGTCGTACATAATCGTAATATGTTCATGAAACACGCTTCCTCCCTTCTTCTGATGACAGTGACTTCTCACATACGTCCTCCTGCAGAACGATCTGCTGCAATGCGTCAAAAGATGGATACCTCACAGATATGTATGTTCCACCTGTTTGACGAGAGGACGACCCGAAAAAAAAGTGCATTTGGAATCGAGCAGCTTTGCAAAATAAAAGCACGTGAACAGAACGCGCACCGACACGTCGGTGACGAGCAGAGGCCGGTGCACTTTAGGAAAAAGGCAGCAGCTGCACAGCAGATTGCGCATGCTGTTGCAATGTTTTCCAAAGGCTTTTGAAGACGGAACGATATGAACTAAATCTCTGAATATTCATGCACGCATTTGTTTATTCGTCTCATTACTGGGATTGAATTATTCAAAGTCCTTCAGCTCGTGTAGGACGTTCCAGAGAGGGAGAGGTCATTTGGTGCAATACGGCAAAAAGAAACCGAGAGGGACGAAAGTCTCCGCGTGCAAACTTCCTCTGCTCTCAAACTCATCTTTGATGTTGATCTACTTTCATCACAGCATCTGATCAGCACACACCCTACCGTCTCTGACTCTTCCTCTGCTGCAGAGGAAGATGGATCCACGTCACGGTGACGCACTGAACAGGTCGACAACCACAAAAAGAGCCATTCATTTGTCCTATTTAGTTCATTTGTTCTGATGTGACTGAGATCCTGTAGAGGAATGCTGATGAGTTGTGTTGGAGGCTGCAGGCCTGGAAGAAGAGACATGTTTAGTTGTGATGATGGAGAATCAGCTCAGCCTGTTAGTTCACTCAAGAACTGTTCGTCCATCGGCCTATTGGCTGAACAGACTTTGAGGAAATATATTTTAAAATGTAAATCATTTGTATCTTGGTTTAACATGATCACTTCATTAGATGTTGACCTCTGCTCAGGTTGAAGCACAGCAGTCCTGTGGTCTAATACACATTTCCTTCATTTCACACTTTATGTCATAAATTGATTCTTTTTGTGAATCTGAAGAGCCTCTTCAAGTGTGGTGTCAGTCAGTGGTGATTGGCTCCTCTGATAACTCCTAACACAAACCTAACGGTGACAGTTGTCCCACTATTTAAAGGAGACTGAAGCTCCTTTAACACTGGACAAAAGAACAACTAACACCCACGAATATCTGGCTTTGGTCACAATCAGCATCTGGAACACGTGACTCTGATTCACGAATATTTATCGGCAGTGATGGAAACATGACACCCGAGTGGAGGCGCCAATTATCGATGTGCATCAAAATGTGATGCGTGTTAAAGAGAATATATAATAAAAAAAGAACAACAGGGATTAACATACCAAACAAAGAAGTGATATGTTCGCCTAAACAAAGCCTCAAGACTGGAGTCAGACAACAGACATGTCACTGCTGATCTGATAAAACTCCACAGAAACAATATGAAATATGAATATGAAACTCCACCGTTCCAACAATCACCAGCTGCTTTTCAGTTACCTGTGAAGAGAAACAGACATGATGTGACAAAATCCTTCATTTAACTTGTAAAATAAACTTCATACAAACTCGATAAAAACTCGATAAAATTGGTGAAAACCGTCTTCGTCATACAATTCAAAGAAGAAGTGCAATAAGAGTGAAAACAGTCTATACGTTTGCAGACTTTATTGTTCATCAGAACGTCATCCTGTTGCATCTAGAGGCCTTTTTCACAGCAGACATTTGAACTTGGCAACCCACAAAAAGCACAAAGGTGTTTCTATTAACATTGACAGTGGCTCTGTTGTTATCGGCGTGTTCTGGTGAACCAGGACATGTGAGACAGTGATCCAGCACCAACCCAACAGGACCCTGAAAATATAGCACTTCATTTCATTGTCAAGCGAATAGTAAACAAACTTTTGAAACATATCAAAAAAGAAATTGTAATTTGCCGCACGTCAATCGACTTGTTTGGATCGGTACACTCGATAGCTTCCTTCATAAGAGGAATTGTTTGTCTGGGTTTGGCTGTCTATCCGATGAACCAGAGACACATGGAGAGTTGTCTTCAGGAGTTTATTTCAATTAGGTACGTTTGTATTGTTTCTTGATGTCAGCTACTTTTGGCCATGTTCCATCTGTCCACAGGTGAAGACCAGCATTAGAACGTCATGAGAACATCCAAGAAAACGTCGACGTGCGCCTTAAACGTTCTCTATGTCGGCATCTACAGTGTTTCTCAAAGGTATTCACAGTTAGTGACCAACTCTGTTTAGACAAAGGCAAAAAAAGATAACTTTTTGTTTTTGTCACTGAGGAAGTTTTATGACATTTTGCCGATTCCATCCAGTGTGTCTGATGTGTTTCTTCAAAACGAGCATGCACATGTTTGAATGGAAACAGGACTATTGTCTTCTGGAGACAAAGGCTCACGATAAACCCTGCGACAGTTTCAGATTTCAATACATCCGCTGCCAACTGGTTCACATTAAGCTTCAGCCACCATCCACCATCCACCCCCACATTAACATTCACTCACCAATACATTCACCAATACATAATAATAATAACATATTGTCTTCTTATGTTGGAGACATTCAGGAACTAAGTTGATGAGAACAAGACTCACAGGGTGTTCTCTTATAAACCCAGATGAACTCAGTCTAAGTTATAAAATAAACTGCATTCTTTCAGCCTCAGCACTCCAGCCAATAGCAGCTGGGCTTCACGTCCAGTGACTGGATTTGAATAAACAGCTCCTTCTCCACCGTTGGTGGCAGGCTGACTTACCCATTGATGCTGGGAGAGCGCGGCTGATTCTGTGACAGTTTAAATATTCATAACTTGGAACAGAAGGGGAGCATCAGTCGTACACTGTTGCAAACGGGACTTAAACCGTCCTGAAAACACGACACAGATGTACACCCTTTCAGCTCCGCGCGCCGCGCCATGTTAGCTGAAGGGATTAGAGATCGGTGGGATGCATCAAAGGTGGAGGAATAACAGAAAGAGGAACGGAGTCTATGAGGAATACGAGAGAGAAGATAAGCAAACAGAGAAGCTGTCAGAGACAAAGACGGGATTCAACACTTACAAGGGAAGAGATGGAGCTCTGAGGTGAACATGAGACCTCAGGGGTCACTCTTTCCCATGGGACTGATGTTTACTCCGGATCAGTCTCATCTGCTCATCCTAAACCACTATTGCACACTGTGACGGACTCTGACACACCGGCAACACCGGGAGGGATGGGCCAGCGGGTCTTAATCTACCCTGTAACAGGGCTGAGCCCCCCTTCCCCCAATTTGTACTCAACTCAAATCGCTAGACGATACAATGTTGCCAACGTTCCCTCAATGTTTGATTCAGAGATGTACCGACGAACAAAATCATAGGTATGCCACAAAATAAACCATTTTGTATATTATGCACGTACTCATGAACCGCAAACACCGCAAATCCAGTAACTCCACATCGGAGCCTGCTGCAACAACAACATGAGACTATTGTTCTGGGTGACCGTGGCTAAGTGGAGAGCAGGGCCGCCTTTCAATCAGAGGGTCAGTGGTTCTATCCCTGGCTCCTGCTCCGCTAGTCTCATGTCAATGTGTCCTTGAGCAAGACACTTAACCCCAAAATTGCTCCCGTAGATGTGTCTATGGTAGAATTGTAAGTAGCTTTGGATAAAAGCGTCTGCTAAATGACCGTAATATAATGTAATGTTCTTAAATCTGAGCATCACCTGAGAAGAATATGAATATCTCTTTTGAATTGATGAACGATTCTCTGTCAAAATCAGCAGAGGGAGACGCGTAGAAACGTGACTTTTTGGATGGCACAACCATAAGCTAAACAGTTGTTTAATAAACTAATCTTGACTCTAATATTGAACCTCCCAGGAGTAAATGTTATCTAACATGACATTCTGATGTTAGCCTGACTGGATAAATCAACAGTAGTAGTAAACCACATTATTCATTTACAACTAACCATCGTAAGCGTTCACTGGTCATCTGCTCAAAGTGGTTTGTACTGGATTTTGAGGAGACACAAATTGACATAATTCTTTCACAAAAGCTCATAATCAGGTAGCAAAGTAACATTACCATGAATAAAGAACAGCAGGACGAAAAGGACTTTCTTAAATGACGTCATGTGAAGTCAACATTTACTGTTGGTATGGAAGGTGTGTGGTTGTTCGACCCATGCACCTGGACCTTCGCTCTTCTTATACTCTTTTATTTTCATATCTTGTAACTTGCGTTAACGGTATATGGATATAAGCCACTCGCTGTGTGAGTCGCACTTTGTTCTACGTTCTGACCGAACACCAAACCTATCCGTGGTTTGCAGAAACATACAATGCCAACGTTTGTTCCAGGCGAACGGGCCGATCTGTTTTTCTATGCAGCAGCCGGCTCTGATCCTGATCGACTACGGGTCCGGGTCAGTACTGCTGGTCTGACATTAACAGGTTGGGTTGATTCAGAGATCATTGGTGATAATGGCTCAGTTATAACCTGCAGCCTCGGGGTGATCTGCCATGCAGCTCGCAACCAAAGTTTTCAACGGAGCAGTGACATCAGAGTCTCCTGGATGCGTCCTGAATCTAGTTCAATACAGAATAGTTTGTTGTTTGCTGCCTACAAACTTCACTGTGATGTCTTGTTCACGAGTATAAACTCTGAGGAGGTGGTGCTTCATTCCATTTATACATTCATCTGGATATTTCTGCAACGCTACATACTGAAGAACTTAACAATACGTGTGTGTGTGTGTGTGTGTGTGTGTGTGTGTGTGTGTGTTCAATACTCTATGAACAGCAGCAGATGAACTCCTTGATCGGGTGGATCAATGTGTTTAAGTAAAGGCCCAGAGGGACACAGACAGACGGGAGTGAGAGCAAAGGAAAGCGAGAGAAACAAAGCGAGTGAGCAGAAGATCCATTGAGTGTGTTTTTGTGTGGCTGAAGAATCGTCCCAGTGGCTTTGAACAGAGGGATAATCCTGTCAAGTAAGCAGACCTTTGGATATTCATGACTGGCCGAGCGGCTCCGCGGACTGAAGGAGGACACAGTCAGGATGGGATTAAACATCAAAGTGAATGTGAGGAGTGCAGGACTGGGACATGAATCGGCCGATGCAGAGGCCCAGAGGTCTCGGAGGGGTGTGCTGGGGGCCAGTTGGGACCAGTTGTCTGATGGGTGGACAGCACTTTGAATGACTGCAGGATGAGGGCCTTCTAAAGGTCTTTCAGGAGAGTGATGTGGTGCGGTGTGTGCACCTGCCCCCCAATCTGAGAAACATAGGATGTAATCACAAAATAAGTTCTCATTACTGTCGTCCTTCAGTCTGGAGAGCTGCTTGAACGAGAGATGCCATGACAGAAATAATCAAGCGGTTCGACAATGCCGCACCTCGCACGGCAGCTGGATTCTCGCAACGTCAGCAAGAAGTCCCTGTTGCCAGGCTTCAAGTAATGCGCTCGTGTCCGGTGGGTTGTTGACAGTGAGACTGGGTTGGTGACAGTGAGACTGGGTTGGTGACAGTGAGACTGGGTTGGTGACAGTGAGACTGGGTTGGTGACAGTGAGACTGAGTTGGTGGCAGTGAGACTGGGTTGTTGGCAGTGAGACTGGGTTGGTGACAGTGAGACTGGGTTGTTGACAGTGAGACTGGGTTGGTGGCAGTGAGACTGGGTTGTTGACAGTGAGACTGGGTTGGTGACAGACTGGGTTGGTGGCAGTGAGACTGGGTTGGTGACAGACTCGGTTGTTGACAGTGAGACTGGGTTGTTTACAGTGAGACTGGGTTGGCGGCAGTGAGACTGGGTTGGTGGCAGTGAGACTGGGTTGTTGACAGTGAGACTGGGTTGGTGATAGTGAGACTGGGTTGGTGGCAGTGAGACTGGGTTGTTGACAGTGAGACTGGGTTGGTGATAGTGAGACTGGGTTGTTGACAGTGAGACTGGGTTGGTGACAGTGAGACTGGGTTGGTGACAGTGAGACTGGGTTGGTGATAATGAGACTGGGTTGGTGATAGTGAGACTGGGTTGGTGGCAGTGAGACTGGGTTGGTGATAATGAGACTGGGTTGGTGACAGTGAGACTGGGTTGGTGGCAGTGAGACTGGGTTGGTGACAATGAGACTGGGTTGGTGGCAGTGAGACTGGGTTGGTGGCAGTGAGACTGGGTTGGTGACAGTGAGACTGGGTTGGTGACAGACTGGGTTGGTGGCAGTGAGACTGGGTTGGTGATAGTAAGACTGGGTTGGTGGCAGTGAGACTGGGTTGGTGATAATGAGACTGGGTTGGTGATAGTGAGACTGGGTTGGTGGCAGTGAGACTGGGTTGGTGGCAGTGAGACTGGGTTGGTGATAGTGAGACTGGGTTGGTGATAGTGAGACTGGGTTGGTGACAGTGAGACTGGGTTGGTGACAGTGAGACTGGGTTATTTACAGTGAGACTGGGTTGGTGACAGTGAGACTGGGTTGGTGACAGTGAGACTGGGTTGGTGATAGTGAGACTGGGTTGTTTACAGTGAGACTGGGTTGGTGGCAGTGAGACTGGGTTGGTGACAGTGAGACTGGGTTGGTGGCAGTGAGACTGGGTTGGTGGTAGTGAGACTGGGTTGGTGATAGTGAGACTGGGTTGTTTACAGTGAGACTGGGTTGGTGACAGTGAGACTGGGTTGGTGGCAGTGAGACTGGGTTGGTGGCAGTGAGACTGGGTTGGTGACAGTGAGACTGGGTTGGTGACAGTGAGACTGGATTGGTGGCAGTGAGACTGGGTTGTTTACAGTGAGACTGGGTTGGTGGCAGTGAGACTGGGTTGGTGACAGTGAGACTGGGTTGGTGACAGTGAGACTGGGTTGGTGATAGTGAGACTGGGTTGTTTACAGTGAGACTGGGTTGGTGACAGTGAGACTGGGTTGTTTACAGTGAGACTGGGTTGGTGACAGTGAGACTGGGTTGTTTACAGTGAGACTGGGTTGGTGGCAGTGAGACTGGGTTGGTGACAGTGAGACTGGGTTGGTGGCAGTGAGACTGGGTTGGTGGCAGTGAGACTGGGTTGGTGACAGTGAGACTGGGTTGTTTACAGTGAGACTGGGTTGGTGACAGTGAGACTGGGTTGGTGACAGTGAGACTGGGTTGTTTACAGTGAGACTGGGTTGGTGACAGTGAGACTGGGTTGGTCACAGTGAGACTGGGTTGGTGGCAGTGAGACTGGGTTGTTTACAGTGAGACTGGGTTGGTGACAGTGAGACTGGGTTGGTGACAGTGAGACTGGGTTGTTTACAGTGAGACTGGGTTGGTGACAGTGAGACTGGGTTGGTCACAGTGAGACTGGGTTGGTGACAGTGAGACTGGGTTGTTTACAGTGAGACTGGGTTGTTTACAGTGAGACTGGGTTGGTGGCAGTGAGACTGGGTTGGTGACAGTGAGACTGGGTTGTTTACAGTGAGACTGGGTTGGTGACAGTGAGACTGGGTTGGTGACAGTGAGACTGGGTTGTTGATCAGTGAGACTGGGTTGGTGACAGTGAGACTGGGTTGGTGACAGTGAGACTGGGTTGGTGACAGTGAGTCTGGGTTGGTGACAGTGAGACTGGGTTGGTGGCAGTGAGACTGGGTTGGTGGCAGTGAGACTGGGTTGTTGAACAGTGAGACTGGGTTGGTGACAGTGAGACTGGGTTGGTGACAGTGAGACTGGGTTGGTGGCAGTGAGACTGGGTTGGTGATAGTGAGACTGGGTTGTTGAACAGTGAGACTGGGTTGGTGACAGTGAGACTGGGTTGTTGACAGTGAGACTGGGTTGGTGGCAGTGAGACTGGGTTGTTTACAGTGAGACTGGGTTGTTGACAGTGAGACTGGGTTGGTGGCAGTGAGACTGGGTTGGTGACAGTGAGACTGGGTTGTTGACAGTGAGACTGGGTTGTTGAACAGTGAGACTGGGTTGGTGACAGTGAGACTGGGTTGTTGACAGTGAGACTGGGTTGTTGAACAGTGAGACTGGTTTGGTGACAGTGAGACTGGGTTGTTGAACAGTGAGAATGGGTTGTTGTCTCGGGTGCTTCAGTCCTGTGTGATTATTTCAGCCTCCACAGCAGCCATGCCACCACGAGATGCTTTAATGACAACAACCCCAATTTTTCGTTAGTGAAGCCTGCGATCACGTTGCAGCGCAACATATGTCAGCTCTCTGAGTCGCTGCCCCCCCCGGGTCCCCGTTCCATAAATCAAATTAGCACCACAGTCCACATGGCTGTCATCTCACTTACAAGTCAGCTCCACAGAAGTAAATCTAGATCATGTTCCCTTTTTTAAAATTATGTCTACGTCTGTATTAAGCGTTTAATTCATAACAGAATGAAACGTCAGTCGCCTGTTATCACGCTCTGGGCAGTCAGCAGTCCTCAGCGGGAGGCCTTCAGGAGCTGGGACAACATCTGTGACAAACCTGCTGCAGTTTAATCAGAGCGGAGGCTGAATAGAGCGGAGAGCGGAGGCTGCTTCAGTCTGATCTCTCAGGTCTTAGTGGGGATTTAATGTGCTGTGAGGAGCACGAGCACAGTGGGAGCTGAACGAGCTGCTGCAGGAGGTAGAACATGGAGAAACTCTGGGCTGTCTCGAGGGGAGGCAGGGGGGGCGTTGTGTGTGTGTGTGTGTGTGTGTGTGTGTGTGTGTGTGTGTGTGTGTGTGTGTGTGTGTGTGTGTGAGTATGTGTGTGTGTGTGTGTGTGTGTGTGTGTGTGTGATACAGTGTATAGGCTGACAGATGTGTCCATCAACGCCTGAAAGAATCATCTTACATCCACTTGCATCCATCTGCCAGCCTGGCGTGGCCACGTTTTGTGAAATCAGAACAATGTCTTGAAATGCAAAATGCCGTTCCCCATTCAGGGAACCAGGAGGAGAAAAGGTTTCATCAGCAGATCACTCTAACCCTTTAAACTGTGGAGGGGTGATAACTCTGGTTGTGCAACAAAGCACAGAATACGTTAACAAAATAGACGTCTTCATTTAGTATTTCTCAAAAGAAACTAAAACATCTTTTAATTTAGCGTTGCGTAGTTTCCTAGGGGGGGAACATTTATTTGTCATTAGCCATGTTTCCATTCACCTATTTTTATGCACCGTTTGAAGCATCGTATTATAAAGCAAACTTCGCTAAAACGTTCTTTATTGTTAAATCTGTTCACTGTCAGATTACAGCCATGTGTAAAGCTTCCACCACCAACCTCTGACAAAACTACAATGTAGTTCATTCAATCCAAAATTTTAATTTGCTAGACAATTGAATGGAAACAAGGCTATTGTCTAACAAGTAAGGTGACGTTTATGGTGAAAATGTGTGTTTAAGAGGTTGAAGATGCATAGCAGCAGTGTTAAAAAGAAACACAACCTCAAAGTTTTCATTTATCCATTGATTCCATTAGCGTCCACCCATTCACGGCGTATCAAATTAGAGACATTAGCATCAGAGACACCTTTTCTTCGCAGCAGCATCTTCCCCGGTCAGCTGGGAGGTGTGATCCCTGCAGCGTGTCCTGGTTCTGCCTCGCGGCGTCCTCCCAGCCGGCCGAGCGTGAAAGGTGTCCAAAGGGAGGCGTCCGGGGACGATCCCTAAAAAAAGATCTGGCTAACGGGACAACTTTGCAATATATGTGACAAAATGCACAAACTCTGAAGGGTGTTCTCAGAATGTATCAGGAGAATAAGACAAACCTCTGGACCTCTCCCTGCATCCTGCACTGAAGTCCAGACACCCAGATACGATGTCTTAGCTGCTCATTACCGCAATCATATCCCTAAATGATCATTCCTGTTTGTAGCTTTGGTCATAATGCTTTTCAAGGTCCTCTCCAAATGAACCGCTGAGATTTCAGATTGTATTATCGGGGAAAGAAAGAGCAGTTCAACATAAATGAGTGCACTAGCTGCAAGTACAGCAGGTCAAAGTTAAAGCTGTGATTGTCTTTGAATACAGTTGATAGTTATGGTAATAGTTATTAGTTTTGACCTGTTTGATCATCTGACTGCTTGTTTCTTCGATCAGACTCATTTTTTGCGATGTCACTGCATTAAACTTTAAACTTTAAATCATTTTAACTGATAGACATGAAAGTCAGAACTAAGAAAACAAAACCCACGTTGAAATCAACCAGATCTATTGTTTAGAAGGCAGAAGGAAACGGTTTGTTGGACTTTGGTGGCGGTGGCTGTTGTTGGAGTCAACACTGTGATGCTTGAATAAAATACATTTCTGCCCATGGATCATGAAGACGGACCCGACATTGTGTTGCTGTTGTAGTCTCTTTATTTGGCAGTAACACATTCAAAGCCAGTTCCCCTTTTTTGTCTCACGTTCAGAAGTCCGATGTCTGGGACGTGTCTCCTCATCCATCACGCCGCTGTCAGCCTTCACTTTAACGGTGACTTGGGTCTTGCTGCACCGCCCTCCATACAGATAGGGATAACCTCTGGAAACCCACCCTTGGCCTTGTGCCGCCAATAAATCGGCAAAAAGAAACGTCTCAACCCGCCCCCCCCCTAACATTTAGAATTTGACCAGGGAAGCTGCTGACCTCGATCGCTCGGTGGGAAGAAGCAGAGGCTCTGTGTTTGACTTGGGACGAGGATTCCTGTGGACGTTTAGTGTCAGTGAATCCATCACTGTCACGGTTAAATAGGATCGGGGGTTTGAAGGAGACTTTGTGGGGGACGGGTTAACTAACACTTTCCTATTAGCGGCCAAATCCCCGGCGGCATTGTTTCAGAGAGGAACATCTGCTGTGACAGTAAACAATCATTGAGTTGGATTACGTTTGGTGTAATTCTAAATGACTGCAACGAAAGGTTAGAGTGCTTTGGTTCGACAGTGGGAAACTTAGAAAACAATACAGAATTATTCTTTTAAGAGTCAGAGAATTTCCAAGCTTTTATTTTGAAAGTGACAAGGCATCTAGAGCTTGCAGAAAAAACATCAAGACAGGGAAAGTGTCAGCAGTTAGCAACTGGAGATATGAACGTGGCAAACGTCCATCTGTATTTAAACAAGCGCGACCATCTGAGCGTGTGCAGCTATTGAGAGTGAAGCGTTTAGGCTCTCTTTCACAAAGGGCTGAAACCTTACACCCCTTCCACCTTCATTATCCCCGCCGCGCTGTGATCAGCGGCTATCCCAGAGCAGCGCTCACAAAGCATGCTGGGAAGGACAAAAGGCAGACCTCCAGCCGATTGGTTCCACCTTATTAACAGCTTGTAATCTTCTCATGTCTTTGGCCGGGCCTCACAGAGCAGGAGTTAGGCCCAATAGACGAGCGTGTCCTCGGATCCCGCTTTGAAGCCGAGCGGCCTTCTCCCCTCTGACAAGAAGTCCCGTTCTGTTATATTTCCATTGTTACTGCTGCACCTGTTTGCCCACAGGGACGCATGGAGAGAATCAGTCACTGGCAACTGTTAGTTTCTCATTAGACTCTCTGAGCGCATTGTAAACAGAAGACAGTCTTCAATGTAAAGCAGGTGCACCTCCTCAACGTGACCGTTAACGAAATAGAATACTTTAGATTACAGTAGTTGTGATCAAACACAGGGTTGTGTAGCGGCTTCTCTTTTTTATGTTACTTTAAGGTTTGAATTGGGCTCTTAGAGCATGGATTGTAGTTTTTAAATTTAAAAGGGGGCAATTTGTAAACAGTCTACTACTGTTTCAACCTTTTTTATCTAAAAAAACTTGAAAAATTGGTAGAATTTCCGTTGGAAGTTCACAAAATGATGATGTAGGATTGTTTTTGTGTGTTAAATAACGCTGTTGTCAGCCTTGTCACTTCTGTGAGTTAGTCTTGTTTTATTTAATATTTAGTGTCATTTTCTGTTGGATTTGAAGTATTGGAGCCTATGAAGTCAATAAGAACAGTTGAAATGCGTCGGTGCAGGAAGGAGACAGGTGAGAGTTACCTTTAACCAGGTGAGAGTAACCTTTAACCAGGTGGGAGTTACCTTTAACCAGGTGGGAGTTACCTTTAACCAGGTGAGAGTTACCTGGTTAACCAGCTACGAGGCTTGTCGGCTCTCTGTCGTGCTCTCGAGGAACACAAATGTGTTTTAGTTTAAATCACGACACAGTCGGTGAGGAACAGAAAATAGCTGCGTAATCGTCCCAATTAGTCGAGCGTCCTTCAGACATTAACAACATAAGTCGAACCGCCGAGGCAGCGAACACATCGGCGCTCCATCAAGTGACACACAAAGGAGCTCAATCAGACACCTGATGTAAAGTGACTCCATTAAGTCAAGCCGCCGTGGCTCGACCGCCTCTTTGTGTGCAGGGAGGTCGCTTCATAATTATGCCAATTTGTACTCAATCAAAGAGCCGGTGAGGTTGTTTTGTGTGTTTCTGTGAGGAAACGTCTGGTCGCTCTGCTGGTCTGAACTCAGGATTCACTTTTTAAATAAAAAATGACATTTGTAGCGCAGAAACCCTGTGGTTCAACAATTTAGTTTTTCTTTTTGTTTAGTTTTTTATTATGTGTTCATTCAGAATGAATCTAGTGAATTATCAGAAGCTCATTTTCTCTTTCATTCCAACCCCAAGAATCAAATATTAAGCCTCCAAACATGATATATTAAATAGTATAGTAAACATGTAGAGGTCTAAGTGTTTAAAGCTTAGGATGGGTTAAGTGCTGCAGGTACATTTCATACAGGAACCTGTGAGTATGTATGAGACATTATAAAGACAGTTCTCTTTTATTTGTTTTTATCTTCCTGTGATTATCCATTAAAATCAAATATATAAGCCTTATTCGTATTATTACACCTAACCCACACCAGGACGTTAAAGAAATGCTCTTGACTAATGGAGGAGTGAAAGTGTGTCGAGTCCTTTTGACGTTGATAACCACTATGTTCAGTGGTGTCACTTGGGTGTATTTTTCATCCCGTATTGGGAGGAGACTGACCCAGGAGTTTGGCCGAGGTGTCTTCCTGTCTGTCAGCCGCAGGAAACGGCTCCACACAGACGAGGCATTTAGCTCCCAGGTGCAGACCCGCCATCGGAGGGCCTTGCCCAGATGGATGGTACTCCTTCCACCATAAAGACACTAGTCTTCTGCCTGCCCTGGAGCCACCGGTGCTCCTGCCCTGGTCCAGCCTCATCAAAAGGAGCCTGGAAGCTGGGAGGCGGATATGCTGGGCTGCGGCCCCAAATCAAGCTCACTTTTCTTTTCCCTTGTAAGTGGGGGATAAAAAAAAAGCAGAGTGGGGGAGGTGCGCTTTGCTGGTAGACACCAGCTTCTTTCTTTCTCCTCTTTTCTGACTTCTGCATGTGGGGCTCCTTGCAGGTGTCCTTTTACACCCAAACCAGATCCCACAACACAGTCAAAACCAGCACAGCTTGTTTTCTTTCATTGCTCGGTTTATTACCCCTCATTGTCAGACAGGCACTAGAAAGCAAATTGAGCTCTCACACACACACACAAACACACACACACACACACACACACACACACACACACACACACACACACACACATTCATCCTGGCTGCCTGCACTCTGTTCCCCTGCAGGTGCGAGGGTCATCCGCCTGGCTCTTTTCATGGGGCCCTCCCTTTCCTGTCCGTCTGCAGCCGTCCATTCAGCTTCAATCACAGCACCAGCCGGACGCCGCCGCGCCGCTGGCGGGGCAGGGGAAGCGCCTCCGCACACATCTTTCACTTGTTGAGCGACAAGCGAGGAGCGGCTGGGGGGGAACATAGAGGGTCTTCCTCCCCTGCGTCTCCTTCTGCTTTCATCGTGAACAACTTGCTTTCTGTGTGTGACGGTGCGGTCCTTCCCCTTCTTCCCCCTGCCTTCCTTTTCTCCCGCTCAGATGGGCTTTTACAAGGAGGACAGGGGGGGGTTGCAAAGGAGGAGGACGGCCAGGCTCCCTGTGCGACCGAGGGATGCCGAGGTCTTTTCTTGCGGCTCATGAATGGCACATTTGAGGTTTCCAGCCTTGCTCGGTGCCCCGAGCCAGCTTCACCTGTGGTTGGAGTCAATTGGCCTGTTGTCTGGCTGTCTGGAACCGTGCCCAGCTCTCCGCCAGCCAATTTGGTTAGCGTGGCCCACTCAGAACCCAGCAAACAATGACCTCCACCTCGAAAACCATCAATTAACTCCCAGCACACAATGGTGCATCCATTCACTGTTTGCCAAAACTGTTCTCTGACACGATTAACACCCACGCTAATGCCGCTAATACCTGCCCTCCGCCACACAACGGCGTGCGAGTGAGTTTAATGTCTTCCAAGTTGCTGCGTGGCTGTAGAGGTGCGTTCCTGAGCCCTCGGTGCTGTGTGTTCTTGTGTTCGCTTTTAATTACCTCCACACAAAGGAAAAGCAGAAGCAGCGTTGCTCATGTTGTCGGATGCTAACGAGAGTCTGCAGCTACGCTGGAGGCTCCGAGGCACAGCGGAGCTCAAGTCCACATGGTATCATCAGCTGACCTGCTGCTGGTAGCTGATACCTGCAGACCACATTCCTGCCACAGGAAAGACCAAAAGCATCCTCAAAACACATCTTATCACATCACTTAGTCTGCCCTGAAATATAGAATACAGTTGTCCAATTTACAGTTGTCTATTTAATTCTTTTGTATTTTTGCTAATGCTTCTAATGTATGTATTGTGACTTTTTCCCGTTTGTAATGCTTTGTATCTTTAACTCGATACTTTTTTAGTTTTGCTAACGTTAATAAATGATATTTTTTACTTTGAGGAATGCTTCGTGATGTTGGGCTGGAATAACCTTTGACTTGACTGATGTTCATCTTATTTTAGAGTGTTAGGATGCTAACATCTGATAATTATAAATGAACACTGATGGGACTGACGTCAGTTTTGCAGGAATTTGTTCATAGAAAATTGTACAAAAGGACGTCGCAGGTAAAGTTCTGATCATCCTCTTCTGTGCTTCTTTTCAAACTTTTAATGAGATTTAGTTTTAACTGTAGGTAATCCTGTTATAAAATGCAGTTCTGTTCAACGTATAATTTAATTTGAACATTTGTTTGGATCGTTGAAATGCTTCTTGTATTTGATGCTTTTGAATTCTGCTTGTTTGTCGGTTTCACTGCATGTGTGTTTTATATTTAATAACCTAACGGACAGAGCTTTACTGAGATTAAAACTCTTTTTACATGACAACAAAAAGAGAAGACACAACATAGCAGGTCTAGTTCAGCCTGTAGAACTGGATCTGTACGCTTGCTGTCTGATCACATCAAAGAGGTCTTAAAGGTGAACTCCATATGAATAAGTGAGTGTTTGAACGTTGTGTGTGCATGACTTTCTCTTCAACCTACAGGATCAACTAAATAAAACACAAAATAATGGTTTTCTAATATCTTGCCTTAAAGTGTCCCAATTTTCAAAGGCATTGGGTCGGTGTTGTCACCACCTGTTCTTTATCATTTAACTGTCTGACATGACACAAGTCATGAAGAAGTGTTTCCACTGAGATGTCGTGAGTCTGGGAGGAGTTGAGCAGAGTGTGGGGGGGGGGGGGGGGGGGGCGTTCAGCTCACTTTTGCACCGTGTGAGCCGTGGGTCTCACCACACGCAGCTGTGGAAATGAGATAAAACTGAGCCGCCACTTTAGGAACGCTCTCATTCTCATCCAGACTCCTCTGAAGCCAAAAGTCAAACACGCAAGGAGACGTCTGTGTTGTGCTGGAGGGCAGCTGTCTTCTGCACCGAGAGGAGAGACCAACAGCTGGAGGGATGAAGTCTGGATCTTTTGCACTTTGTGGATTTTTTTAAAAAGCAGAAGGCAAGTATTTTTGCATCGGCTGTTTTTTGGGTTGTCTCTCAAACTTCTATCTTTTTCTGAAGACATTTCTGTTTAAGAAGTCCACTGAGCTACAGCCCTGAAGATAGCACTCTGAACAGACTATGAATGTGCTGTCGAACCCGGCGATCAGGGCCCAGGAGCAGCCCCTACCTCTCTGTGGCCCCGGGTCAGTCCAGGACTTGCCCCACTGCCCTCCAGGGTTTAGTCTGAGCTCCCGCCTGAACCCCACGCCCGTGCTCGGCCTCCAGGGCGGCCAAAGACCAACCAAACCACAGAGGGAGCTCAGCGCCGAGGAGCAGCAGGAGCTCAGGAGGAAGATCAACAGCAGGGAGAGGAAGCGGATGCAGGACTTGAACATCGCCATGGACGCCCTGAGGGAGGTCATGGTGCCTTACGCCTCCTCGCCGTCATCTGCCTCCCCCCCCCAGTCCCACCAGCCCGGAGCTCCTCCGGGCCGCAGGCTCTCCAAGATCTCCACCCTGGTTCTGGCCAGGAACTACATCCTCCTCCTGAGTTCGTCCCTGCAGGAGATGCGGCGGCTGCTGGGGGAGGTGAGCGTCGGGATGGGGGTGAACGCGGGGCCGGTCCCCCGGCTGTTGCTCGCCGGAGGGTGGCCCCTCATATCTGGCCCCAGTCAGCTCCTCCTCACCCAGGAGTCCCTCCTCACGACAGCAGCCTCCTCCTCTTCCTCCGCTCCATCGTCGTCTGCTGCCAAATGTCCCCTGCTGTCTCCGGGCCCCATGGAGGCCGCCCTGGCTCCTGTGCAGTGGGGCTCTGCGGGGGCCTCAGGAGGGCCCCTGTGCCCCTGCGGAGTCTGCAGACTGCCCAGATTCAGCCACTCCACCCCGGCTCCGAGATTCCCAAAGTGACGCGTTTGAAGTTGAAGAAAAGACTCGATGACTGTTATATCTCTTTTTATATGAATTGTTATTTTTCTAACATTTTTAACTTGTTTATAATATGCTACTGCAATAACTCACAATGACCCTCTGAGCTGTTTAGACCTCATGGATCGACTCTGTGTTTGGTAAGACAGTTCCTTTCTGAAGCAAATATTATAATTGGTGTAATTAAGCAATCTACAATTTTTCTCAATCAATTACGAAGACAAACAGTGACGTCACGTCACACGTCTTTCTTTTTATACGAGAGAGGAATCCAAGGAACTACAACGATGTTCTTCTCCAGCAGCCCTTAGATCATTTTGTTTTTCCAATTTTTGTATGTTCTAATGCAAAACTTCATTGCCGTTTTGATTATGTTCATGGGCAACATTATATGGATTGAGTGAAGCTGTACTGAAGATGTATTTATGGTGCGTGAATCCTTCTGCATGTGATCAGACAAACAAGTCCTTTGGTTGAGGTCAGAGACAAATCATGGTTCAGATCGAATAATTCATGAACACGACACGTGTTCACCTTATCCATGTGCTGTGAGCGCACTTTAGTGAACGAACATTGTACTGATGTTCAGTATGAACATGCTGTGACTTGCCAGATGTGCTGATAATATATAATTGTTAATTTCCTGATGATATAATGATACAATTGTAATCCAGGCGCCGTTACACTCTTTTGTTTTTGTTGCCAAGCCATGTGTTGGAGACAGAGTGTTGTGTCCTCACCTGTATGAAGTAAAGAAAGTCTACTTGGACTCTGTTGTTTGCTCAGTGTGTGTTGGCTGCTGTCGCAGCACCTTGAACAGTGATCCACGTAGTGAAACGGGGGCGAAGTCGTCCGTTGACGCTGACGAGGCGCTGGGCTGAAAAGCCCCTCCCGCCCCCAAATAGTGAAACAGTCCTCATCTCGCCCCCCCATTCATCACCCCAACAAGCAAAAGATCAAACCCCCCCGTGTAATTACTGCTCCGCAGAAAGGAGGCCTTTTGATTACCGCTCCCCTCTCTCTCCTTCCGTCCTCAAATTCTTGCTGTTGCTCTGTTGAGAGGACCCGGGACGGGTGATTCGGTGCTACTCATTACACTCGCTCCACAATATGTTCAAACGCCCAGAAAATGTGTCTCTCTGAATGGGGGCTCGCTCCTGCAGACCCGCCACCCCGGTGGAAGAAAGCAGGGCAGCCTCATTCCAGGCGAGAATAAGAGGCGCCGGCGGGAGGGAGGATGGTCTCAGCCGCAACCTGGCCCTTAGAGCGGCCTGCATGAATAACAATAATGAGAATAATCATAATCATAATGCTGATAAAATACTCAAAATAATTGCTACCCCGGAATAAGAGGATTACGAAGGGTGGATGGTGAATGGTGGCGCGTGAAAGGACGGGAATCTATTAGCATCGGGGAGGACAAAAGAGGAGCTGGATGCCATTAAGTGAGATTAAGCTAAATAAGGCTTGATTTTCTTACAAGGAACAAGGAGGAAGGAGAAGAGGGTGGGAGTGAAGGAGGCGAGGAGGGGGAGGCAGGGAGGGGTGCTCTGATTCATAGATCAAAGTAAGATGGCCCAACTTCACGTCTTTCATTTACATATAGCTGCTTTATCTCCGGAGGGATTAGCTACCTTGCTATTTTCTCTGGGTTGCTCTCCATTCGGCCACCTTTCGCCCGACCATCCACTTCCTCCGGCTCTCAGGATGCTTCTGCTTCTTTTTCTTTCTCTTTCTTCTTGAGTTTGGCTCCTTAATTTCTCCCCCCTCTCGTTCTCTGCCCTTTTCTCTCGGTTTCTCCGAGAGCCTCTCACTTTCTCGAGTTTGGTGGTTTCATTGTCACGGCGACGCAGGGGTCTGGTCAGTCTTTGTGTTGGCACTTTAACTCATCTCCATTTCATCACTGTTGTTCAATGGGGCGAGGAGGGCTTGTGAGACAATGCACACACACACACGCACACGCACACACACACACACACACACACACACACACACCAACGCACACACACACCAACGCACCAACGCACACACACAGCGTTCAGTGCAGAGGACTCAGCGCTGAATGCTTCTCGCTCTCATTGAAGGTGCAGCACATCCACAACATGTGTCACGAGTCAGCAGATGAAAGTCAAATGATGCACAACAGTGTGAGAGTCACTAACACATATGACTTTACAATGAGAAGTCATATGGAGTAAAACTAGAGTAAACACGATGAATTATAGTCAGCTCATATCTATATTTAGTATTTAGTATTTAACTAGCAGACATTGACATCAAAGGCGGCAGTAGAATCACTTGTTGAAGGCAGGATTTGCCGGTTGTGGTTTGTAAACATGACATTCCAAGTTATCCCATATTTTAGCTTTTTTTTTTTCCAGTTCTCTGCCATCTTTTGTTGCTTCCTCTTGAATGCTCTCAATCCGACACCTGTTCACTACATCTTTATAAAGCTTGCAGAAACATCCTGAATGCGCAAAATAATAAAATGCAGGCAGAGGATCGAGTCTCTGCAGACACAGACGATGGAGCGGCATTATTTTATTATTGAGTCTGTGTGTAGTTGTTTTGTAATCATTGTGCGTTTAAGGCTGTACTGACACAATGGAATGTTTTGTTTGTTTGTACATGTTGGGAGTGTGTAGTTTAAGTGGACATTTATAATTTCAGTTAAAGTTGTGTAATAGGACTTTCCTGAGTGTGTGTGTGTGTGTGTGTGTGTGTGTGTGTGTGTGTGTGTGTGTGTGTGTGTGTGTAAATAGATTCTGTTTGCTTGAATAGCCTCTTGTGGGACAGACAAAGTACTTTGCATTGAATTGCAATGAAATGGCCGTTCAACCCGATTACCAGGCGATCACCAAACACCTCCATAGTCAAACCAGTGCGCCGTCTGTACAGTAGACACACTGGACCGCAGGTTACCACAGCAACCGTACACGCCATAGACCGCTGCGATTCAGCCAGCTACTGGTGACACTTAACATAACAATGGATTAAACTAACCGCTGCCTGTGGTAAACGACCAGAGCCTCCCAGCAACACTCTGTCCTCACGTCATTCCAGCAAATTTACCTCCAAACGACAAAACCATCGGTTGAAGGAATTCTGACTCTTGTTTGTGATTATAGAGCCTCAGAGGGAGGAGACAACAAACGCAACAAGTGAAAGACTTTAACTCAGGAGATCACTGCTTACCAAACCCAAACCATGACGCTTTTCTAACCCTAACCAGCCTTAAACCTGACAAACCGTACCCAGTACAAGGCTCGTCTCATCCAACATGTGCAGCTATACCTACAAAAAAATCACACAAAATCATCTCGTACGTTCTCCACATAACCATGAATGAGGAAGTTTAAAGACTGCAGGTCCAACAAACTGATCTTTGAAAGGAAGACAACAAGGACCTTAGAAGTCAACGTACTTCAGGAACTGAACCTGAACCGAACTAAGTATTTTATGATGTTTTCCTAAACCGAACTAAGTAGTTTTGTTGCCTAAATGTAACTCAGCAGTTTCCTGTGAAGACGGAACTTTATATTCAGGAGACTATATGTTTATAACGAGCAGAAGTTGACACGTGTTGCTGGACGTTCGTAGGTAAACTTTCATCATACATGAGGAATCACTGACCAGCAGCGATGTCAGATCAGTAAATGTGTAAATGGTTATAAGTTCCTCTTTTGGGGAAACTCTAAACGAAGTGCTTTGGAACTGTCAGATTTAAGTTTCATATTTAGATTTCTGTAAATTCTCAACAGAGTGGGAGGAGCTTTGTTCCAACACTGCTTTATAAAATTGAGTGTTTTGAGACCATCACATATTTGCAGCTGAAGTCCTACAAAGTGTTCCATCTCTATGGCTCCATTTTGGATTCCAGCCGTCGTGTCCCTTTATGTTCCAGCATGTGTCTCTAATGTGGACCGTACTCATTGTCTTCCACTGTCCCTCTGCTGCAGCCTCTCATCTCAGAGTGCTGTTTGCCTCCGGCCTTTGTCGAGCTGTTTCACAGCACTTAACCAGTCAACGTGGGGAGTCCTTGGCTTAGGAAGTCCTGAGCCATAAATTTCATCTCCACAATGAGCGGAGCACAGGGGCTGGTCAGGACCCCCATTTACTTTCTAACCCAGCTTTTATTCATTCCCTCCCTAAATAACATCAGGCCCTCCTGCGCTGTCCCACCCTGAAACCCCCGGTCCCCTCTGTCACCCCTTCTTTCTCACACCGAGCCGATACAACGGGGTTACCGCCGAGCCCGCCGGCCCGCTCATTAAGCATCGTGTTCTCTCCCACCCGTCCTGCCCTCTGTCCCATTCACACCGCGGCCCTCATTACAACTTTACAGGCCGCCGTCAACCGTCCGCTCATCACCCCGGCCGGGCGGCTAAAAGACGCGCCGAGGTGTGTGTGGTCACTCTGCCTTTGAGGGACCAGGCTAAAGATATGGTTTATTAAGGGTGAGTTAAGGCAGACTTTAAGTTGAATGGGGTTGATTATATGTGTTGATACTGTAGGTGGTGAAATAATCAGTAACACACTGAGCAGCCCTTCACACCTAATGGCTTCCCTCTCCTCCATGAGATGAATTATTTCAAGTATCTTATTACATGTAAGTAAGAGGAGAAGTAAATAATTCCTAAACAGATACAAAGAGGAACCTTGATGGAGGAGGAGGATTGGGATTGTCAGACTGAAGTCTTTGTAGGACATGTTAGGGATCTTTCAGGGTAGGATTGCACAGGAGTCATCGTACCAGACCCTGTGACCAGACTAGACCAGATTCAACATTTAACACAGTAACACAATGATGACTTTATTGTGAGGCCCTTGAAGATCCCCGTAAAGACCAGGCCTGCTCTTGTTTCACTCAGACGTATGCTTCATAGCGGCTCAATGATAATTGTGACGTAATGGTTATTTCTTCTGATTATCCACTCATTTCCCAGCATGCAATGCAAATAAGGCAGTATAACAGATACTGATATATTGTATTTGAACAAATTCTAGTATTAAAATATTAAATCAGAGATCCAAAGCAACAACAGAACGTAATGAAGGACTTTTCTTTTCTTTTGTTAATCGCTGCCACAACGGAATACAAATACGTTATATAACCTAACTTGAATTATGTGCCGAACATGAGGCAATATACATACATATATATACATATATATATATATATATATATATATATATATATATATGTATATATATGTATATACATATATATACATATATACATATATATATATATATATATATATATATATATATATATATACATATATGTATGTATATCTATTCAACTTGTGCAGTGTGAAAGCGAGTGAGAACGTGGCTGGTCCTCTTTAGATGTGTGTGTGTGTGAGTGTGTGTCGCTGTGGTAATGAACCCCCGGCCCTCAGTTTGCCCTCTGAACCCTCGGTGGCCTTGGAAGCAGGAATTCCAGTTAACACATCACAGATCGCTTCTCTTTTCTTCTGGTTTTGTGTTTTGTGTCGCCGCTCTCGCCAAGCGTCGGCCGGGTGTGTCGACGAGGCCTGACAGCCACCAGAGCCTCTCCCTCCTCCGTTTCCCTGTCCTCTTTCTTCCCTTCCTTTCTCTCGCTCCTGTGTTTGGGCTCCTCTTTCTTGCCTCCTTTTCTGCTTAATTGAGTTGTTTGGCAGGCGGGCTTGTCAGACAGCGCCGTCTATGTGGGGAGTCTGAGGGGCAGGGGGGCGCCCGCCATTGTGCTCCCGGAGACGGGTTAGTTTTTCACCGTTACTGCCGCATGAGTGAACATGGCCCAGATTAGGACGAGGGGGAGCCGGAGCAACGTTTTGAAACATCACGGGTCCGTTTTGATCTAATGCTTGATTATTTAGGAGAACATCATCTGCGTCTCTTATTGGATGATATGCTGCAATGTTGTTATTGGCTCATCAAAAACTACTATTGTGCATTAATTCAGTTCATAACCATGATTTACAATTTAGAAGACACATATTCATCAATGAGTACAACACATTATGAAATCTAGTAAAGTTACAAATTGAATTTAAATGCCTTTCATTTGAATACAATAAGTGTGCATCAATCATTAAGAGAGGAGAGTCTCCTCAGGTTTAAGTGTTCAGCAAAGCCATAAATATCTTCTCCACGCTGAGTGTAGAGGGTCTGAAGAAGGCAAACACTGAGTGTGTGTGGAGTCATCAATCATCTGGACAGAGACTCTCTCTTCACGCTCTGTGACGAGTTAGTCTCTCGATCCTGAAACCGGCTCGGTGATGAAACGTTCTCTCTGGATGTGACTGTAGGGAGAAAACTCTATGATGGTATTAGAATGCACTCAGGCCACACTCTATTCCTTAAAGTGACTGTAAGGAAGTCTTGACTCTATATAACGTATATACTCAAACAAAGAGACCATCAGCCAGAACACCGGCTATTTCTAAATGCTTAATAATCTCAATGCTGCTCGTCATCAGTGCCACAAAGTCAGACTAAGTCAAGCAGGTTCACCAAAAGAGTCTTTAGCTCAGACTCCGGCGGAGAACCAGCGGAGTCCCGTCTTTGCTTCCTCCTTTGACCTGCAGCCGGAGCTCCTTCTCCAACACCGACGCCGCGCTGCTGGAGAACCAGGCCGTGCTGCTGGGCCCGCTCGTAGGACCGGAGGCACGGGGAGAACCAGAACCGGGACTGAGCGAGGAACACTGTTTGACCATAATGATACGTGTTCTATAGTGTTGTTCTCTAGCGTTGTTTTACCACAGTGATCGCCAAAATCACCACTAAATGAAGCTTCCTCATCGCTCTAAATATTTAAACGATATAGAGTAAGATGTGACACATATTGTGGTCTGTTAATGTAGAGGTCCTCTCTATTAAAATGAAGAACTATATAAATATAAAACAGTTATTTGTAGCATTTAATAAAGGTATAAAAACAATTACCCCCAATAAATATAGACATGAATAGTGCGGCATAAGCTGGAGGCTCATTTATGAAACTGGATGAAGTAATGAATATTGTTAACATCACTCATCACTACATTCATCTCCCTGTGTGAGACTAACACAGGGCCAAAGTAACAACACTGCTTCTATTGATTGTGTTGTTCTTCTCTGATCTTCTCGTTGTGTGTTTTACTCTGTGTTTGTTTTTGACTGTAGGAGAAGAACTCGTCTCTTCTCTTCCCTCAGGGTCCACGAACCTGTCCATCTGCTCACACACACACCAACACAGACAGCCAAGGGCAAAGGGGAGAGTCTGTGTGTGTGTGTGTGTGTGTGTGTGTGTGTGTGTGTGCGTGCGTGTGTGTGTTTTAAATATGAGGTTTTTGAAGGGTTGGTGTGCAGTCAGTTTACATGGTACAAGGTCTGGACCAGAGCCACTAGACTTCAGCTCCCTCCCAGAGGCTGCCCCACCTCTCCTTACTTTTAAATCACACACACACACTCACACACACACATACACACACACACCCTCAGGGCTGCTCTGACAGCTACCCCCCCCCCACACACACACACACACCCAAACACACACACACACACGCAGACACGCTTGTGCCATCACACAGCCGTTCTCTTTCTGCTGACCAGCAGAAACCCTGGACACCTCAACCCAAGGACAGTGTGTGTGTGTGTGTGTGTGTGTGTGTGTGTGTGTGTGTGTGTGTGTGTGTGTGTGTGTGTGTGTGTGCAGAGGGGTTGCTGGGAGCCTCAGCTCACTTCTCTCCTCCAGCCTGCTGGAATGCCAAAACCAGCCGGCAGGGTCAACGCAGGAGTCAAAACACTTCAGAGGAACGAGGAGAGGCCGAGCGGCGTCGTGCATTTTTTATCAAGCAGGTACACGATTCTGACCCGTTGAACAATAAACCCAAACGACTTCGCTTTGAAGCCTGGAAAAAAAGAAAAAGCTCCGACCGTAAGTTAAAAGGTGGAGAACGTGTGTTGGCTGTGCCGCCTCAGAGGTCAGCGATGAGGGGAATGCTCAACCGATGAACAGTGGAGGTGAACAGAACGTCCTCAGTGATACCCAACACTCATACCACTCCATTACTGAAGGTCTCCTGGCCTTCTTTATGCACATATTACAACTTTACAAGCATGTTATTGAAAATAACGCCCTCCACAGCGTCTTCGTTGACAGTAAAGTACATCAGCTCTGTAAACCGAAGAAGTAGTGTTTCCAAGCACCAGATTCCCTTTCAAAAACGTCTCATTTTACAGTCCTGGTTCTGGCTCCTTTCCTCGTAGATCTCGGGGGGGGGGGGGGGTTGGCTCCCAGCGGTTGACTGGCGGAGCAGCAGGCTCTCCTCCTCCCACTGGACCTCCTCCTCCAGGTCGAAGGAGGCAGCGAAGCCGGATCTGGGTCCGTCCGCGGTGGTCTGGTTGGAGTCTGAGCTGAAGGAGTTTCTGGTGGAACTGGATGACTTCATCTGATTCGGCTGGAATCCGACCAGCTGGCACCGATGACAAGCATCAAGATGAACTCTACAGAAATATAAAATCTTCTCGCTGATGCAATTGTTTACATATGTAGCCATATAGAGGCACATTTATAATAAATCACTTTAGATCTTCTGCAGATTGTTCCACGGCTAATGTGCGTACAAGGAACATTTTCCACAAATCTGATGAAACCCAGAGAGCATTGAAAAGCAACCACATGGAGGAGCGTAGCCGGTAACTACCAGAGCTACCAGAGGATGACCATGAGGTGAGCTGGAAGCTAACCTGTTATCACTTTATAGATTAAATCATCTCCATTCAGGGAGGGAAAGAAAACGACTTTGACTCACATTTGTGAGTGACAGACAGTCACATCCCAAAAAGGGAAAGTTATTGTGATGTTTGATTTTGTGGAGCTGGATGAGAAGCAACATTAACTTCTCATGAACAGAAGTATCCACAACCAACAGTAGGAACTGAATAGCATCTCCTCCCAAATGAATTGTACCGTTAATTCATTTAAACGTTTTTCAGAGCTAGTAGAACGAGACTTCTTCTACTTTTGCTTCTCAAGCATATGTTGTTTTCAGACCGAGTTTCCAGAAAAAAATTGTCCATATTTATCACACTTGCAGAAACGCACAATAACACTTGTGTTTAATGTTGTGTGAATATTGGTCAGGTTGGGCAACAAAACCACTTGGTTATGATTATGAAATCAAAAGAATGTAAAGACGTCTGTTGTTTATGTTTATTCTGATGATGACTACACTAATGTTCATGTTGTATCAGCATTGTATTTTGGACTATAGTTCTGAATGTGTAAACTATGTGTAAACGCAACGACTGATGGGTCCTGAGGATTGCATTTATAAATATGTGTGTGTGTGTGTGTGTGTGTGTGTGTGTGTGTGTGTGTGTGTTGGGCAGTGTACCCACCATCCTGAGTCCTCTGTTGGGAAGGGCACGGTCCATTCCTCCTGTGTGCAGGTGTCATGGCTGGACCTCTTCATTTGCATACATTTGCATGCTGTCAAACGGAGCCGTCGCTGACAGCTTCCAGAGCCGACCGTCTTCCTGGAGCCCGGCCCAATCCTGTCGGCATGGTTACACGGCACGGTTAAAGCGCGGCGCGGAGCGGCGCGGCGGGCTCGCGGCGGGCTCGCGGCCAGGACGGTCAGCCTCCACGAGAGCTTCAGGGAGACGTCTGCTAGCGGACAGACATCAACCTCCCAATGTCACCGAGTGAGGGACGAAGAATGAGAGGACACGTCTGTCGGCGCTTTGGGTCCTTTTCAACCGAACAGAACCAGAACCTGAACTAATAAAAAGTATCGTTGAGTCAATGCTGGTGTTCACAGTGACTTCTTACCAAATGTATTAAAGTCGCTCAAAAAGCCGTTTGAAATCAGACGCCAGTTCTGAGATAGAGTCGACCATTTATGACTAGTCTACGTTCACCTCTCCCCACAGCGTATATCTTATATATTATGTATTTAATATATATATATATTTTACCGTAGCATTACTATCACAGCACAGGCCTCTTCTTCAGGCCTGCTGATTATCTGGTGAGAGCAATGAATGTTCCTAGAATGTGATGAAGCATTAACTAGCACCTTTGCTAGTTAGCTGGCTAACAGTAGCATGCCAAATCCACCATGCTTTCATGCTCACGTTACACCGTGTGTCGGTGGGCTGGGTTCCTGTTCTATCTAGGGCGGATTTACCATCAGACCTGGAGGTGAACTTACACCGTAAATTGAGCCAGTTGAGCTTTTGCCAGGCTCCACCTCTTTGTTGCTAGTATGTTCGCTGCCATGGAGCCCACACTGTCACTAACTGTCACTGATATACCAAAAGAAACATGCTCATCCAAGATACCTCTGCATGTATTATCACTGTCTCATTCTACTAAAGCAGAATAACACACCCGCTGGAAAACGGTTTCACCAGAGCTCCACCCACCTCCTCCCTCCAACCTTAAAAATACAAATAAATAAAAGCTGAAGGTGAGTCCACTGTCTAACATTAACTGCCCTTTACCCCCCTCCTCCCTCGTCCTTCTGTCTCCATCCATTCTGCTTTTGGCAGTAGCACCGAGACCTTTCAGAAGGACTTGTTTGGCCCCAGATTTCTGGACATTCGGCGCCAGGAGACACAGAAGCCAAAGAGTCAAAACGGGCTTTCTCCTCAGCTCCTCCGGCCCTCTCATCCCTGCCTCCTCGGCGGGTGTTTGTCATCCCCCGCTGAGCCAAACAGACGTGTGTTTACCAGTTTACTGTAGCTGGCCGGGGAGGCTTGTCGGCGTGCCGGCCAGCGCTTTGTCTCTCACACTGTGAAACACAACAGCAGTTAGACTTCTCCCTGACAGCATGCTAATCGTCTGATTTAACGCTCCCATGTTTAATCATGAGGGGAAAGGAAGGGAGAGAGAGAAAGAGATTATGATAATTGCTTCAAAGTTCTTTTGTGTTGGATCCCATCTGTACACTTCTAGAATGAGGTGTCACTGTCGACATGTCGCTTTCTTGTCGGTGCAAACAAACAGACAGAAGACTGGAAATGTTTTTTTGTTTTTTTTGCTCTCACGGTTTTATGTAAATCTGCCAAAAATGAAGAAATGAAGTATTGTGATCAAGCCGGTAAACTGCACTCAAACATATTTGCGTGTACACATACTGTCGACTCAATGACACTGAAAAGAAAGCGCACTACAGGACGACTGAAAGAGCAGGACCTGAGGAAACAACATGGTGGACTGGTTGAGTGAGAGAGAGGCGCTGCTTATAAACTGAGCATCTTATAGATCGTGAGAGAGATGTTATAGTTGAATCAGTGAGATGTTCAGAGAATGCTCATACTAGTTGTCATTGCTGGAGTATTTCTAACAAGCTGTTGTGCAGAGTTGCTCTTTCTAATCACTTCTTCGAAGGCATTGTGTCTTTACTGGATAGTTAACCTTTGGAGAGAGAGAAAGAAGGACGACCTGCCAAGAATACTTAGCCAGAATGAAACCGTGTTGATGTTGCAGCCATGCAGCCTTGCAGCAGTAAAAAGAAGCCTGGCTCTCAGTTCTAGTTCCAGTTCATTCCAGAAGGTGTTGGACGGAGTTGAGGTCAGGACCAGTCAATGTGTTCCACGCCCAACTGAACCAGGGTATTGTCCTATTGTAACAGGAAAGAGTCACAGTTTGAAGCTCAGGACCGCTGATGGGGTTTGAAGGTGTTGGTGTGAGGATCTGGCTTTAACTGTTGTGTTACTTATTCTGTTGTCATCGAATGACTGAAGTAAAACTCTAATTCATCTTGTGGTGTTCAAAACTTTGACTTAAGTAAAAGTAGCAATACTTCAGTGCACAAAGTCCTGCATTTAATACTGTCTGTGAGTGAAAGTACAAAAGTATTAGCATCAAAATACTTGAAGTAGTCAGTACTCAGAATGACCAGTTTCAGAACAACACATTTCTTTATTGTAGTGTAATATAACCGAATGTCATGAATAGGATTTTAAATGGGGTCTTAGTTTAGACTCGAGGTCGGGTTTGGAGGTGGTCTGTCGGGACGCCTCTGCTTTCATCGGGTGACGTGATTGTTCGGAGGCGGCAGCATCAGTGTGGCAGTCAGAGTGAGTTCTGGTGCTCAGAACATGTGAGATTTACAGACACTACAGTGTGACGGGCCGCCACAACAATCCGCTCTCTCTGCGACACAGACAATGGTGGGACTGTTCAACCACAGACGTACAAGTGTCCCGGCCATCTGTCTGCATACCCCCACAGTACAAACATTGTGCTACACACACACACACACACACACACACACACACACACACACACACACACACACACTGCTGTCAGCCCCCCAAAAAACACACAGCCAGCCCACTGTCATACATGTGCTAACGCACAGAGTACAGAGATGCCCATCCTACATATCAAAAAGGTTGTTAGAGCTGTTCACTCTTCATATCTTTGAATCAGGCTGAATTACTTTAATAATGTTGAGGCTGATGTTATGCATAAACGTGAAGACAATTGGCAAAATTAATCAACAATAATGTTGACGGTCAATTAGTCGTTTTGGCTCATTTTTCTCATTTTGTTTTTTTCAGCTTTTCAAAAGTTAGAATCTCTGTTTTATACTTTTATAATGTTAATATCTTTACAACGTCCTCAGAGGAGTAATGATGTGAACAATGATGAAGTTTAACTAAAAGCAGTCAGGAGGCATCCCTGTGCTCTCCTACTGACACACACACACACACACACACACACACACACACAGGGCTTTAAATCTAAAGAGACTATATATGGAGTAGAGACAAAGGGTGTGTGTGTGTTTGTGTGTGCATGCGTGTGCGTACCAGCAGAATAAGATCGGGTCACCATACAGTCTTGGTGACAGTTGAGTATTGAAAGGCTGCAACAGAAGAGAGATGCCTCTGTGTGTGTGTGTGTGTGTGTGTGTGTGTGTGTGTGTGTGTGTGTGTGTGTGTGTGTGTGTGTGTGTGTGTGTGTGTGAGAGAGAGAGAACACATAAACAGATACAGAATAAAGAAAGTCTGCAGCCTTCAGACAGATTCTCCTTCTCTGTCTGAGTCAATACAGTGTGTGTGTGTGTGTGTGTGTGTGTGTGTGTGTGTGTGTGTGTGTGTGTGTGTGTGTGTGTGTGTGTGTGTTTGTGTTTCTCTTTTTTTCTCTTTATAAATATTCTTAAATGTTTTTTTAATTATTCTTAACAATATGGAAGAATAATGGAAGAAAAGCCAGTCAATATCAGGTGGATGTAAAGTAACAGAAACATGACTTTAACCACTTTACCTCTTCAACAACACAAGGTCCCCACATGGAATTACCATGTGGGGACCTTGTATTTTTGCCAGACCTGTGATTGGTCAGCTTGTGTTTCCTCCTGTAAGCTTCTGTTGGAGGTGGAGACGGTTGAGAGTGAAGACAACACAGAGGACGTTGATACCGTCTCAGTAGTCTTCTCCTTTGTCTGTCATAAGCATCTAGTGCAAACCTTCCATTCACCTCAGTCGCTGCTCTCTCTCTCTCGCTCTCTCTGAATGGATGAAAATAAACACGGTGATCTGTATACAGTAGAGTCTCCTATTCAGCACTCAGTGAAATAACGCCATCGTTTACCTTGGTGTACTTCTAGTTCTACTCTAGAACCCGTGACAGTCTGCAGGCTATGTATTACAAGTGGTACATGCGTGCATATTGCTCAAAAATGAACCGTAGTATCTGTTATGTTTTTGCTGTATGTATAGAACAGTACATCCATTCACGTGGTCTGGCTGGATTACTATGTGTTCACCGTACATAGATTGCAGAGATAGACTGCTTGGTGAGCTACATTGACTCCAGTTTTTACCAGTATAGCTCCTGTCTTGCTGCATTGGTTTCTAAGTTCTTCTGGTCTCCATTTGTTACAACAGAATAAGACGGTGACTGCATTCCAAACAGTTGATATATTTTACATAGCTGGAGATTGTGACCAACATAGAGCGCTGGGTGAAAGGCTGAATCAAAGAACACATTCCTTTAATTAGAGGTGATGTATTCATTTACAATTCTCGTAGAAACATTGTCTTCATTTGATGTATTATTGATAATGAAATAACTAAGACAAACTCTGTAGTTTGTACCATTAGGAGCTGAAAAAAGTTGTCTTTTACTTCTTTAGAAAGGGAAATTCTTCATGTCTTTATTGTGTATTAAATGTTAATTTTGATCATTAGAAATAAAAGAAAATAATTGTTGTAGTTGTACAAGTGGGCAGGTTCTAGGCACAGAATTTATTAACACTCAATCAATCACTACATCAAAGACGGCATCAGATTTCTACCGCGCTGGCTGATCAGAGGGCAGATCGTGTCCAAACTCACACTGCTGTGATACAGCCGTCGTCCACCGGGGGCAGCAGCGAGCGTGACGCTGCTGAGGAGCACACGAGGAAGAAATCATACGCCATCTTTGATTTAGCATGGGTTGTACTGATGATTGGTGGAAATGTGCAAACATATTGAATTGAAATGCAAGTCATAAGCAGGTGAATATGAGGGGAACAGCTGTGTTTTACACCATACCGTTTGAGGCATCCATTGAAGAAGTAATGCATGAATTCAAATTAGGTTCTTCACACAGAAACAGTCTTCATGCTGGTTTTGACTACTGAACAGAGCCTGGTTTTGTGTGTGTGTGTGTGTGTGTGTGTGTGTGTGTGTGTGTGTGTGTGTGTGTGTGTGTGTGTGTGTGTGTGTGTGTTTTGTCCTTATTCACTGTGTCACACAAAGACAACACAGCCTGGGAGACGAAACACACACCTGCATCCAAACCCACAGAGGAGACACTCATGTGACGGCCTGAATGGTGTCACTTCTTTCTTTCTGTCTCTTTCTTTGCTTTCTTTCTTAATTTCCGTCTTTCTACGAACGACAGGCTGAGCACTATAATGTGCGTACCATCAGCATACTGTACACAGAGACGTCCCTGTCCGCGGCGTGAGAGACAGTTGGCGTGGACGGTGTAAATCACAGTGAGTGCTGTCACAGTGAAGGAAGCAGAGACACATTCACTGTCTAGCAGATGGCTCGTACGCTGCTGAGGCTGAAAACCTCCTTTGCTCACACTCAGGCGTTTCAAGGAGCTGCGACTGTTTCAATGCGTGTTTGTTTGAGGCAGAAATGACAGAAAACACATTTTCAGTCGGAACATTAAATTGAGTTAGTACTAGATAATACATAGATATTCTCTTTGGCAGCCTTAGAAAACTGCTGGTAGCACAAACAAGTATTAAAGAGATTCATTTCATATGTGTGACAACTGCAATTTGCAACTGCACAAAGTAAATGGAATTGATTAATCTACAGCTTCAACACTAACACCAACACGTCTCTTCTGCTAGCAGTCCTACCAAAAACCAAACAAATTGTCCTGCAACAGATTGGTATCAACAGAATGATCTATAGGTGTTCTGATCTTCCATCGATGTGAAAAGTTGAGGCACCTTTTATAAAGATGCTTGGACAGGGGCCAAGACAAATCAACCTTTTGCTAAGCCCCGCCCCCTGATACCATGGAGCCCACATTGTCACTAACTGCACTCACTGAATAAATAATGTTGTTTTCTTTTTTAGAAGAAAATGTATTTCAGAGAGAAGCAGACAGAAGGCTCTATGTGTTTGAAGAAATACCCAGGATTAAGTGATTCAGCAGTAATAACAGGTTATAAGGATAAAGGCGCTAGACTCTCTCTCTCTCTCTCTCTCTCTCTCTCTCTCTCTCAAATTTTCAAATTTTCAAATTTTTCAAATTTCAATAGCTTTATTGGCATGAAAGTTTAAAAACAGTATTGCCAAAGCATCAACAAAATAACAAAACTCTCTCTCTCTCTCTCTCTCTTTCTCTTTCTCTCTCTGTCTCTCTCTCTTTCTCTCTTTCTTTCTCTCTCTCTCTCTCTCTCTCTCTGTCTCTGTCTCTCTGTCTCTCTCTCTCCTCTCTCTCTGTCTCTCTCCCTCTCTCTCTCCTCTCTCTCTCTCTCTCTCTCTCTCTCTCTCTCTGTCTCTTTTTCTCTGTCTCAATTCAATCAATTTCAAATTTCAATAGCTTTATTGGCATGAAAGTTTAGAAACAGTATTGCCAAAGCATCAACAAAATTAAACATACAATAATATTAATACACAATAACATTAATATACAATATCATTAATATAACATCTAGATTGATTATTAATTACATACATACAGTGTGTGTGTGTGTGTGTGTGTGTGTCTCTCTCTCTCTCTCTCTGTCTCTGTCTCTCTCTTTCTTTCTCTGTCTCTCTCTCTGTCTCTCTCTCTGTCTCTCTCTGTCTCTCTCTCTCTCTTTGTCTCTGTCTCTCTCTTTCTCTCTCTGTCTCTCTCTCTGTCTCTCTCTCTGTCTGTATCTCTCTCTCTGTCGCTCTCTCTCTCTCTCTCTCTCTCTCTCTCTCTCTCTCTCTCTCTCTCTCTGTATCTCTCTCTCTGTCGCTCTCTCTCTCTCTCTCTCTCTCTCTCTCTCTCTCTCTCTCTGTATCTCTCTCTCTGTCGCTCTCTCTCTCTCTCTCTCTCTCTCTCTCTCTCTCTCTCTCTCTCTGTCGCTCTCTCTCTCTCTCTCTCTCTCTCTCTCTCTCTTTCACCTATAGAATGAAGAACTGTCTGAAGTTCACAGAGCGCTGTGGAGAGCGGCGCTGTGCTCTGTGTGAGCTCTTTCAAAGTGATGCCGGTCAAGGAGAAAAGCTACAGATCCTCCAGTCACTGATATGAACAATGTTCTGTAGCTGAGCTGAAATGATTTGTGCGTATAGTGTGAAGTATAGTGTGAAGTATAGTGTGAAGTATAGTGTGAAGTATAGTGTGAAGTACTGGGCCCACTGAAACACATGTAGTGCTCTGTTGACGGTGCATTGCGTGGCACAGAGACAATGTCTGCATAAGGAGGAGGTCAGGGTGGATTCAACACAGGAGACTAGTGTTTGAGTCCGTTTTAACGCTGACATGTTTTAAATTAAGCTACGTAAGAAGTTAGATGACAAAGTTACTAAGTTCTGATCCAAACAGAAATGTTGTAGTTATGAAGGCTGCGTAAGAAACGTAGTTATTTTATACCAAATCATGATGTGTTCCTTCCTCAACCTAACCAATAGTGTTGTTGATAAATCTATGGTTTAACACTGTCTTTTTTAATACTGCGTTTTCTGCTGATTAAGAAACTAAATCAGTCAAACATGGATCCAAAAAACATGAGCCCCGTTTCAGAACCCTGGACCCTGACATCTAAGACAGAGTAAGGTTCATGTGATCACCTCAACTTGTGAATGGCAGATCAGCACTTGTTCTGTAAAAGACAGCATAAAACCACAGAGACCCGTGTCTGGATATTGTTTCCCAATTAGCCAGAGCGGCGGTCATTTCGGCAGAGACTGTTGCCAACATCTGAAACAACAGCCAGTGTATTTAGCAATTAGCCTCAGTGTGGCCCGATGGGGGTGGGAGGGTCCTGGCAGAGAGAGAAAACATCAGGGACGGACCTGGAGACGGAGCAGGGTAGAGACGACTAATTTCCCTCAGGAGGACTCAGATGCACACACAGGCGCAAACGCATGAATACAAAATGTATACGCACATCCAGACATATGCACACAGACTTGCATTCAGCCAAACACACACACACACACACACACACACACACACACACACACACACACACACACACCACCTCTTTACATCTTTGATGAAACCTCAGGGGAGCTCAGGGTTGGAGCCAGTAGCTGCACACAGTGTTGACCGGTGTGTCGCGTTCTCACCGTGTATCTCTTGTCTAATGAGGAGGAGCCGGTCCCACCAGTTAATTCAGCAGAAGACAATCACACCCTGAGTCACACTGACATTTATAGGCAATTAGGACCTGCCTGAGAAAAGTGTGTGTGTGTGTGTGTGTGTGTGTGTGTGTGTGTGTGTGTGTGTGTGTGTGTGTGTGTGTGTGTGTGGTAAGTCAACGTTTTTATCAAAGCTGACAGAACAGCCATGTAGCTAATTTTGTTTGCATAGAGATAATGGGGAGACACAGTTTTAATTGCATCATGACATTAAATTCAGCTGATTTTGTGTATTTTAAGTATCTATGGGGGAAAGTTTTACACACACAGATACATGGAAATGTGACCTTACTGCCATGAAGCTGGCTTGTGTATAGGAAAATATTGTTTGACAAATCAAGTTATTTTCTATATTCTTTGTTTTCCTTTGTTTTTTATTACTTTGTGAATATGAAACCTGGATGGTTTCATTGTTTCAGGTCAGAATGTTTGAGTCCTTAACATGTAGCTAAGTAGCTATGTAGCTAAGTAGCTAAGTAGCTATGTAGCTATGTAGCTAAGTAGCTAGTATACATAATCACACATTTACAATCATATGACTCCATCCTTTTGATTTGCACAAGGGAATGATTCTCCAACAAATGGGACAAAAACAGACACTATAAGTTTTATAAATAACTAATAGATATCACTGTGTTTTTAGGATTAACATGTTCTATTAATAACTATGAATGATATATGAACAAACTCTCTGTAAAAACCTTCAGAATGAAGAAAATGAAAGTGGACGGTTTGGTGAATGTTCTACTGAAGTGGACATTTCTGGCTCAGAGTCTGAGACAAACACTAAAGACAAACCATTGTAAAAATGAAATAACATTTCAAAGACAGGTGAACAGATAGCACCACGACACTTCTCCATTGACCGCTGGCATTATCTAATGCTACGTTTTGGTGAATTTAGGAGAAATCTACAGACACAAACAGACAAAACAGTACAATAGTGGAAGTTTTCTTTCCACTGCAGCTGTTATGGATGCAAAATAGCCCAAAATATCAAAAGTGACCACTGAATGAAAAACCTGGTTTAAGGCTCTTCTGCATCTCATTCAGCCGCCTGCTCCTCAGACTCTACGTCCCCAAAAGCAACTTTAAATGTCCCTAATTTTCCTATCAAAGCTCAACATCCTCAGAGTGTCAGAAAGACGCTCAAAGATGCTTTGAGGTCGGCTTGTATTCCTCAGTCCTCAGATGAACCCATAGCATCTCTTACGGCCAGTCAAAGGTCACCACACAGTGCTGAGCGCTGGAGAAGCGATCGCCTGGAGGACCGTGTGTGATGTAATGCTGCTTGCATCACACTGTATCTCCCCCAGCTGATGACAGTCAGGCCTGTTTCCCCTGCCAGCACGTCCCAGCTGCTATGAGGCAACGTAGTCTGCCAGCACAATACGGCGTGTCAGCCCTCAACAATGGAGGACTTGTGCTCCCTGGATGGCATCATTGTCACAGTTTTTCTTTCTTTCTTCTTTTGGGAGGGAAGGCTTTGTGAGTTGTTGTTGTTGTTGTTGTTGTTTGTGGATGTTGTTTTAGCTGCATGTCTCTCTAGGTTAGCCAGTTATTAACCCTCGCATTGTTGGCTGGGAGACAATGGCTGTAGTGAGCGGTGATGCACGGCTCATGTGCAGACTGGATGTGGGTCATGGGAAGAAAAAGGGGTTCGACGGTGCCGTGGGATCGCAGTGAATCTATACCTTTAGCTTTTAAGGACGGCCAAACCGGGTCAGACACGGTACGACGAAACCAGAGCTGGAGACTTGAGGTGGACTTAGAAAGAAGACATAACTCAATCATCTCTCACAAATGAAAAGTTAAATTCAAAAGCAATGAAGCAATATGTTGCTCACTGTAGTCGCCACGTCTGTTCTTGGTCTGGTATGATATATCTGTATATATCATATACAGATATATGGTATGTATCTGTATATATATACAGATACATACCATACAGATATATGGTATGTATCTGTATATATATACAGATACATACCATATATCTGTATATATCATATACAGATATATGGTATGTATCATATATCTGTATATATCATATACAGATATATGGTATGTATCTGGTATGACCCGTAGCTTATGGTGGCTAGTATTAGAATATTTCTGTGTTATTGTGTTATAACTTTACACTACATTTTAGCATTTCCAGTTATTGTTGCCAGAAGTTCCGTACTTTAAAGCTACTACCAGGAACTTTTAATTTCGTGATGGTTTTGGCGGCCCCTGTGGACAAAAGCGGTAGTGTCTCTGAGTACCAGAGTCCCTTTAGAAAACCTCTCATTTTACTGCTGGGCTGGTCAATGGTGGAGACCCAGACTGTGTGAGCTGCAGGACTTTCTGGTGAACCTGCATGAGTCGATGACGAGCGTTAAGCGTCACTATATAGAAATATCCAATCTCGCTGATGCTGTTGTTTACTTATGGATCATATGGAGGCATCGATATTGAATTGAGACTGATTTATAACCAGCTAAAAGTTACTCAAGGTAACTTTAAATCAGAGAAATGTGCTCTTGAAACAATGTTCTCCTCTTGGCTTAACTTTTTCATCCTGCAGTAAATCGTCATTTTGCTTTTTTTACAACCTGGATCTAATTTTCATAGCTTGGTTGTATCAGAAACAATGTATCATCAATGTAATCTTAATGAGGTCTCAAACACTCCAACATTATTAAGAAGAAGTCAAACGGGCCGGAGGACATGAGACGGGCGTCATAACCACAAAAATACGACCAAGGACGTCTTCGTCTTTATCAACGAGGGAGGTTTGGTCACCAGTGAGGGATTTGCAGTTAATTAACATTAATTGTTAGAAAAGGTTTTGCTTAATGGAGCAATGATTGTTAATTTGCAGTGTCGTCTAATTATCGCTGGGTTAATAAATCATTTGACGAATAAGGAGCCTCTACATGAACAGGAGCCCTCGTGTAGCGGCGCTGGTGAATGCCTCGACCAAAGTGTTCACAGGGTCTGTTCTGCTCAACGGTTCATTAAAACAGTGTAGAGTCACACTCTTATGAGGTTAAATATGCATCTCTATCTCTTTTTGGCAGATATTACATGATCTGAACAGGCCAACGTATTGATACGGATACTGAACTGATGTGTGTCGCTGCAGTTTGAACAGCAGTCTGTGATACATATGTTGGGGTTCATTGGCGTAGAGCTAAACATGGAGTCATGTCACGAGTTAGTTAGTGGGTTATTATAATATATATATATATATTATATAATATATATATATAATATATATAACATTAGCTTCACTGTGAGTCACTGTGACGTACACAGAGGTAGTTATCCGGCTGAGGCGACTGACGCTGGCCTTCCAATCAGAAGAGCTGCAGACATCCAACACATTCTCACTCCCAGCTCCTCAAATACCGACGCTTGGTCAGCGGCAGGCGACAACCGCCGGTTCTGCCGATGAGGAAGCGTCTTAAGATTTGCATCCTCTCTACTGACCAGCAGGGGGCGACTCCTGCGGTTGCAGGGTATGCTTTAGGGGCGGGCTTACTGTGATTGACAGGTCACAGCCGCAACCACTACGTCACTCCTCCGTGTTCCAAACATGGTAACTTCCGTTTATCGGTTGCAAAATAGCGAAGATGGAGACGGCCGTGTTCCAAAATGGCGACTGCAAGGCGCCGGACTTAAGGCTTCATAAACCAACGGGTGACATCACAATAACGACGTCCACAAAGCTTCAAGCTAAGCTTCTAAAGATCAGTTTCTTCTCAGTTTTGGATTAGTCAGGGACGGCGTGGCAGTTTCCACCTGTCACATGCATCGTGTCTTTTCAAAATAAAGGTCCTTCTTGAAGAGAAGTTAGGTTTCGGCAACAAAGCCATGCAGTTAGGAAGAGCGCGTGGTCGACGTTAACGTGACTGAAGTTAGTCACGTGACTAACAACTCACATAAACCCTGACTGACAATGTCAACATGTACATGTTCCTACACATCAGTGGCCTCTGATAATGACGCCGGTGGGTTTACTTTGACAGCGAGGTGCTTCGTTATCTGACACTGGGGGGGGGGGGGGGGGGGGGGGGGGGCTGACGGAGCATCGGTACTTGACCAGTTGAGACCAGGTTTGCCATATCAGGTCACAGTTACCGGGAAGAGGAGCTCTTCTTCTTCTTCTTCTTCTTCTTCTTCTTCTTCTTCTTCTTCTTCTTCTTCTTCTTCTTCTTCTTCTTCTTCTTCTTATACTTCTTCTTCTTCTTCTTCTGTCCTTCCTCACACATTTTGTTGTCACAAAGTAACTCCTGCTCCTCCTCCCCCTCCTCCTCCTCCTCCCCTAGTGTAGAGTTAAAGTCATAACCCCCCCACACCTCCACCTCACCGCTCCATCTCACCAGGTCCCCCTGAGCTTTGTCCGTCCTCATTAGTGGGTATTTTTCACATGTTTGTTAATTGCGTCCCGCTCTCTGCACCACCTGCCCCTCCCTCGCCCTTCTCCTTTTCCTCCTCCTCCTCTTCTTCCTCCCCTCTCTCTCTCTCCCTCTCCCCTGCTCATCTGTGCTCTCTAACAGCCACTAATTGTCATCATAAGGATGCGTCCGCTGTCACAACTGGAGAACAGACTGCAGACCGACAGTGTGCAGGCTGGCTCCTTTGGCCCCTGGAGGCCTCTGCGCCGGTGTCTGGGGGCCCGGAGGACCTTGGCAGGCGGCAAACCTCCCTCTGCAAGTGTAGCTAATGAAGACAGGATGAGCATTTTTACCTGGCTGAGGAGGAGAGGCAGTGAAGTCAGCACAGGCAACCTGGGAATTAACTGTAAATGAGACGGAGGACAGAAAGGTGCGGCGGCTGCTTAACAAGGTGACAATGGTTAGAATAACACCGTCCTGTGAGCAGAGGAGGACTACCTCATGATGACTTCATCACTTAGACTCTGAGCTCAACCTAAGTCAAAGGTTTCCAATCAGGAGCTACAGCAAACCTGTGTCCATGAAAAAGCATTGATCCTCAACGAATACAGGAATCATCATCTGACTGAGAGAAACATGGTGACGCCTGCATCAAATGGAATATGCTTGTGCATCATTTCATACACAGTTCCCCAAAATGTGGCCTGATATAGTTGTTGCTCTTTGAAAGCTTGGGGGATATCCATCATCCTTTAAAACGCACAACAGGATTGTTTTAGGGCCAAAGCATCTCATGGTCATGAAACGTGTTTTAAACAGTAACACTGGGATTTGGGGAATTCAACACAAATCCAACCGATCCCTGAAGTCTAGTTCTCGTGTCGTTCTGAGCTCAGAGTACCTGCCGATTGTATCGCTACACTTAGATATAAATCTAATCAAAAATAACGTTTACAGTCCAATGTCTTAATAAATCAAGCTGACTTGTAGTTTGAGTAAAGTTGACTCAATTGGCTCAGAGTTAGAGTTTACTCTGCAGACTGGTGTTTGTGTGTCTGTGTGCAGCCCAGCATGTGTCTGCATACATGCACATGTTAGTGTGTGCGTGCGTGTTTTGTGTGCAAGTGGGAAT